>NW_025767420.1:0-370678 GCF_003918875.1 Haliotis rubra
GAAATGTCTCGCTTGCATCCCAAGCACACTGTCATCAGGCTCCCCATTGTTCTCGGTGCCCTTGGTTTATACCTCCTGATCTCTTGTCACAGATCAGGAGAGTGCCCGGTTCTCCACCGGGAGCACAGCCCTTCTGACACTCTGGGTCATGCAGAAGGCTGCAGTGTTGGGGAGCCTTCATATTCTCCGGAAAGTTCTTGGTGGGTTCGACTAGGCAGCGTTTCCTGGGAGAAGTCCCATTCACTGTCTGGACTGCGTGTAGAGGGGGCAAGGGCCCTGAGCTGATGATGAGCCTTACCAGCCTGACTGTGCCAGGATCACCCGAACCCTCTCTGCTGCATACAATTTTTAATCTGTGAAAAATAATAATAATAATAATCTGCTGCATTTTATCTCTTTAATCTGTAAAACATAATAATAAATATCTTAAACGACATGATGGCATGGCTCGCTGCTTTTACTACCGTCTCCGACATGCCTGTGGCTTTGACTCCGAGGTCCATCCATGGTACGACCCTGAACATGTCCAGGGCGTCATGGAAAATGATGCTTTCAAACTTCTGTGGAATAGGCCCATATACAGCCTCAGAAGAATTCCAGCTAACAAACCTGATCTTGTCCTTTTGATAAAGCCAATGAATTTATATATATCATTGAATTTTCTGTCCCTTTGACAGGAATGTGATTGACAAGATCAAGGAAAAGCATGATAAATATGCGGACCTCGCCTTTGAAATGTCTCGCTTGCATCCCAAGTACACTGTCGCCAGGCTCCCCATTGTTCTCGGTGCCCTTGGTTTGGTACCTCCTGATCTTTGGCACAGATCAGGAGAGTGCCCGGGTTCTCCACCGGGAGCACAGCCCTTCTGACACTCTGGGTAATGCAGAAGGCTGCAGTGTTGGGGAGCCTTCATATTCTCCTCGAAAGTTCTTGGTGGGTTCGACTAGGCAGCGTTTCCTGGGAGAAGTCCCATTCGCTGTCTGGGCTGCGTGTAGAGGGGCAAGGGCCCTGAGCTGATGATGAGCCTTACCAGCCTGACTGTGCCAGGATCACCCAAACCCTCTCTGCTGCATATTATCTTTAATCTGTAAAACATAATAATAATAATGATGCACTCTCCGTGGTGGGCCTAGATAGGGGAATTATATTCCCTGAACCAAACGTGCATCACCCAGTTAGGGCTGACCCCCGAAGCTGGTTTTTCACTTGGTTACAGACAGCCAAAAGGAAAGTTTAAATTCACTTCCGCGAGCCCAGTCAGTCTTCCTCCGTAGTGACACTAACCACACTGGAGATGGGACTTGCCCCAGGGGAAGGCACAGAACCCGACCAAGAATATCTGGGTCAAACCACCTTAAAACCACACTACTTGAGTGTGCGAGAGCGACAGGATGGCCTGAAAATCCACGAATCAATGGCAAGTCGCTGAAGCTGCATTGGGACAATGCCATGCCCATGTATGCTTACCTGACGGAGCAAAATCTCCACGACCAATTCCGGCGGCTTATTCCGGCGGCAAAATCTCTTGCCCCATGAGCCAGTTCAACCCACAACTGGTGCCCGTCAGGAACCTTTGCATGAACAGAATGCTCAAGTGGCAGCAGACCCAAAACTTCTAATGGACGTCCGTGTCAACCTCTTTCCTCTTGCTGATGGAAACTCTTCCGACAAAGAGCTAATTGGCCCCGAAATTTCAGACCCTCACTCTTCCTCTTCTTCAGTTGCAGATCTTTCCGAAAACCCTGTGTATATTTTGTTTCATTCTATTTATGATGAAATATCTGGCATACCTTTAGAAAATCGAAGGCCAATTAAACAAACAAATGAATCTTTTCCCAAAAATGAAATCAATTTATTAAATTATATTATTTCTATGAAACTTTCATCGGACTGTTCATTACATGAAGTTAATTGTTGTGTCTACGCTGCTGCTCGAACCTTGGAGGAACTTCACACAGTTTCCAAAGAAAAAACATCTAACACTAAGAACAATACACCAAAGAAAACCCGGTTTCAAGTAAAACTAACGAAACTAGAAAATACATTTCCTGGATGGAACTGTGCCTGAAGTTAAGATCATCAGGAGTCCAATGTCAAAACGGCAAAAGTCAATTTGGAGAAAATTAAAATTACAATACAAGACAACAAAAGAAAAGATACTTCTCCAAATTGTCGATTCCCTTAAGGCCAAAATAAAGGTTTGGACTGAAAGAAAGAAAAAATGGGAAAAGAAAAATAAATTCATCAAACAAAATAATGAAAAACACTTCTACAGGCAACTGAAAACAAAAGGTGATGGTGAACATGACAAACGGCCTCCCATGGATGCCAATGAAAGGTTCTGGAAACAGTTGTGGTCTGTACCCGGCAACTGTAACCTTGAGGCACCATGGGTCCGTGATTATGACCATGCAATGCATGAGAAGGTAACTAAGTCGTTTGTCTGTTACATCTCACCAGATTGCCTGAAAAGAGTTATAAAAAAGTCCAAATCTAATACAGCTCCAGGGCCTGATGGCATTCGAAATCGGTATTGGAAACCGTTCCCCTGTGTCCAAACACCATTACTGCACTGTTTCAATACTCTCGTGGACACAGGTGATGTTCCTCCATGGTCGCACAATACTTCTCCCCAAGAAAGGAGACTTGACTGATCCCAAAAAACTTCCGCCCTATCACATGTTTGAATACACAAAAACAAAATATTCACAGGGTGTTTGACAAACCTCGTGTCATCTTACTGCTCTTCCAATGATATAATTTACAGAGAGCAGAAGGGGGCAAGAAAGGGATGTTGGGGGTGCAAGGATCAACTTCTTGTACAGAAAATGATTTTGGAAGAGGCTAAAACATATCACCGCAACCTCTCCATGTGCTGGATTGACTACAAAAAAGCATACGACTCTGTCCCTCACGAATGGATTCTGAAGTCTCTTCATTGTATTGACCTCCCTGAGCGACTACTTGATTTACTCAAGTCTTTAATGAGTTGCTGGTCAACTCAACTTGAGATGTACTCACAAGGGCAGGTGCAGACTTCGGAATCTATTCCAATCAGAAGGGGAATATTTCAGGGGGATTCCTTTAGTCCTTTGCTTTTTTGTCTTTCTCTAAATCCTTTGAGCTTTCTGCTCAATAAAGAGGAGGGTTACCATCCCGGACCTCCTCAGCACAGATCCCCAACACCTCTTACTCATCTCCTTTACATGGATGACATCGAACTCCTTGCCAAAGGAGATTCCAATTTGAAAGAGCAGGTTCTCCTTGTCGAGTCCTTTTCGAATGATATTGGTATGACATTTGGACTCGACAAATGTAATACTCTTCATTTGAAACGTGGCAAGGTAACTAATGATGGATCGGTCAGGTTACAAGGGGGAGGAGTTATTGAGCATCTTGTGGAAGATCAGGCCTACACCTATCTTAGAATGCAAGTTCGAGACAAGCTCCAGAATGCCCAGATTCAAGACAAACTTTGGGCCGAGTATAAATCTCGTTTAAAGAAAATCTGGAGCTCAGAGCTAAATGCTCGTAACAAGGTCAAACCCACCAATACTTTTGCTGTGCCAGTCCTCTCCTATTCCTTTGGAGTAGTTGATTGGACAAAACAAGACATCAAGAGTCTTGACCGTCTGACCAGAAGGATCATGTCTGATAACAGAGCCCACCACCCTCGTTCCTCTCTTAACCGTTTATACATGCCAATCAATTCTGGAGGTCGGGGTTTGATTAATGTGTAGGCTCTTCATGACAGAATTTTATTGTGTACTTTTGTACATATTTATTTATCGGATGATCCTCTGGTGATGCATGTGAAGACTCATGATGAAAGCAAGGAATTCCACAGCTATTTTAAGCGTGCCAAGGTTGTTGGACAGAATCTGAAATTTGAGGTTGACTTTGTTGAAGGCAATGTACTGCTGGACGGTACAGCGATGGGAGTAAACCAGGTGAAGTCCTTTACCAAGTCTGCCCAGAGTCGGTCTTTTGTGGATAAGCTTTCTGAGAAGCCATTGCATCGTGTGTACATGCAGTGTGTGGAACAGAATAGCAATCCTCTGACTCCTTCGCCTGGATGAAGTCGGCTGGTCTTAAATGTGAAACTGAGGGCTTCCTTTTTGCTGCTCAGGACCAGTCACTTCCCACTCGTAATCGCCTAAATGTGATTCTTAAAGAAAATATCAATATGAAATGTCGTCTTTGCAATGAATTCACAGAGACTGTCCAACACCTTGTCAGTGGATGCCCTTCCTTGGCACAAACAGCATATCTTAAACGACATGATGGCATGGCTCGCTGCTTTTACTACCGTCTCCGACATGCCTGTGGCTTTGACTCTGAGGTCCATCCATGGTACGACCCTGAACATGTCCAGGGCGTCATGGAAAATGATGCTTTCAAACTTTCAAATAGGCCCATATACAGCCTCAGAAGAATTCCAGCTAACAAACCTGATCTTGTCCTTTTTGATAAAGCCAATGAATTTATATATATCATTGAATTTTCTGTCCCTTTTGACAGGAATGTGATTGACAAGATCAAGGAAAAGCATGATAAATATGCGGACCTCGCCTTTGAAATGTCTCGCTTGCATCCCAAGTACACTGTCGTCAGGCTCCCCATTGTTCTCGGTGCCCTTGGTTTGGTACCTCCTGATCTCTTGGCACAGATCAGGAGAGTGCCCGGGTTCTCCACCGGGAGCACAGCCCTTCTGACACTCTGGGTAATGCAGAAGGCTGCAGTGTTGGGGAGCCTTCATATTCTCCGGAAAGTTCTTGGTGGGTTCGACTAGGCAGCGTTTCCTGGGAGAAGTCCCATTCACTGTCTGGACTGCGTGTAGAGGGGGCAAGGGCCCTGAGCTGATGATGAGCCTTACCAGCCTGACTGTGCCAGGATCACCCGAACCCTCTCTGCTGCATACAATTTTTAATCTGTGAAAAATAATAATAATAATAATCTGCTGCATTTTATCTTTAATCTGTAAAACATAATAATAAATATCTTAAACGACATGATGGCATGGCTCGCTGCTTTTACTACCGTCTCCGACATGCCTGTGGCTTTGACTCCGAGGTCCATCCATGGTACGACCCTGAACATGTCCAGGGCGTCATGGAAAATGATGCTTTCAAACTTCTGTGGAATAGGCCCATATACAGCCTCAGAAGAGTTACTGCCAACAAACCTGATCTTGTCCGTTTTGATAAAGCCAATGAATTTATATATATCATTGAATTTTCTGTCCCTTTTGACAGGAATGTGATTGACAAGATCAAGGAAAAGCATGATAAATATGCGGACCTCGTCTTTGAAATGTCTCGCTTGCATCCCAAGTACACTGTCGTCAGGCTCCCCATTGTTCTCGGTGCCCTTGGTTTGGTACCTCCTGATCTCTTGGCACAGATCAGGAGAGTGCCCGGGGTTCTCCACCGGGAGCACAGCCCTTCTGACACTCTGGGTAATGCAGAAGGCTGCAGTGTTGGGGAGCCTTCATATTCTCCGGAAAGTTCTTGGTGGGTTCGACTAGGCAGCGTTTCCTGGGAGAAGTCCCATTCACTGTCTGGACTGCGTGTAGAGGGGGGCAAGGGCCCTGAGCTGATGATGAGCCTTACCAGCCTGACTGTGCCAGGATCACCCAAACCCTCTCTGCTGCATATTATCTTTAATCTGTAAAACAACAATAATAATAATAATAATGATGATGTACGCCTCTCCGTGGTGGGCCTAGATAGGGGAATTATATTCCCTGAACCAAACGTGCATCACCCAGTTAGGGCTGACCCCCCGAAGCTGGTTTTTCACTTGGTTACAGACAGCCAAAAGGAAAGTTTAAATTCACTTCCGCAGCCCAGTCAGTCTTCCTCGGGTAGTGACACCAACCACACTGGAGATGGGACTTGCCCCAGGGGAAGGCACAGAACCCGACCAAGAATATCTGGGTCAAACCACCTTAAAACCACACTACTTGAGTGTGCGAGAGCGACAGGATGGCCTGAAAATCCACGAATCAATGGCAAGTCGCTGAAGCTGCATTGGGACAATGCCATGCCCATGTATGCTTACCTGACGGAGCAAAATCTCCGAGATCAATTCCGGCGGCTTAAAAATCTCTTGCCCCGTGAGCCAGTTCAACCCACAACTGGTGCCCGTCAGGAACCTTTGCATGAACAGAATGCTCAAGTGGCAGCAGACCCAAAACTTCGAATGGACGTCCGTGTCAACCTCTTTCCTCTTGCTGATGGAAACTCTTCCGACAAAGAGCTAATTGGCCCCGAAATTTCAGACCCTCACTCTTCCTCTTCTTCAGTTGCAGATCTTTCCGAAAACCCTGTGTATATTTTGTTTCATTCTGTTTATGATGAAATATCTGGCATACCTTTAGAAAATCGAAGGCCAATTAAACAAACAAATGAATCTTTTCCCAAAAATGAAATCAATTTATTAAATGATATTATTTCTATGAAACTTTCATCGGACTGTTCATTACATGAAGTTAATTGTTGTGTCTACGCTGCTGCTCGAACCTTGGAGGAACTTCACACAGTTTCCAAAGAAAAAAACATCTAACACTAAGAACAATACACCAAAGAAAAACCGGTTTCAAGTAAAACTAACGGAAACTAGAAAATACATTTCCTGGATAGAACTGTGCCTGAAGTTAAGATCATCAGGGAGTCCAATGTCCAAACGGCAAAAGTCAATTTGGAGAAAATTAAAATTACAATACAAGACAACAAAAAGAAAAGATACTTCTCCAAATTGTCGATTCCCTTAAGGCCAAAATAAAGGTTTGGACTGAAAGAAAGAAAAAATGGGAAAAGAAAAATAAATTCATCAAACAAAATAATGAAAAACACTTCTACAGGCAACTGAAAACAAAAGGTGATGGTGAACATGACAAACGGCCTCCCATGGATGCCAATGAAAGGTTCTGGAAACAGTTGTGGTCTGTACCCGGCAACTGTAACCTTGAGGCACCATGGGTCCGTGATTATGACCATGCAATGCATGAGAAGGTAACTAGGTCGTTTGTCTGTTACATCTCACCAGATTGCCTGAAAAGAGTTATAAAAAAAGTCCAAATCTAATACAGCTCCAGGGCCTGATGGCATTCGAAATCGGTATTGGAAACTGTTCCCCTGTGTCCAAACACCATTACTGCACTGTTTCAATACTCTCGTGGACACAGGTGATGTTCCTCCATGGTCGCACAATACTTCTCCCCAAGAAAGGAGACTTGACTGATCCCAAAAACTTCCGCCCTATCACATGTTTGAATACACAAAAACAAAATATTCACAGGGTGTTTGACAAACCTCGTGTCATCTTACTGCTCTTCCAATGATATAATTTACAGAGAGCAGAAGGGGGCAAGAAAGGGATGTTGGGGGTGCAAGGATCAACTTCTTGTACAGAAAATGATTTTGGAAGAGGCTAAAACATATCACCGCAACCTCTCCATGTGCTGGATTGACTACAAAAAAGCATACGACTCTGTCCCTCACGAATGGATTCTGAAGTCTCTTCATTGTATTGACCTCCCTGAGCGACTACTTGATTTACTCAAGTCTTTAATGAGTTGCTGGTCAACTCAACTTGAGATGTACTCACAAGGGCAGGTGCAGACTTCGGAATCTATTCCAATCAGAAGGGGAATATTTCAGGGGGATTCCTTTAGTCCTTTGCTTTTTTGTCTTTCTCTAAATCCTTTGAGCTTTCTGCTCAATAAAGAGGAGGGTTACCATCCCGGACCTCCTCAGCACAGATCCCCAACACCTCTTACTCATCTCCTTTACATGGATGACATCGAACTCCTTGCCAAAGGAGATTCCAATTTGAAAGAGCAGGTTCTCCTTGTCGAGTCCTTTTCGAATGATATTGGTATGACATTTGGACTCGACAAATGTAATACTCTTCATTTGAAACGTGGCAAGGTAACTAATGATGGATCGGTCAGGTTACAAGGGGGGAGGAGTTATTGAGCATCTTGTGGAAGATCAGGCCTACACCTATCTTAGAATGCAAGTTCGAGACAAGCTCCAGAATGCCCAGATTCAAGACAAACTTTGGGCCGAGTATAAATCTCGTTTAAAGAAAATCTGGAGCTCAGAGCTAAATGCTCGTAACAAGGTCAAACCCACCAATACTTTTGCTGTGCCAGTCCTCTCCTATTCCTTTGGAGTAGTTGATTGGACAAAACAAGACATCCAGAGTCTTGACCGTCTGACCAGAAGGATCATGTCTGATAACAGAGCCCACCACCCTCGTTCCTCTCTTAACCGTTTATACATGCCAATCAATTCTGGAGGTCGGGGTTTGATTAATGTGTAGGCTCTTCATGACAGAATTTTATTGTGTAATTTTGTACATATTTATTTATCGGATGATCCTCTGGTGATGCATGTGAAGACTCATGATGAAAGCAAGGAATTCCACAGCTATTTTAAGCGTGCCAAGGTTGTTGGACAGAATCTGAAATTTGAGGTTGACTTTGTTGAAGGCAATGTACTGCTGGACGGTACAGCGATGGGAGTAAACCAGGTGAAGTCCTTTACCAAGTCTGCCCAGAGTCGGTCTTTTGTGGATAAGCTTTCTGAGAAGCCATTGCATCGTGTGTACATGCAGTGTGTGGAACAGAATAGCAATCCCTCTGACTCCTTCGCCTGGATGAAGTCGGCTGGTCTTAAATGTGAAACTGAGGGCTTCCTTTTTTGCTGCTCAGGACCAGTCACTTCCCACTCGTAATCGCCTAAATGTGATTCTTAAAGAAAATATCAATATGAAATGTCGTCTTTGCAAGGAATTCACAGAGACTGTCCAACACCTTGTCAGTGGATGCCCTTCCTTGGCACAAACAGCATATCTTAAACGACATGATGGCATGGCTCGCTGCTTTTACTACCGTCTCCGACATGCCTGTGGCTTTGACTCCGAGGTCCATCCATGGTACGACCCTGAACATGTCCAGGGCGTCATGGAAAATGATGCTTTCAAACTTCTGTGGAATAGGCCCATATACAGCCTCAGAAGAATTCCAGCTAACAAACCTGATCTTGTCCTTTTTGATAAAGCCAATGAATTTATATATATCATTGAATTTTCTGTCCCTTTTGACAGGAATGTGATTGACAAGATCAAGGAAAAACATGATAAATATGCGGACCTCGCATTTGAAATGTCTCGCTTGCATCCCAAGTACACTGTCGTCAGGCTCCCCATTGTTCTCGGTGCCCTTGGTTTGGTACCTCCTGATCTTTTGGCACAGATCAGGAGAGTGCCCGGGTTCTCCACCGGGAGTACAGCCCTTCTGACACTCTGGGTAATGCAGAAGGCTGCAGTGTTGGGGAGCCTTCATATTCTCCGGAAAGTTCTTGGTGGGTTCGACTAGGCAGCGTTTCCTGGGAGAAGTCCCATTCGCTGTCTGGGCTGCGTGTAGAGGGGGGCAAGGGCCCTGAGCTGATGATGAGCCTTACCAGCCTGACTGTGCCAGGATCACCCGAACCCTCTCTGCTGCATATTATCTTTAATCTGTAAAAGATAATAATAAGGGCCTGATGATGTACACCTCTCCGTGGATGGCCTAGATGGGGGAATTATATTCCCTGAACCAAACGTGCATCACCCAGTTAGGGCTGACCCCCCGAAGCTGGTTTTTCACTGGGTTACAGACAGCCAAAAGGAAAGTTTAGATTCACTTCCGCAGCCCAGTCAGCCTTCCTCCGGTAGTGAAACCAACCATACTGGAGATGGGACTTGCCCCAGGGGAAGGCACAGAACCCGACCAAGAATATCTTGGTCAAACCACCTTAAAACCACACTACTTGAGTGTGCGAGAGCGACAGGATGGCCTGAAAATCCACGAATCAATGGCAAGTCGCTGAAGCTGCATTGGGACAATGCCATGCCCATGTATGCTTACCTGACGGAGCAAAATCTCCGAGATCAATTCCGGCGGCTTAAAAATCTCTTGCCCCGTGAGCCAGTTCAACCCACAACTGGTGCCCGTCAGGAACCTTTGCATGAACAGAATGCTCAAGTGGCAGCAGACCCAAAACTTCGAATGGACGTCCGTGTCAACCTCTTTCCTCTTGCTGATGGAAACTCTTCCGGCATAGAGCCAATTGGCCCCGAAATTTCAGACCCTCACTCTTCCTCTTCTTCAGTTGCAGATCTTTCTGAAAATCCTGTGTATATTTTGTTTCATTCTATTTATGATGAAATATCTGGCATACCTTTTAGAAAATCGGAGGCCTATTAAACAAACAAATGAATCTTTTCCCAAAATGAAATTAATTTATTAAATGATATTATTTCTATGAAACTTTCATCGGACTGTTCATTACATGAAGTTAATTGTTGTGTCTATGCTGCCGCTCGAACCTTGGAGGAACTTCACACAGTTTCCAAAGAAAACACATCCAATACTAAGAAGACTACACCAAAGAAAAACCGGTTTCAAGTAAAACTAACGGAAACTAGAAAATACATTTCCTGGATAGAGCTGTGCCTGAAGTTAAGATCATCAGGCAGTCCAATGTCAAAAGACAAAAGGCAATTTGGAGAAAATTAAAACTGAAATATAAAACAACGAAAGAAAAGATACTTCTCCAAATTGTCGATTCCCTTAAGGCCAAAATAAAGGTTTGGACTGAAAGAAAGAAAAAATGGGAAAAGAAAAATAAATTCATCAAACAAAATAAACTGTTTAGAAACAATGAAAAGCACTTCTACAGGCAACTGAAAGCAAAGGGTGATGGTGAACATGACAAACGGCCTCCCATGGATGCCAATGAAAGGTTCTGGAAACAGTTGTGGTCTGTACCCGGCAACTGTAACCTTGAGGCACCATGGGTCCGTGATTATGACCATGCAATGCATGAGAAGGTAACTAGGTCGTTTGTCTGTTACATCTCACCAGATTGCCTGAAAAGTGTTATAAAAAAGTCCAAATCTAATACAGCTCCAGGGCCTGATGGCATTCGAAATCGGTATTGGAAACTGTTCCCCTGTGTCCAAACACCATTACTACACTGTTTCAATTCTCTTGTGGACACAGGTGATGTTCCTCCATGGTTCTGCAAAGGTCGCACAATACTTCTCCCCAAGAAAGGAGACTTGACTGATCCCAAAAACTTCCGCCCTATCACATGTTTGAATACACAATACAAAATATTCACAGGGTGTTTGACAAACCTCGTGTCATCTTACTGCTCTTCCAATGATATAATTTACAGAGAGCAGAAGGGGCAAGAAAGGGATGTTGGGGTGCAAGGATCAACTTCTTGTACAGAAAATGATTTTGGAAGAGGCTAAAACATATCACCGCAACCTCTCCATGTGCTGGATTGACTACAAAAAAGCATATGACTCTGTCCCTCACGAATGGATTCTGAAGTCTCTTCATTGTATTGACCTCCCTGAGCGACTACTTGATTTACTCAAGTCTTTAATGAGTTGCTGGTCGACTCAACTTGAGATGTACTCGCTGGGGCAGGTGCAGACTTCGGAATCTATTCCAATCAGAAGGGGAATATTTCAGGGGGATTCCTTTAGTCCTTTGCTTTTTTGTCTGTCTTTAAATCCTTTGAGCTTTCTGCTCAATAAAGAGGAGGGTTACCATCCCGGACCTCCTCAGCACAGATCCCCAACACCTCTTACTCATCTCCTTTACATGGATGATATCGAGCTCCTTGCCAAAGGAGATACCAATTTGAAAGAGCAGGTTCTCCTTGTCGAGTCCTTTTCGAATGATATTGGTATGACATTTGGACTCGACAAATGTAATACTCTTCATTTGAAACGTGGCAAGGTAACTAATGACGGATCGGTCAAGTTACAAGGGGGAGGAGTTATTGAGCATCTTGTGGAAGATCAGGCCTACACCTATCTTGGAATGCAAGTTCGAGACAAGCTCCAGAATGCCCAGATTCAAGACAAACTTTGGGCCGAGTATAAATCTCGTTTAAAGAAAATCTGGAGCTCAGAGCTAAATGCTCGAAACAAGGTCAAAGCCACCAATACTTTTGCTGTGCCAGTCCTCTCCTATTCCTTTGGAGTAGTTGATTGGACAAAACAAGACATCCAGAGTCTTGACCGCCTGACCAGAAGGATCATGTCTGATAACAGAGCCCACCACCCTCGTTCCTCTCTTAACCGTGTATATATGCCAATCAATTCTGGAGGTCGGGTTTGATTAATGTGGAGGCTCTTCATGACAGAATTTTATTGTGTACTTTTGTACATATTTATTTATCGGATGATCCTCTGGTGATGCATGTGAAGACTCATGATGAAAGCAAGGAATTCCACAGCTATTTTAAGCGTGCCAAGGTTGTTGGACAGAATCTGAAATTTGAGGTTGACTTTGCTGATGGCGATGTACTGCTGGACGGTACAGCGATGAGAGTAAACCAGGTGAAGTCCTTCACCAAGTCTGCCCAGAGTCGGTCTTTTGTGGATAAGCTTTCTGAGAAGCCATTGCATCGTGTGTACATGCAGTGTGTGGAACAGAATAGTAATCCCTCTGACTCCTTTGCCTGGATGAAGTCGGCTGGTCTTAAATGTGAAACTGAGGGCTTCCTTTTTGCTGCTCAGGACCAGTCACTTCCCACTCGTAATCGCCTAAATGTGATTCTTAAAGAAAATATCAATATGAAATGTCGTCTTTGCAATGAATTCACAGAGACTGTCCAACACCTTGTCAGTGGATGCCCTTCCTTGGCACAAACAGCATATCTTAAACGACATGATGGCATGGCTCGCTGCTTTTACTACCGTCTCCGACATGCCTGTGGCTTTGACTCCGAGGTCCATCCATGGTACGACCCTGAACATGTCCAGGGCGTCATGGAAAATGATGCTTTCAAACTTCTGTGGAATAGGCCCATATACAGCCTCAGAAGAATTCCAGCTAACAAACCTGATCTTGTCCTTTTTGATAAAGCCAATGAATTTATATATATCATTGAATTTTCTGTCCCTTTTGACAGGAATGTGATTGACAAGATCAAGGAAGAGCACGATAAATATGCGGACCTCGCCTTTGAAATGTCTCGCTTGCATCCCAAGTACACTGTCGTCAGGCTCCCCATTGTTCTCGGTGCCCTTGGTTTGGTACCTCCTGATCTCTTGGCGCAGATCAGGAGAGTGCCCGGGTTCTCCACCGGGAGCACAGCCCTTCTGACACTCTGGGTAATGCAGAAGGTTGCAGTGTTGGGGAGCCTTCGTATTCTCCGGAAAGTTCTTGGTGGGTTCGACTAGGCAGCGTTTCCTGGGAGAAGTCCCATTCGCTGTCTGGGCTGCGTGTAGAGGGGGCAAGGGCCCTGAGCTGATGATGAGCCTTACCAGCCTGACTGTGCCAGGGTCACCCGAACCCTCTCTGCTGCATATTATCTTTAACCTGTAAAACATAATAATAATAATTGATTTATAGAGCGCCTATTTCCAAAGGATATTGCTCAATGGCGCTATGAAGAGAAAAGATTGTAGACAATGTCTATGGAAAAGAGAGTTTGAACAGATGAGTTTTGAGGGCAGTTTTGAAAGCATCAGCAGATTCTATTTCTTTTAGGGTGAGTGGTAGAATGTTCCAGAGATAGGGGGCTGCAGCAGAGAACGCTCTTGATCCCATGGCTGTTTTGATGTGAGGCTGTGTAAGCAGTAGGGAGTTTGACGAGCGGAGCAATCGGCTTGGAACATGGAGATGAATGAGGCTTTTAAGATATTGAGAAAACATGTTTTCATAGATGCAGCTGTGTGTAAGAAGAAGAAGTTTGTATTGAATTCTGCTTGATACAGGAAGCCAGTGAAGAGTTTGGAGGATAGGTGTCACAGTTTGGTAGCGTTACGTGAACGTTTGCAGTCCATTCAGACCTTTGACTTCAGTATCTAGTGTGACCACCACGAGCGGCAATAGCTGCAGCACAGCGTCTATGCATGGAGTGCACCAATCGATTGATGAAGGCCATTGGTACTTGGAACCACACCCTGAGAAAGGCCTGGCGCAACAAATCGGCTGTGTTCGGCCTTGGTATGACATTATTCAGTCTCCTCTGAATTTCATCCCAAAGATGTTAAATTTGGTTTAAATCAGGACTAAGGGCTGGCCACTGCATAACGTTGACACCGTTCTGCTGTAGGCAGTCCCATGTAGCTCTGGCAGTATGGGCCCGGGCGTTATCATGCTGGAAAATGTTGTTCCAGTGACGTGCGAAATGTGGTATAGCTTGGTCGATGTAGTTCACCGCTGTGATGCGGCCTCCTCTCCCTGGACCAAGGTTCTGGAACATAACAGGACCTCTCGTTCAGGACTATTCACCCCATACCATGATGCTTGCACCTCCCCGTGAGTCTCTTTCACACACATTGGTCTGAGTAACGCTCGTCGTCGTCGCCATATTCTTGTTCTGCCATCTGCTGTTGATACGCAGTACCGACTCTCATCTGAACAGAACAGTACTCCATTGTCTGTATCGCCAGTTTTGGTGTTGTAGGGCAAACTGTAGACGTTCGCGCCGATGACGAGGGGTGAGGATAGGTCCACGGTAAGGTCTACGGCAATGGAAGTTCCCGCTGTTAAGACGTCGGCGTACTGTATTAGTACTGATTGTTCTTCCGTGTGTTCCCACTGTCTGGCGTGCTGTTTCGGATGCATGCATGAAGGGATTCTGTACATGCTGTCGCACAACATGGCGGTCTTGTCGCCTTGTGGTCAGCCTTGGTCTGCCAGTATGGGGGTGATCATTTGTGGTGTTGGTGGCCCGGAAACGTTGCTGCAGCCTTGAGATGGTCCGAACGTTGACCTGGAAATGATTGGCAACGGCTTGTGCAGTGTGGCCAGCTTCAAGTCTTCCTAACGCCTGGTTCCTCTGAGCTGTCGTGAGTCGCGGCATCCTGCTGACGTTGTAATGTGAATGTTTCAACCAGGTTTGGGGGGTGCATTTTATAGGGCTGGTCCTTGTGAACAGCACGTGCAGCATAAGTTGCATGAAAAACATGGAGAACACCGTACCATCTCCGAGATCAGGTTGCGTTTTTGAGACCATTTCCTGGGTTCCATTCTGAGTTTGGGAAGGAATGTCTTTGCTCAGGTAAAGTTAGAGATGTTGTCAAAAATATACAATCAAAACATTAAATGAGTTTACAGTTATCCGTTTCTGCGAAGGACAATTCCAAACTGACGTTTCTTTTGCTGCTTGGAATATATAACTTGGATTCAGTGAGTGACAAAAATCACGAAAACCTTTTCCTTTATGTTTAGTTTAGAGTTATCTCCCTTTGTCGGGTACTCGAGTCCTGGAATTTGCCGTACCCGACCCGTTGCCGGTTACTCGAGTACCCGTCAGAGCCCTAATAGGAAGCGTGAGGAAATCTGAAAAAGAAAAATATTTGTGAAAATAAATGTATTTAACATTATTAAAAATATACTGAATACTGAAAGCGAACACTATACAATACAATACAATACAATGCAATATAGTTTATTAGAGTCTCACCATTTGTACAGCAAGAGGTAAAATACAGCATTTAGAATATTAAAAGGGTAAACGTACAAATGCCACCCAAGAAGGTTATGAGAGACTATATTTTACAAAATTAGTGTACTTTATAACTGTGTAGAAAGAGATAAAAATGTTACATATTATATTATGATTATATGCACAATATACAAATATAGATAATAGGAATTTAAATGATGAAATACACAAATAAGGATAACATATTGAGCGGTTGTTAAATTATACATAAAGTAATACATAACTTAAAATCCAAGTCTTTGGGTTCGCTAGGACAATCACCGGTCTGTGATAATTTATCTTCCGCGCTGCTTGGCTCAAAGGTGGCAGGAATGGGCAGCTGGGTTCACTCTCGGCTCTGTATATCTCCTCGGCCATCACGCCAGACGACTTGTAATAGTCACCAGACTTGGCGACATCCCTGATCTAAAGAAATGGACACTTTAACTATATTTCAAATTGTTATACTAGTTAGTTAGTTATTTGCTATATAGCGTCGCACGCACAACTAAGGTATTTCGGCGACGGGGTAGTACACTTATTAAGAAATGATGGGGAAGAAAAAAAGAAATTTTGAAAGAGTGGTGTTACTAGTATTCTTCTGTATTTGTTCTTTATTAGATCTGGTCTTTTTGTTGTAGAGTAAGTTTTGAGAGCTTGTATGGAGCTTAAGGAATCCGTAAAAAATGCAGATGGTAGTGCTTATGTAGATACCAAAACCAGTATAATTTCCACGTTGGTCCTAGGATCCGTCAGTATACATGTGGAGATTATCTTGTGGATTGTAATTTTGTTGTATGAATTCTTACACTGTGAATATATTAAGCATATTGTGTTCAGTAAGTTTTGTGTTGGCAAGGATTTTTGGCAGTAATACTGGAGGAAGAGATTAGTAATATGGGTTTGTATTATATTCGGCAGTATATAAATCAAGTTGTTTAATTTCCTGTATTTTTTGTCCAAAAGGTTTTGGGTATTTGCCTTTATTGATAATTATTTTAGTTTCAATTGCTTGTGCACTCCGATCGCGAACATGTACTCCCCCGGTATAGCGCGAGCAATGTAATCGTTGAAATCACCAGTCGAATATTCTCGAGATCTCTGTTACGCAACAAAAGTGATGAAGAATGTCATAATGCTAATGGCCAGCACAAGTTCAGATATATTATCCATGTCGGGTGCCAAAGAATGAACCAAATCATGTACGGATTTGGTACTAGTATTTCCTACAAGGCAGTCCTAACTGCGCCGGTCTGTGGGTCTACACCGGACGATATAGGATACATTCAACCGGAAGTGCACAGTTGACCCGACACCGTAATGTAAACGAAATGGTGGCGTCATGGAATTCATGACAACGCCTATTTCGATAATGCATTAGTAGAATAACGTGAGAATAATCAATTACATCCAGTGAACTATTCCTCCTCTCTAAAGGTAAATATTACACGTTATCGGTGACTCCATTTCTTTCGTGTTTCCTGTTCAGGCAAAACGTTCTTCCTTGTAGTCAGGCGCACACCTGCACACGCGAGTTTTCCTGTCACGATAACAACTACAGTAGGGTGTGCGCCTTTTACTTTACTGTGTGTATTCTTACCCTTCTCTTAAAATATATCCTAAAACATCCGATAATGAAACAGGTACGCAAATAAAGCAGTTGCGATTAAAGGGATATACCTAACCCCCTGCATGCCAAGTGGGTTTTTTTTTTCTGACTCACGATCTGAAAAGTGAACGTTGTGCGGGTATTTTCGTTCGTGCTGCAACTTTTCTACCTACATAAAGTGTAAATCACTTGGAGACAATTTGCTGTTGTCATCATCATCATCATCATCTTTATTTCCTCCATTCGGAGATAAATGTGAATATATTTACTCATTTGGACAGTCATGGAGCCTCTAATATCGCTGTAGTTATGTTTTTGCTATCAGGATTATGAACACCTACTGACATTTGGCATTTTATATATATTTTCAGTTGACTGATGTTTAATCTTCATTTCTGTCACAAATAATGTGAGGTGAGGTGAAATTGGGTTTTATGTCGTACTTGAGAATATTTCGCTCATATGACGACGTGCATGCGCGTGTAAGTGTATGTGCGGCTGCTTGTACTAGCCCAGACTGAAGCTGGTTTTATAGTGCTAGCCCACTGAGATACCGTGCCACAGTGAAGCATGACTACCCCTCTCAGACACATTATACTGACTCCGAGCCAACCAGTCCTTGTTGTACCCATTAATGCCGAGCGCCAGGCAGGGACCAACAAGTACCATATTTTAACGTGTTTTGGTATGACACGGTCGGGGATCGAACCCACGACCTTCCGCTCTCCCGGGCGGACACTCTAACCACTACACCACGAAGGCGGTCCACAAATAATGTATCACATAGTCACAACCTGTTTAATACGATCGTTTAATCCCGATTGCCTCGTTTGACACGGAAATACTGAGGTTTTGAGATGGGGTCACTCTTCTTTGAATGGAGGCACAAATAGGTTGTGCAACAAAGCTTAAGGTTGGGCTGTTTTTTAGCATCGTAATGGCGGGTAATACAAAATGTCACGATTCGATGCTGAAACCTGAATTAAGATCGTTTTTTCTGGCAAGGGGCATGACTGTGTGTCAAATTACACTTTGACACAACCGCGTGAGTTTGCTAACAAGGCAGTTGAACTTGGATTACCAGTGCTAACGACTCCCGATGACACGGCTCCATTCCTTTTGGAGAGATGTATGGTAGTTGTTGACAGTGATGTTTCCCTTGGGTGTGTCGCCCAAACTGAAATTCTGGACTGATAACCTGTCTTTGCTTCCCATTTTATGTCAACCTGACATCCTAAAGTACTGTCGGAAATGCTAGAAAAATGCTTTTTGACTTATATTTAAAATTCAGAGGTATTACAGTTACTTAAATAACAAATATCACTTCAAGAAACATCTACCTAATGTAGACCGGGGGAATATATTTAGAGACATGCTCTAAACTGTGTTTTTACTGATGAAAATACCAAAAACTTAGAAAAATAAGGGGTAGTTGGACGTTATTTGAAACAAACATTAACTGCCTGTGTTACGTCATCAGAATGCACGGTATCGACAGGTGAAATTGACACCTGAGCACACGCTCGGGCGAGGGTCATCTCAATAGATGTTTTCTGCAAAATGTTGAATATGTGTAGGTATAGTATCATCAGTTATGTAAGGGATCATTTGTGTATGTGTGTTTGTTGTGACATAAACTGTACATTGGAAAGAATCCTATCACTTGTGGTATCTTATCGATTGATTGTAGAAATGTGCAACGTTTTAATAAAGCGTTTTGCATGTCAACAGTATAGTTCATTGAAAAAATATGGATGTAATTCGGTCAGTTTAATCTAGTTGTGAACATTGGCCAAAGATATATTATATATATTTTTCTTCTCATAAAGTTTGTAGACCGTCCGTCTAAGCACTCCCTTGTCAAAGTTGTCAAGGATGGTTTTACGTCTCGGTTTTGCATATATGAGACGGTCCCTGTCTTGTCTGATTTGTTTACAATATTGTAAACTTGTTGGTAAGACATGCCAACAGCTCTACAAGTTCTGTAATAAACCCTCTCTACACTAATGAAAGGTTTACCTCTGTCTTTTTTAAGCAGAAAAAAACTATAAACCTTTGCAACAATCGACTGCAAATCGTTGGCCATAGTGCACGCTGTGATAAAGATGTGCATGCATGACGGGAAACCTATTTCTCAAGACTTAACATTTATATTAATATTTCTTCAATACAGAAAACGATAATTAAGTAAAGTAACACAAACATTCAACATTTATTTGTTTAGGAAAACGTTAATTCATATTTTTACACCACCTGTATTATTAACATAAATGTAAAGACTATTTCAGATTTCTGTTGTTGAACTCTGAATAAATCTTAAGTTGCTGTTTTGGTACCAAATTCTCTCCTGTAAACTGCCCTTTAAATGCATGGGGATGTTAAATCGATTGAAATAAAAATTAGGTAGACAATAGGCGAGTTGATATATTGACAACATAGTACATTTATCACCTTTATAAAGATATTAAGGCTAAAAAGGATTTTTCTAGCATTTCCGACAGTACTATAGTTTACTTGCTTGGGCATGCAGGTTGGAGTAAAGAGAGGCTCAAGGGGTTCAGGAAGGAGAAGGGATACCGATTGCATATCGATGGCCATGTCCATGCAGTTGAGCTTCATAGTTTGACACTTGATCATGTGTATGAACGAGCCCATTGCACCCATGAGACATCACAGTCTGACAAGGCCTACCTAACCTGGTGTCTACTGGAGAGGGGAAATGCTAGTATTGTCTCAGGAGGATGTGAACGTACAGGGTAAGTATTATTTTTTTTGTGTATTTTCCTACAAATTATTGAATTTCCTGAATCAGTTGAATTATGTCAAGTGAAGTGTTACAAAACAATTTTCAAAGCTACAATGTTTATTAGCCTTTTCAAAAATTCATAGTAGTTATTAAATAAATTCTGTTTCATATTTTTTTTCAGTGATGAGGGTGCTTGTAAGCATGTTGTTGCCCTACTCTTCAGCTTAGTGGACTGGTCTGACAAACGTGGACAGGAGTACAGAGACCTGCACAGATGTCAAGTGTGTTTGGGACAATGCAAGGAAAGAGTCTTTGCCACTTAAACTAGCTGACATTAATGTAGCAGGGCAGTGAATGTAACAAAACTACAAACACACGCTACTGGTGTGAGCTATTGCCCAAAGGAGCATTTATTAGTCGAAAATTCACCCTGAAACATTTATAGAAATAATGATACATTACTGACTGAGTTTGGTTTTACGCCGCTTTTAGCAATATTCCAGCAACATCACGGCGGGGGACACCAGAAATGGGCTTCACACAAATGATACATTAATAGCACATATGATAGAATCATCAATATTGCAATAGTTCATACTAGTAGTTATAAACAGACTAACATACAATACACAGTAAGGTTACAATCAATCTTACCAAGTATATTGCACGATATATGTTGATAAGTATTCTAATTGCAATGAGATTATGAGCTTTTTACAAATTGGGAAAGACTTCCGCCCAAATCCCCCCCTTACATTTAATTCTATTCAAATCATATCACCTGAATATATATTCCTCATGTGATAAGGATGAGTTTTAATATGTTTCTTTAATTGTATCTGAACATACTGAAAGACATACCCAACTTCTGAAAATGCCTCTCAAAGAAATTTATCCTCATCGTTAAAATTAAGGGGGGATACGGGTGGAAGTCTAACCCCCTGTGGATAAGACTGAGGTGTCGACCAGCACAGCAACGTGTGTATATATCCAGCATATATCTGAATAAAATTTATATACTCTCATAACTAAGAGTAACACATTTATACAATTTACATACCACTTGAAATGTTAATGCCGTATATATTGCATACAAATACCTAACCACAACAGAATTTAAATAAGACTATTCTGCAACACATTCAGACTCTATCTCATGCACACAAGAGTAAAGATATAGGAAAGCTGTTTGTTAGTAATATTAAAGCTTACAATTTATAAGCCTGGTTTAGCATATTTATGTAAACAGATAATGGATGAGATTTAGAAAATATAAAACGCTTAATTTACTTTAATAGAACAGGTTTAATGTACTGCAACATATAAATGCAATAATATAAATATATAGAGATATATTGGACCTACCTGATGTGAAAGGTTTTCTTGTCAACTTATCTGTGGAGTGACTTTGTGCAGACTGAGTGCAAGCTGTTAGACAAAGGGCTTAACTTGGAGGGTTAGCTTGGCCAATCAGTTGAGCACATCATGGTTTTGAGGGACACATCACCTATATCTTAACTATCCTGGTCATAAATATAGATATGTTACAGTGAATATGTCAAATCAGTGATTTTGTAACATCACTGAAAATTTCAGGGATTTTATAAAATTCCTGATTCACTCGGTGGTTTCACAAAATCCCTGGAATTCCTAGGGGTTTAACAAAATCCCTGAAAATCACAACAATTTTTTTACATATTCCCAGAAATGAATATATCGCATTCTCAGTGTTTGTTTTGACAATACTGCTTGTAAATATTGCATGTGTATACAGTAACCAAAGATAAACAATATAAATTGCATATATTAAGGACACAGATTGTCAAATGAATGAAGTCTTCAATAATGAGCATAGTCAAGTTAGCATTTCACTTCCAAAAACAATGCTGGAATGTGGCCTTAAGTATAAACTTTGACAATTTCACCTCCCAGTTTCTTTGATTATGTTAAGTTTAACATGAGAAACAGTGATTGTGAAGAAATTAATTCACTTCCTGAGGGTCAGTCAGATGATAAAAACTGGTTTAAGTATCGATGTGGTCGACTGACTGCATCTGTCTTTCTAAATGTGTTAGCTTACAGTCAAACTAAAAGAAAGTGACAATTACATACTAAAACAAGTCATGTCTGAGTACAGAGGTAAATCTGCTGTTAGTAGTACTTATGCTTCTTCAAGATTAGCACCGTGTTGGCCTGAATGTTTATGTTCCAGGATTATTAGTAAATGAAAATATGCCTCATCTATGTGCCAGCCCTGATGGCGTTGTACATTGTGAATGTTGTGGTAAGAACCTTTTAGAAGTTAAATGTACTTACAAATACAAAAATTGCAGTATTGACAAAATTTGTTCTGAGAAGTACAATGTGTATGAAAATGAAAATGGAGTGATAAAGCAGAATAGGTCTTCAACTTGGTTCAAGCAATTACAGTGCCAAATGGCAGTTGCAAATGTGCAGTGGTGTGATTTTGTTCTCTATGTTGAAGGTACCATAAAAACTGGAAAGCATTTGATATATATTGATAGGATTTTTTTTTGACCAAATGGAATGGAAAAAAGATTTTCAGAAAATAACCTCTTTCTATGAATCATTCATTGCCCTAAACTGTTGTCTTATATTGATCTGCAGTTGTAGTCCTGTAAATTATTGATATGTTAAATGTATGTGAGAAGTGTAAAAGGTCAGTGAGACATGCATATACAGATAGTCTCATCCGAGAGTCATTTGATATATAATATTTCACTACAAGTCGATAAACATAACAAAACTCAGAGTCTCACCAAATACTGACTCATATTAATTTTAATACTTACTGGCATACATAATAGTATGTCAGTTGAGACAACATGACATTATGGAACGTAAATTGAAATTTATTTCTGTACATTTGTTCAGCTAATATTCATAACAGAGCTTGGGATTTCAGCATCTAATACTATTACATCCATTTCTAAAACAAGAACATGTACATGAAAAAGTAATAAATATTATTACTATAATTACTATATAGTATTACTCCAGGGGATACTGTACATTTGTTGTATATAGACTTATCATTATCATTATGATTTGACAACAAAACAAATGTACTGTTAAGTGAATTAAATGGGGATATCTGTTATGTAAACAGTTGCAAGCTTTCATAGAAGCACTTAATGACAAACATCAAGGTTACATTTAGTAGCAAGTTTTCTACCTCGCATTTCAATGTATTTTCCGTATTTGTCATCTTTTACCTGTATAGCTTGTGTGAAATCCATATTGATTTGTTGAGTATTGTAATGATTGATCATAGTCCAGATCTGTATGATGCTAATAGAATAATTGAATGTGGCTATAATTATGTACAAATGATTGCATGACAACTATTGTACAGCACATTGTAAACCAAAAGTCACTGTGTTCTTTAATCTGATTGGTTGAAAAACGTGATCAAATGGTATTTGATTCCCGGAAATTCTCTGCGTATTAATACATACAAACATCGCTCACGTCATTGTATTGTTACGTCGTCAGCTGTGATGACGTCATTAAAATCATATTGTGACGTAAAGTCCGAATGATGTCACAAATGAGCAGTTCTAGATGCTACCATGGGAGACAGCCGAAACGGCCGGCTGATGACATTTCACTGCTGTACCCATACTCGATGTCAATGAGTGCAGACACAAAAAACGTGTGTGGACCTTTTGGTTTACTTTTGTGTTTACAATGTCGATAAACATCATGTGTTGGCGAATTTCCGGGTGTTATTGTTATTTCCGGCTGACGCCGTCGGTTCCAAATGAACTCCCGTGCTTCAAATACCCAATAACACCCGGAAATTCGCCAACACATGATGTTTATCTCCGAAATATCAACAATAAACCATGATGTATCAAAAAATAAGTATCACATTTGTTATTTTTTTTTACAGAATTGAATACAAGACACTGTTCCATCAAGCCAAAATAAATACATTATTTTTTCACAACAAGTATTAGAATTGAATTAGTTCCTGACTAGTTTTGGCATGAAATTGCAAAAAAAACCGCACACACTTTCACCTTTTTGTTAAGTGGTTTCACTTCCCTAGGAATGATGTTACTTAAGTCGAAAACATGTTAGTCTGTGTTTAGCTCTCTCGACAAGTTTAGCAATGTTTCTTGTCTTTTTAATTTCACTCGAATAAAAAGAGAATACGAACGAAAACGTAACTTTTGATGGGAGTAAAGTTATTCTAAAAGTCACCTTCCGTGAATAAAATTGAACAAAAAGTTTGTAAAATCGCAATAAAAACACAAAAAAACGTACTTGTATTTCCACCTGTTACGGAAACACCTGACAGTTAATGAGCAAAGGGGGTATCACGTGACATGACGTCATATGTGCCTGTTGCTGATGGCTTCCTCTTTGGTTTTACCTCACAACTTAACAGTGTCCATGGTTTCTGAAGCAGTAAAATATGTTCCTGATGTCACTTCTGAAATGGATGTTAGACCGTATCAATACGATCCGATTTAACATCTTGCAAGACAATCTTCCAGTGAAGATGAGAAGAAGAATCAAGTGAAACGAAGGCAATTCATGCTGGTCTACTATATCACACCACACCTCTCTAAAATTAAATAATGCATTTCTCTCAATAATACTATCAGCCCTCGGAAACTACCATATACTTTATTCAAAAACAAATTACATATTTAGATTACAATATTAAATTAAAAGGTTCAAATGAATTTATGCAACGTTGTGTAGCCATGTTTTTGTGGTTCGGCTCTGGGCTGCTGCTCAAGACAACACAAGGCAATGGTGATGATATAAATTTTATTCAAATGATGGATGAAGCTGTTGCTGAGGGTCAAGCCTGAGAAAGGGAAAAAATGTTTCCAGCTCAACCCAAAAAGTACTAGAATCTGTACTTTACTAAGAAAGTGTAATCCCAAATATAACATATGTTACATTTGACCTCTTTCTAAAATGGCATTGTGTATTTCATAGCTTTCGGCCGTGGGAGCCGTGCCAATTAACACTCATCAGAGGGGTACACAAAGTCCGCAGTCTAGACTACCAGTTGTCTGACTTCCATTTTTGTGGAAGCCGCTGTGTCTGAGCGGTCTAGGTGTCTGACTTTGAGTGCTGGCGATTAGGTGCCTGACTCTGAGGGTGTGGGTTCAAATCCCGAATGGGACTCAACCCAAGAAGTACTAGAATCTGTACTTTACTAAGAAAGTGTATTCCCAAATATAACATATGTAACATTTGACCACTTTCTAAAATGGCATTGTGTATTTCATAACTGTATCTTTGCCATGTGTATATGTTTACAGCCCAATTTGTGCTTGAATATTTGTCAATGTACCACCTATGTAGCTGTTAGACTGCTACTAATAGTATACTGATTGCTTACTTACTAAAATGTTTACTAAATAGAGTACAAAAGGTTGTGATTAATGGTTTCCGTTCCAAATTAAGACCTGTAATGACTGGTGTTCCTCAGGGTTCAGTCTTATGACCACTACTTTTGACTATAAACATAAATGACATAGTTGATGGAATTAACAGTAACATTAATTTTTCTATCCCCCTATTGATTGATCTCTATCCTCAGCCTTACCCCAACTACTGTCTGCGACACCCGTCCTGGTTTTGCTTTTGAGACAACCCCTCCTACCTGTTTCATTTTATAGTGATAGTGAGACTCCATGGTAACTACATCCTCAATAGTTTCAGTATTAGAGTTATTATTTTTAACGTCTGCTGTCGTTTATAATGAAGCTAAGTCTAACTTCAAAATGGGCATTTAAAACTTGTCCATTGTAATACAATATCATCGCACTCTAATTTTCATAAAGCCATGGTCTGTTCCAAATAAGTCGCTTTGGACTTAGAAAATAACCACATTGCTCATTTCTGCACTAATCACTCCTCAGTAAAGTCCTTTTTCTACGTTTACTATCTCCCTACCACTGAGACTGTAGTAAGGCATATAACTACTTTACATATTAGCTACATAAATTGTAGATATAAATGCGAAAAAATATATGAAAAATTGCATTTCCGACAGTACTTTAGTGCACCAAACTTTTCACATAGGTAGGTCTGGTGGTGTACTGGGGCCTTTTGGTAGTTTGGGATTTCTGAAAAAAAATTTTTTTGCGTTTCCATGGCAACAAGTTTGACTTTGATTTAATTTGGTGGTAGTGCTCCTTTCAATACTCTCCTTCCAATTTGCTATATACATGCCAAAACATTTGAAATAGTCATAACTAGTTGATATATTCATAAAGAGTATTTTGCCATTGCGGAGAATATTGATGACTTTGTCTTCTTGTTTTGCACTTGTATCTAAATTTTTGTATGTGTATCTTTTCCATAAATATTTTGTGTAAAAGAGTTGTCTAATTTATATATTTCAGTTATCTGTCTCAGTTTAACGACTGGAAAGATGGCCAGTATATCTGTTCCTCCACTTGACCTTTCCCTTGGAGTGCAAAGTTACAAGCCACCGCTGTCACTATGGCAACTAGTGGAAGACGTTGTTAGTTCACATGAGCAAGGGGAAGTTAAGAGGATTTTGGGAGAAAGCCTTGTTGACCAGAGTATTGAACTTCATGAGGAGGTTTGTAATTTTGACAAATCAAGTTGATCAAATTAGTATCAATTCTTTTTCATAGAGATCCTCCTTGGGGTACATATAAGCAATAAAATGTCCATTTTAATCCCTACGACAGTTGTAACTGTATTTTGAATAAAAATATTTACAAAACAAAAACTATGTTTTTGCCTTGTGAGACCACCCCTACAGGGCCCCACGGAACCCAGACGACCAAGAGCAGGTAACTCTAGGCTATAACCTCAAACCTCACTTTCCATGCTGTCGTTCTGAGTATCAGACGTGTGTGGTGCCCTTGCCTTCTAACAAGAGTTTGACTTAATTCCTGTGACAATGAGTGTTTCTTAGACGGCTACTGTATGTATGGTTCTCTTTTTTCCTGCATGGGCGATTTAGAATGTGTTTCAGATATTATTTTCATTCATCTTTTGTTGCGGGGGATATACAAATGAGTTACGTGTGTCCGTCGTACCGTCCATGCGTCCGTCACACGTTGTCCGAAGCATATCTCCTAAACTATTCGTGATAGCTTAACCAAACATGGTACACAGGTCAACCATGATCCCTAGATGTGCCTTTTGGGGGTTAGACCCAGCTGCAAATTTATTTTTTGCGGTTTCCATGAAAACATCACTTAGGCTGTGACTATGAGGATGTCATCTTGTCAGGAGCAGATCTCCTAAACTGTACGTGCTAGCTTCATCAAACTTGGTACACATATCAAGCATGATCCCTAGATGTGCCTTTTGGGGTTTAGACCCAGATATGAATTTTATTTTTTGTGGTTTCCATGGAAACATGACTTAGGCTGTGACTGTGAGGATATCATGTTGTCTGGAGCAGATCTCCTAAATTATACATGCTAGCTTCATCAAACTTGGTACACGTATCAAGCATGATCCCTAGATGTGCCTTTTGGGAGTTAGACCCAGATATGAAATTTATTTTTTGCGGTTTCCATGAAAACATGACTTAGGCTGTGACTATGAGGGTGTCATCTTGTTGCATTTCCATGGCAACAAGTTATGCTTCAACTGAATTTGGTGGTAGTGCTCCTTTATGGAGCAGATCTTAAAAACCTTTCAACACTCTCCTTCCACTTTGCTGTATACACACCAAAAACATTTGACATAATCATAACTAGCAGACATATTCATAAAGAGTATTTTGCCATTGAGGGGGATATTGATGACTTTGTCTTCTTGTTAGCCTTGTGTCTTTCAATGCTTAGTGGTTTAGTAGTTGTTTGTGTTTTGTAGTTAGGTTATATATGCAATATATATTTACTATATATATGGTGTTTTTCCGCTGGTAATTTTACATTGTTCAGTTCAATTACGCCTCATGTTTCTTGATTGCAACTTTTTTGCTGGTAGGTTTGTACGTAGCATGCATTAGTTTTTCTCATGTTGTGTCTACATTAATGTTATGCTATTAGTTAGTTTGTGTCGCCCATGCGTGTTATTGTTTATTCTGTTTATATGTAGCACGCTTTGAGTCCAAATCGGCGATCCCAGTCAAGGATCCCCACGATTCTTGCCTGCGATGTTTGGCTGAAGGCAGTCATGATGATCAGGAATGCTCCTCATGCTCGGGCTTCACCCCTAACACCAGAAAGTCCCGCCATGCTGATTTGCTATTTTATAGCAATCTTATTCGGGTGGAGGGTGACATTTGGGAACAGGACCCCCACTCCAAACGGTCGCATAAAAAGAAGGTGACTTCTGCCTCCTCTTCTAATGTGGAGTCAGCCCTTAAAAAAGCAAAAGCTGTTAAGTAGCCCTTCCCCGCCCCTATCTCTGCCTCCCCTGCACGTCCATCTGTCAGTGCACCTATATTAACATTTGATGCTTTGTCGGATTTGTTACAGAGACAGATGTCATCCGTAAAATCCATGATAGACAGTGCGATGTCTGGGCTCCACCAGGAGCTCAGCACCCTGCCTGTCGTCATGGGTGGCATGGACGCTTCTGTTGGGGGTTGGATGCGGCCCGATCCGAGCTTGGGCTCTGGTGATGGGTTGTCTGGGGACCTCGTGGTCGGCCTGGCCTCTGGCTCAGGCACGGCACAGCTTCCCCGGTGCTGGCGACTCATGTCTCGACCTGAGTTCGCTGGTGCGCCAACTAAAAGCCCTAGCTTCGTCTCGGGCTCCTCGGTGCCTGTGTGTAGTCTGGGTTGCCAGAGAATCCTGTAGGGGCAGGCTCGTCCCTTGCAGCTCGGTGCACCGGCTTGGGCTTCGGCCAGGGACAGGGCGACTCGGGTACTTGGCCCCGATGACCTTCCGAGCCTTTCATGTTCTATGTCTGTTGCGCCCTCGGTTACCTCTCTCGATTACAAGAACCCGGTTGCCGAGGAATGTGATGAAGTAGATATGGAGGAGGACAAGTGGAGAGAAGGGTCAGAGATGGAAGTCACATACTCTTTTGGGTCGTCCCTGAGGCAAGTCCATGAGCGTATTGCGGAAGTGTTGCCTCAGGTGGCTGTTCAGGTGCAAGAGTCCAACCCCATGGAGTTTCATCTCCCGGATGATGCTTTTGCACCTACCCGGGTGGCTGAAACGAGGTTGCGCATTCTCCCGTTGAGCATGGTATTGAATCCACTTCTGACTTTCCCCTGTTCACGCTTTGATTTTCCGGAGATCAGCAAGTGGTACCAGTTGAGGGAGGACACACTATTTGAGGCACCAGTGGTGGATGAATGTGTCTACGCCTCCATCACCCTTGGGGGGGGTCCACCTCTTCTTCTCTGGCTTCTGCCAGTCAGGGCTAGCGGCTGCCGCCTTTTCCCGCTAGTGCCCCTACACTTAAGTCAGCTTGCCTGTCCTTCGAGGATGTTTATCGGTGCGTGGCTAAACAACTACGTGTGGCAGTCCACTCTGCCTACCTGTCGGCTGTACATGGGCAGTTGTCGGACCAGGGTGCAAGTGGTGATGTTGTGTAGTCGCCCTTGCTAGTGCGGCAGCTTACCGACGTCCATTCTCATCTGGCTAGGGATAGCATTAGATGCTGTGCCAGTCAGATGATGGGCGCCGTTATGGGCCTGCGTCGGTTTTGGCATTTGGTGGCGTGTTGTTCCCCGGCCACACAGCAGGCGCTGCTTTCACTGCCTTACACTATGGGTTCTATCCTTTTCCCTGGGGCACTGAAGGTGGTATGAGAGGCCGCGGAGGCGGTAAGTACTTTCAAAGACTCTAAGCCTTTCTTAGAACACCCCTCCACTTCTCTCGCCAGCGGCCCTCGCCTCTACCGCTTATCCTTCTACACCGGCAAAGGAGCCTGCAAAATGGACGGCGCCATTGCAGAGCAAGAGGGCACGAGGCAAGGGCAAGCCTGCTCAGTCGCAGCAGCCTTTTCCCATTGAATCTCCCCACAGAGCCCTTACTGCCCCACGCACAAGCAAGCGGAGACTTGCCGACTGGGGGGGGTGTACTGCCTCATGTCACATGTCTCTGTAGGTGGCCGGCTGTCCCTATTCCTTCGGGAGTGAGAGGCAGCCTCGTCAAATCCCTGGGTCCTGTCATGCCACAGTGGAGGCGAGGTCCACCGTCCTTTTCCAGGGTTCGGTACACTCCCGTGCCATCCTCCAGAGAGAAGGCGGACGTCCTCAGTCGTTACTGGACAAGGCAGCCATCGAGGTGGTTCCGGAAGGTCGGCAAGTAGAGTTGTTTTATTCCACTTACTTCCTAGAGACCAAGAAGGACGGAGTGTTCAGACCCATTCTGAATCTCAGAGGGCTGAACGAGTTAATAGAGGTGCCGTCTTTCAGGATGGAGACACTGCGCTCAGGGATCTCAGCTGTCGAGACAGGGATTGGCTCATGTTAATAGATCTCAAAGATGCATACCTCCATGTTCCCATGCTCCCCGATTTCATGTTGTCACCCGTACCTAGACGATTGATTACTGAGGGCCTTAGGCCAACAGTTAAGTCGAGACTCCACACACAGGTTGATGGATATTCTCGTAAAACTGGGCTGGATTATCAACCTCAAGAAATTCAGAACTGGTTACGACACAGGATCTGGTGTTCTTGGGGGCAAGGTTCAATACGGAGCTAGGGATTGTTTCCCTGGCTCCAGACCGCATTGTCAAAATCAAGAGGACTATAACACTGTTCCTCCAGTTCCCCATTGTCTCAGTTCAGACTTGGCTTCGGTTGCTAGGCAACATGGTGGTAACAGTGGATGTACTTTGGCTTGCGCGTCTGAGGATGAGACCAATACAGCAGGCGTTAGCCCACTTGGAGAGCTACGAGTACCTACTCGAGACGCCCGAGTGGTTAATCCCTCACTTTCGGTGGTAGACGGAATTCGGGAATCTATCCATGGGGCTCCCTCTGGAAACACCGATGCCTACCCTCTCGATTCAGACAGACCCCTCCCTCTCAGGTTCTGAGCCTTTGGTTGTAGAGCGAAGTCCGATTGCACATCAGTGTTCTAGAATTGAGAGCAGTCCGCTGGGTGTTCGAAAGCTTCGTGGAGTTAGTTCGTGGTCACAAATCTCGCTTCGCTTAGGGATTCGACAAACGTTCAATATGTTATGCGCGCTGGTGTGTCAGCAGGGGGATTCTTGATCCCTTTTCTGCAGATTTAGTCTCTGTGATGGAATTCCTCCATCTCGGTTGGAGCCGGTCTTGCGACTTCAACTGTTAGAAGATATTCAACGGCTATTTCGGCATTCATTGTTCCTGTTGACGGTGCAGACTTGGGGCAGCGCCCTCTGGTTCAGTGCTTTTTAGCAGGCATGGACAGAATCCGTCCGACTGTCTGCCAGATCAGTCCCCCGTGGAACTTGTCAATTGTTCTCGATTGGCTGTCCGGACCCCTTTTTCTCAATATGTCGGCTCTTTCCCTCCAGATGTGGACGGCAGCCTTTCTTGTGGCAGTAACTTCAGGCAGGTGGGTAGAGGACGTTCACGCAATGTACGCCATCCCCCACACTAACTGTTTCTTATAAGGACAGAGTTAGTATTCGTTTGTCGGATACTTACCGTCCTAAGAGAGATGGTGCCTTTCATGTCATAGGGCCTATTGAGCTTCCTGCTTTCATGCAGCCTTCCCCGGCCGGTACCTCTCTACGGCGTGCTCACGTCTTAGATGTCTGCAAGACCCTTAAGGCTTATATCAAATGAATAAAGGATATCCATAAGGATAATTAGTTGTTTTGTGGCGGGGGTAAGGCGGGCCTTCCGGTGAACAAGCAGACCATATCTTGGTGGCTTGTCTCTGCCAATTGTTTGGGTTATACTCACAAAGGTTGTATTCAACCTGAAGGTTTGAAAGCTCATTCGGTTAGGGCAGTTGCTACGTCTAAGGCATATGCTGCAGCCCTGTCCATTGAGGAGATCTGCTCCACAGCTATTTGGAGCCGACCGAACACGTTCATTCGTCACTATCAACTTGACAAACACACCAGCGAGTGTGCTTGGTTTGGTCAGTCAGTACTCACCAGTGGGCGGGGTTCCACCTCTCTAGCCATTTGAGCTTTCGAGATTTCCAACTATCTGCCTTTCTGATTGGTGATGGGTTTGTTTGAACTCCCCTACCTTTTTCCCTTGGTGTCGGGTTTAAGGTGATGGGTGTTTTTTATCTCCGAGCTTGCAATATTTATACTGCACAATTTCCCTTGGAAACCTTTGCTTCTTCAGGCAAATTTCTCCTTGGGTATATTGTCAGCGCCACCTTAGCTTCGCTTCCTATAAATTAAGGGAGGTGGTGGGGGATGTGTTTCAAGTAGTATACAGGGCTCCAGATAAGGGCCGTATCGGAGTATGTACGGATAAAAAATATGCACGATACGGTAGGAAATAATTTAGAAAACGTAGCAGATACGCACCACAGCAATGGTGTACGGTTTTAGAATCATTTACAGACGTATTTATCTGAAACACAGTATTGTTTTATTGTTTATTGACCTGTTTACACAAGGGTAGCAATATTGGGGTGCATATATGAAACGAAACACAAGATTACTGATAGTCCATTAGCTTCCATTCAGTACTCTAAATGTACACTTAAGGTTTTCCAGTACTCCTATCTTGACAAAATAAGGAGTATGTACTCCTGATGTTGAAAAATTATCTGGAGCCCTGAGTATATATGTGCGATATTTTCGCTTGCTCCCGATTGGCTCTGGTGGGCATGTGACCAGGTAAGTGAGATTCTTTTTCTATTTATAGTTTGGGAATTCTTCTTGTTATTAGGTCAGTTTTATAGACAGAATGCCACTCCTGGACACAGTCTTTAGGAGTCTGTCTTATGCTTATATGTACCCCAAGGAGGATCTCTATGAAAAAGAATCGAACAAACCTGTAGAGGTTGCAGATTCTTTGAATATAGTCCTCCTTGGGGTACGGCCACCCACATCCCCACATTCTGTATGATTAAGTTCAGCATGGAAAGTGAGGTTCAAGGTTATAGCCTAGAGTTAGCTGCTCTTGGCCATCAGGGGTCCGTGGGGCCCTGTAGGGGTGGTCTCACAAGGCAAAAACATAGTTTTTGTTTTGTAAATATTTTTATTCAAAATATAGTTACAACTGTCGTAGGGATTAAAAATGGACATTTGAATGCTTGTATGTACCCCCAGGGCTGCACTAGTTTTATGATTTACCCTGTCATATCTAAAGAGCAGTTCCCCCAATCCCTCTCCTGCACAAAGTACTTCTTGACATTTGCAATCAGCATTATCCATAGCATGAGCAATTCTTGTGATTGAAATAAAGTGATAGTGAGACTCAATGGTAGCTACATCTTTAATAGTTTCAGTATTAAGTTGTTATTTTTTACGTCAGCTATCATTTATGATGAAGTTAAGTCTAATTTCACAATGGACATTTAAAAAGTGTTATTTGTAATGCAATATCCCAGCACACTAATTTGCATAAAGCCATGGTCTGTTCCAAATAAGTCCCAGCCACAGCTGACTCACAGCTCATACATACAAATTGTTTGCGTAGAGATAAAGAATGTACTTTGACGACTGGCTTGGGTCATGACCTTCCACGAATTTATGATAAACTTTCAAATACCATTTAGCAGCCATTGAAATTCCAGCTCGTATGCCGTTCTTGATAAACAGATGCATATCATAATCCGTTGGTAATATCAACTCGACACCCATCTTATTTTAACAACGCATCCGAAGATAGACCCGGGCTTGAGAAATACCACGCTGGGTCTAGGCCGTACTGTTTCAAACACGTTTTTTCTGAACACATCGACGACCAGCAACACATCAGTTTTCAAATATAGATCATGGTAGTCACCTAACATCTTACAGCCTAGTTTGTCCCATACCTCAATGGCGTGCTTGTAATCGTCATCGGTTACGCCTGATTTGGTTAAGTGACAATAAATGATTGTATGGGAGGCAATTTCGTTTCTGTGAATCTAGACCAATCGTCCATGTATTTGCACACACCCTTCCTTAGCAACAAAGGTCGAGTCGACACGTCGGTGTATTGATTCATTATGGCGAAGGCATCAGGGTTGTTCATTAAACTGTCTAGCGATGGTAGTAGGAACTGAACGCTGTCTATGAATTTCAGACCATCTAGCGAGAACGACATATATTTTTCCATGTTCTGGGTGATGCACGTTAAGTGACTGTCGATTTTCGAGATAGCCTGCACGATTAACTGAGCATCATAACCTCTGAGATTATGAAACACAACGGAGATTTGTATTGTTTTGGGGTTTATTCTATGCTTCAAGTTGCACGCATTGTGAGCGGCTCCTCTGTAATGTCCAGTCACATGGCAATGATCTCTCACACTGTCACCGTCCAGTGGTTTCTCAAACACGTGACAATGCTAAGACTTGTTATGAGCTCTCCAGTCATCATTCATTATGCACATGGGGGTAATTTTCGTTAAAGTTTCCCTGATTATTTTCTCTTCACGTTGTAGACACATGAGAAACTTTTCAGCCACGTCATGAAACACCATGTATACCATGGGAGTATTCGTTTTCTCATCATATCGAACGACCACGTAACCAAAACCACAAGCTTGGTGTTCTTGCATTTTATATGTGAAACTCTGTTCAGTTGTGGAGGCCAATGATACTGAGCTGGCCTCATCTTGCTACTATGCACATAGATGAACATTAGTATAATTGATTTTGGAGGTGGGTGACGATGAGTGCAACTGCTGTTATGAGATTGTTGGCATATAGCCGAGTGATTCAAGCTGTTTTCTGGTGATGAGATAATATTCGTGTGTTGTCTATGTTGTTAAACATTCATACTGTGTGACCTTCTTGTTTGAGTTGTTCGTTGATATAATCAATCATTTGCATCCTTTTTCTCACATATTCGGCTTGCGCAGCCTGTAAATTTTCAATGGCAATATCATATCCTCTAGTTTGGGTTCGATCTCAGCTGCATTGGATATTCGTAATTTAGAAACAAGATAATTGCTACCTGAAAATGCGAGAGCGTTTACTTAGGCCCACCCACCATCAATGGTAGCCATTATTATAATCATATGACATTACTTCAATATGTTTTTGGGGATAATTCCTTGTTTGATGAGCATATCTTTGGTGGCCATAGCCAGTCCCAAATCTGGGACGAGCATGCTGATGTCATATGCCGTAAAATCGAGTTGAGAAATTTGCTCTTTAGTGATCATTTTACGAATGGTTTTCCAACTATGGCTGACATGATTTATTATAACATGATATGTGGATTTTGAGGGGACCCATTTGTTAACCGATGGTGTATTTGTTTATTCCTGGCTAACCCACCTTTTTTATCGGCGGCTACTTTTTTATTCGTCTCCTCCATATTGTATATTATTAGGAGGGCACTTTTGTTTAAATTGACAATGCTTAGCAGTAATGGTCGCTGTGGTGAAAGGAGCTAAAAACATACTGTATCTATGATAAAGCTCGCAACTTATGGTGCTCAATCAGTGACCGATAAACAGGTCCGCATCGAGTGCTTCGCATAAGTACAGTTGACGTTCTGGTGGAATGGGAAGTAGATATTAAGCTATACCGGTGTATATTTGCGTCATAGTGTTTACCCTTACCACCAACGAAGAGTGATGCTAGTTTTTCTCGCTTATCCACGAATGGGGACACACCGTCCTTTGTTCTCTTTTTAGGTGGTGCCTCCATGTTTTCGGATAACGTTTTGATCGAGTAGGTCTTCATACTCCATCTTATAATACATGAATTGTTTTTAAATCTAATATAACAAAATATGACATAACCAAAACATAACGATATGAATGTCAAGTAAAAAACCCCGAGAATTTCAAAACACTTCATGGTTTATGTAGGGTTTATGGGGGTTACACAATGTACTAACGTGTTCTCGCTCGGTTTTGTCAGGAATCACATCATTTTTCCGTAAACATTCCTCTAACTAATCCCTATACTTGCATTGAAATAATGCGACCCATTGCATCTCTTCTCTTAGATCTTTCAGTACCGAGTTGAATTTTTGCGTGAGTACCCAAACACTGTGTGCCATATGACGGCCCATGAATGATAAGTACGACAACATATCTCTCTTTTGGTGATCTCTTTATTCATGCTGCAATCGTCAATCCCAAACATTTTACATCATTTAACAAAACATAAAGCTTAAATTGAGGTATAAACATGGGTATAAACAAGTCTCAAGAAGTCACCTCCTGTGGACTTGAAACAGAAATCCCTGCCCTAATCAGTGGATTGAGTTTGCACTCGTTCACTTTATGGTTTCAAAGACAAAATGTCCACTTAGATATGCAATTCAAAAAGAGTGATCAACGTTTTATATCACCAAAATATATTAACGTTGAATGTGATGCTATGAATATGTCAGGGTAGAGACTGCGATCTGGTAGAATCGGAGATTCTACCAGTAGAGATTGCGATCGGAGTCTCTACCAGTAGAGCCTGCGATCGGAGTCTCTACTGGTAGAATCTCCGATCCTACTAGTAGAGATTGCAATCGTAGTCTCTACTGGTTGAATCGGAGATTCTACCAGTACATTTTCCAATTCAACTGGTAGAAACTCCGATCCTACTAGTAGAGGCTGCAATCGTCTTCAACTGGTAGAAACTCCGAGTGATCTGTGGGTAAACAACAAAGACACTTTTTCTGAACAGTACTATGCATTTTATTCAGATATAACACTAGACTGTTTCCACTTCTACAGATATATTAAGGACTAAAAATACAAATGTGACTTGAGAGATCATATTACAATATATATGTCAGGGTAGAGACTGTGATCTGGTAGAATCAGAGATTCTACCAGTAGAGATTGCGATCGGAGTCTCTACCAGTAGAGATTGCGATCGAGTGATCGGAGTCTCTACCAGTAGAGACTCTTGATCGGGTCTCTACTGGTAGAATCTCCGATCCTACTAGTAGAGATTGCGATCGGAGTTTCTACTGGTAGAGACTACGATTATATGGAATAACCTATGCGATTGGAGTCTCTACTGGTAGAATCTCCGATCCTACTAGTAGAGATTGCGATCCTACTGGTAGAGACTACGATTATATGGAATAACCTATGCAAGCAAGTGCAAGCTTATGCAAGCAAGTGTAATAAGTGGGGATAATGTTTTCCTATTATTTGCCAGTTATAATTGAACTTATTTATTGTTATCTTGTTAACTTTATTTGTTAAGTCTGTTTTGGAGTAAGGTATTTTGTTATTGTTTTTTGAGTGGAGTCCAAATTTGGCAGCTTGGTCTCATGATGTAAATACAGTGTTACAAACCATTTTTATTTTTTATTTTGATATTGTTTAGAAACTCTGATCCTACTAGTAGAGGCTGCAATCGTCTTCAACTGGTAGAAACTCCGAGTGATCTGTGGGTAAACAACAAAGACACTTTTTCTGAACAGTACTATGCATTTTATTCAGATATAACACTAGACTGTTTCCACTTCAACAGATATATTAAGGACTAAAAATACAAATGTGACTTGAGAGATCATATTACAATATATACATATATTACAAAACTGATTACAAGCAAGATCAATTGCATAATCAGTGTTTGCCCTAGGCATAAAAATTTAGAAGTCATCATGAGAGGGAGTCATGGACATGTTTTTGGGAGTCAACTTCTTTCATCAAGAGATCAACTGTTATCAGGGTTTGAAATACCCCATATATTAGTGTGCCATGGCACGGTCATTATTGAAATGGCACGGCTAAAAAATGTTCTCGGTGCCCTTTTCACACGCCTGATTTTTCAGAGACATAACTCACATTTAGTCATTTAATCCCCAAAACAATTTTTTTTTTTTCCAAATTAAATAATACCATACATATGTGAATGCTCATAAACCCATTTCTTTATTTAACAATAAATTTCAAATGATCATTAAACAAGCATGTTCGCTTATTGTAACACTGCTCCAGGAAATACAGAATTGGTTTGTTGTTATAAGCTATAGGTGTATTGGCATGTCGGCATTTTGGGAGGATAGGTGTAGGGCAATTCCCCACCAGGTCATTACCCCATCTGCCATATCCCCACCTGGTCATTTCCCCACCTCTTTGGAAAGCAGTGTTTTTATAACAATTACTGATCATAAGTTTTGAAATACATCTGAATGAACTTCCTACTTTTAACTGAAACTTTGATAACAAACATTTAACACCTCACTGTAAACAATATCAAAACAAAAAATAAAAATGGTTTGTAACACTGTATTTACATCATGAGACCAAGCTGCCAAATTTGGACTCCACTCAAAAAACAATAACAAAATACCTTACTCCAAAACAGACTTAACAAATAAAGTTAACAAGATAACAATAAATAAGTTCAATTATAACTGGCAAATAATAGGAAAACATTATCCCCACTTATTATACTTGCTTGCATAAGCTTGCACTTGCTTACATAGGTTATTCCATATAATCGTAGTCTCTACCAGTAGGATCGCAATCTCTACTAGTAGGATCGAAGATTCTACCAGTAGAGACTCCAATCGCATAGGTTATTCCATATAATCGTAGTCTCTACCAGTAGGATCGCAATCTCTACTAGTAGGATCGGAGATTCTACCAGTAGAGACTCCAATCGCAGTCTCTACCCTGACGAATACTTTATTTATAAAACTGAACAGAAACAGTAGCACAACATGTCGACAACAGAGTACAAACCCTCTTTGGTTGGACTAGGGACCACACTGTGCAGAATTGCAAGCCTGACACTGAGAAGTATGAACATAGGTTTGAAGCTTACTACAATAAGGTGTTGATGCGCTACATCCCGATATCAAATTTTCAAGATTAGACTCATCGTGACGGAAAACATTACCAGTATTTACCAAAACCTGTTCGTCTCCCTGCGCTGCCATCTTTGACGATTTTTATGCCGTTTTGGGATGCTATGACTGCTGTTTTGGGATGTTATGACTGCAGTTTTTTACACTACGACCGTTCTCAAGCGCTTTTGCAGTTGAAACGCGAGTTTTGTTTCCATTCTAAACGATTAGTTTTCCATTACAGATGCGTTTGTTTCAGTTTTAGAGGATATTGTTGCAGTTTTGAAAGTTTATTTTCCTGTTTTGGTATATATGAGTTCAGTTTTGAGGATTTGTTCACTGTTTGTTTGGTAGGTCAGACTTAGAAACAGTTAACCAGCAATGCCTTCACCTTCACCGGTAACGTGGTGCCTGAACAGCATATCTTATGTAAGGGTTTATGGTGCATATATAAAATGACTGTACTGAAAAATGGTGGATATATATATTGCAAATTGCTACAATGACTGCATTTTAATTATCCTGAATTAAGGAAATATATGTAAATGTTGTTGTTGTTTTTAAATTTTGAATAGAAGGAAATAATATTAAAGTGTTTATTTATAAAATATAATAATTCAGATGCATAGGAAGCTATACCTTATAACAATTCAATATTCAAGGGTAGTTTCCAAATTCAACTTTTCATTATATACTACAAACAAAAAGTATGGGAACGCTCTAAAATTTGAAAGTCATATATAAACTTTAACGTGGTGAGGTCCTTTGGTAAATGTAACTTTTTGGAACATGATGGAACATGCAGTGAAGCAACTGATTCAATATTTGTTGAGTCTTGAGTGAAATGAAACATTGTAAAAAACAGCTAAAAACAAGGGTGCAAAACACACCAGCACCATGTTTGATTCAAACGTCCAAACACAATAACCTAGTGCATGTAGAGGACAGACTTCATGTGTCAGTTAAAGGTTTTCCATCATAAACGATTGTTTTTTGAAGGAAGGTGCAGCAGGGCAACGTCTAAACTGGGCTCTGTCTTTACATGTAGCAAGTTGTCGCAGCGCACATTGAGTCTGGAACCAGACCGGAAGCGAGAAGTTGCTTATATCATTTCAAAAGGAGAGTTGTCGCCCTTCGCAACAAAAAGATAGCCCATTCGACAATGTGTTAACTGTCTTAGAAATGATGCCGCCAGATTCTACGCTTTATATCAAAGCCTTGCTCGGAGATGCACCAAGAGAAAATGTTATCATTATAACAGGGGTCAAACTTTGTTGGTCGCTAAAACATCTATGGCATAGTTGTGCGATTTATATACAGGCAGCAACAAATTCTTATGCAAATCTCGAGGGGGTCACTGTTACCTTGGATAAAAATATTTTCACTAAGATTGGTTTACCTAATACTATACATCTAATAAGCCTAAAGTTTACACACGAGAGATTGTCGGGAAACCAATTGAAAACTGTTTCATAATATATTATAATGGGCGATATTCCAGGAACTGAAACAGTCGAAGGCACTTGGGGCTTCAGGATACGCTTCTTATGATTACATCATATTTTTATTACAGGTATCTACACTGCTGTCCATCTTGCAGGACTACAGAATGGAGACAAGCGAAAGTGAACCTCTTAAAGTTCTCCCAGAACCACCGCAACAACGAGAAAGACTCATACAAGAAATTAGTTTCTTTGTTGAAAATATCAAAGCCAAAGCCAAAAGCAAGGGAATGTAAGTGTCCATACATTTCTAGAAATCTATGTAATTTTTATGATTACGTCCCTCAAACACTTGACTGCCTTCTTCCCTGAAACTTGTTTCTGGTCCACAGGTTTTTCGGACAAAATTTTATAATATCTATTGAGTTGTCTTGCCCTTCCTTTCCTCAGTCTTCCCAAGCACTTCGCGATGGAGTTATCTCCCCGAAAAGCGTGGGGAAAGTTCATAATTATTCCCGTGGCACACATATTCACATGTGTCTGCTTGTTTCTCTGTTTACTTATCCCCCACAACAAAGAAGTTGCAGGGGATATAGAAACGAGTCTGTTCGTCCATGTGTCCGTCTGTGTGTCCATCACACTTTTTCCGAAGTACATCTCCTTAACTGTCCCTGATAACTTAACCAAACTTGGTACACATGTCAACCATGATCCCTAGACGTGTTTTGTGGGGTTAGACCCAGATATGAATTTTATGTTTTGCTGTTTCCATTAGTGGTGTTCCGATTAATTGAAATCGCAGTGGCAAAACGACCAAGCAATCGATCACATTTTCTCATAATCGAACACAAACGATTTTGGGACTGCTGTAATAGAGTTTGAAATACTTGATGATGGAACATATCTAGGACGTTGTCAGGGACGGAAAACGTGTTTAATTCTTAGAAAACTCACTTCACTTTCTGAAAAGTCATGATTGAATATTTCTTGAAGAATCTGGGAAGTTTATGTTACACTGGAACTGAATCATTTTACACTGGAGGTGAAATTTGCAAATGTAATTTGTGCAGTTTCTAAATAAAACAAAAAACTACAACAGAGAACCAAATGTTTTTTTCTTTATACTTATCTGCAACTACAACCTGAATAGGAAAATCTAAAAAATAACGCTAACCAATTTATTTTGATGATTGGTCATTGGTATTGAACCAATCATCAATTGTGAGATTTCAACCAATTCCCGACACTAGTTTCCATGGAAACATGACTTAGGCTGTGACTATGAGGATGTCATTTTGTCCAGAGCAGATCTTCCAAACTATACATGCTAGCTTCATCAAACTTGGTACATATGTCAAGCATGATCCATAGATGTGCCTTTTGGGGCTTAGACTCAGATATGAATTTCACTCTTCATCTAAACGGCTGCGAAAAGAGCCTAAGTCTAAGCCAGTGCGATCAGAATAAGTCAACTCAGCTGAAGAATATGGTGTATTAGTGTTCCCCCTAGGATTCAGAAAGGGCAGGGTAACTTAAACAAAAAGGGCACTTCATAATCTAAAAGGGCACTTTGGTGAGGATTATTGAAAAAATAACAATAACAAAATGTATATGAAGTCAAATGCTCTTATAATTTTATTTCTAAAGTTCATTATTACTCTTCTCATTTTGTATTTTAAGATCAAAATTTGGAAAAAAAAGCATTTCAAGTCATTAATCTGTTGTCACATTTGTTTACAATTTCACAAAACACGCAAACAACAATTTACAGTTTTGTTTTCTTTCTTGCCAAGCATCTGTTCACAACTTTTTTCAAGTCAATGTCTGAAACTGACGATGCATTCAGACTAATCAAGAGAAGTCTGTTGCAATTTTGAACACTGAGTCTGTTTCTATGATCTGTCACAATCAGTTTCACTTTTGAGAACACTCTCTCAACTTCAGAAGTGGACAATCACAGTTGCATGAATGGACAGTAATTGAACAATGTTTGGATTCAAGTTTCCAAGTTGAGGCTTGAGTCTTCAAAATGGTGGAGGGTGAACTGGTGTCAAGCTCCTTTACTTGACTCCACTCAATCTGTGTTTCTGCCCTTGGTGTTCATTTAGAACATAATGAACAAAACATCATTCCCTTCTTTTTGTCATCTTCTGAGTACCCTCGACCAGGGGACGGTTTTGTTGCCACTTTGTGTCAAATGCAGTCTTGTGACCACTATCTTTCTTCTGTGTTGGATTAACTGACTCTGTCTCGTGTGCCCTTGAATTTTCATAGGAAACTACCTCTGACTCGTCTAAGTCCGGTCTGAAAAAAATATATACAAAGTTAATATACCATATTCAAAATATTCTTAGATATTAAATTTGCAATCATAATTATTAAAACAAAAATACACACAATAATACACCTGAACGTAAGTATCTACTGTGGAGAGCTTCGACAAGGGTGTGGCTTCCCATTGTTTGAAATCGTAAAATAGTTTTACTCCTTCAAGACTTACATTTTTATGAAATCGACAGTAAACACTAAAAACAAGGCTACCAAGTGAAGCTGTTATGCAAGCTGTATTAACTATTTCATTTCCCAGGACAAACAACAAAATAATTCAAGATCAATTTCAAATTGCCGATGGATTCAAAATGGCGGACATTTTCGAGTTTCAGATTTTCACCTAAACAGCACAGTCACATGAATATCGGTCCCCCAAACGTACCAAAATACATCCCATGTAGTTCACACATCGTTATCTTTAATAAATGAAGGTCTTATTTGAAAGGCATGTGAAATTGAAAGGGAAATCAATGGCCTAAAAATCATGAACTTAGAGGCACATACCTGTTAGGGAGCGAAGAAATCTATTAGTCGGCGACACTTCCTTGCTTCAACCTTCACCGCTTCTTCTCTTTTCCATTTGATTCTTTCCTTGGTAGGCATTGTGATTTGTAAAGTTTAATTAAACACATTTGACTTCGCCATGGTTTAAATGCCAATTTCCTAATCATTATCAAAACAATTTTGCGTCTCCCCTTGAAAGGGAGAGAACTCCGTCCTTAATAAAATCCGGAAAATACACACGGGTTGTTGTAAAATCAAGCACAGCTGGAAAAAAAACCTGGAATTGAGTCGAAAAGGGCAGGGCGCAAAACAAAAAGGGCAGGGCGCAAAAATCAAAGGGCAGGGCGCAGCGCCCTCCTAAATGTGCCTAGGGGGAACACTATGTATATTCTAGTACATTTTGGGTTGAGTCCCATCCAGGATTCAAACTCACAACCTCAAAGTCAGGCACTTAATCTCCAGGATACATGGGATTCAACCCCAAAAGTACTAGAATTTGTACTTTTCATCGTGTGTAAGATGGCCATGACATAATGGCCGCCAGGAGAGGGAAAAATTGAGCATTGACTGCTGAAGTTAAAACGGAACAGTAGTGTTGTTTTTGCTGGTCTGTTGAATACACTGCCAAAGCCGCTGTCAGTATAATACCTAATCAATCGATGCAACATTATTTGGGCATTAATAACTTGATGGTAAGAATAGTGTGTTTAGAGAATTCGTCAGTTGTGTGAAGCTTACAAGCAAAAACCGTAATTCATGGTGACATGTAACTATAAAACATCTCATAAAAAATGAAGTAAGTGGGATTGTAAATAATATTGTAATCGCTTCAAAATACACTGATCGCAAGACAAATCTTACGATCCTAATGTCCCACATGTCCATCAGAACCAGCATGAGAAACTGATTCAATTATCAGAAGTTTGCCCTTACATAACATCCGCTGAATATGGCTGTGTACGTAATTGTTAGGATTCTCTGTGCAAGCGATTAACAAACTGAGAGACAAACGTTATAAATTTCACACTATCAGGTCACTATTGCTTCATTTTATCGAGACCTATCGCCTGAAAAAAACACACACTGAAGATTTATTTGCAAACATTTTCCAGGTACAGCAGTTTTACAGATAGCGAGCTATTATTGTGACTGAACCGACTGACAAAAGTGAATGTACATCTCACACTCTGCGATATACATATATATAGAAACATTTAACCTGATGATATCTGTAATGTCGCAAATTCGATTTTACAGGATAAGATACATTATTTGATATTGTTGGATCGCTATTGCTGGTATTAGAATAACGGAACATACGACTTTATGAGTGAGAACTTGTTATTTATTGCAAAGACCTTAATTGCCTTATGGCCAGGAAAAGAGATCAAGGCGATTACATAACATCGGCCGACGAAGAGTTCAAGCTATATACTCTGTCAATCAACTTATCAACTAGCATCCAATCAGTATGTTTACAGTTTAATCCTTTCTGTATATTGGCTTCACGACTTGTGCTATGTGTGTGCGTTACCCGTTATCTATTACTTGTTGTTACAGGCAGTGCAGTACTGCTTGTCACTACATACCTCTCATCGCGTGGTTGTAGTTACTTTAATCGAAATTTCGCTCTATGCGATTAACCAGACCTTGTCTTATGTCTCGTGATATCTAAAGATCAGTTTTGTTTATCAGTTAACATTTCATGATATCCTAAGATGAAATGTTCATACATAGTTCTTGTCTATATTTATAAAAGATGACATACACGATAGGTAAATAAAGGAATAGATAGTAAAACTGTTAATAGTAACACGATTGCGGCATGATCATGTTGTTGATTGCTGGGCTGTATCTGCGCCATTGTTTCTTTCATCTGTTTAGGAAAACTGCAAATCAAAAGTAACCAACCTATTAATACTAAGTATGTGTATTCATCTGTCTTTATCAAAGTTGATATCTTTCTCAGTATAAGTGTTTGTACGTATTCTGGATTATTGTACTGATTTAGAAATGACACGTGATCTTTGAACTGTATCTATAGGCTGCAAAACTATCCGGCGATAATCTTACCATGGATCTAGAATATCTTTTCCCTGTTTATTACATGCTGTGAGGCTTAAACGGTCTCACCAGCTACGGAGGTTGACTCCTAAGACAACAGCTCAATACAAAGGCTTCTTTTAGATAAGCTAATAATATCACACTAATAAAGAAAGTGTGTGCATGCAATTAGTTTTAGGAGAAGTTACCACAGTGAGGCCAAATCTTAGAAATTAATAACTGCTCGAACTTAAAAAGAGATATATTGAATCAACTTTATTTTAGATCTCAGGTGATAATTCACCATGCCAAAACACGGAATGTGAGATGTCAGTAAATTTAGGTAAATCATAAATCATTGACTATGTGGCAAGTATTTGTTTCAAGTTATGTATGCAGTCTTCGGATTTATTCAATCCGCCAGAGAGGCGTTTCTTCAAAACAATGCATTATCCACCAAGACATCTTATGGCAGAAAAAATCTACAAACAAGATAATATATATATAGTAATGATGTGGTGAATAACAAATAAATATCCCTATATAAGCTTACACAACATCTGCAAAACATATTTATTCCCATGGCTAACCCAGTCATAAAACTGGGTATGGATAAAAGTAGGGATATGTCTGTTTTTCATGCGCTGTGCCCAATGTATCGAGAATATCTACAAAAATAGTAAAAACATGTATGCTGCAAAAACCCCTGGGTATGGAAAAACAACAACAAAAAACAAAAAACAAAACAAAACAAACAAACTAGAAAATGATATTTCGCTCATCATTGTCAGTCACATTTTTAAAACATTTGAACTATGTCTACTAGATCCAACAGCATATTTATGGTCTGATTGGACAATTCGAAGATTTCAACAGTTTCCCAAAACACAGTGCATATTTCACCTACCCAAATGACGTGAATGTTTGCTTCTTAGCTTTGTTCAATACAAAATATATAAGGAAACGAAAAAGAAACATAAAATGTTACATGGCAATTTTTAATTATATACATTTTTAGTTACTCAAGCTGAAAATGAAGACTGCCAATTGTCTGACTTGGAATACTTGAATGCTGGCGATCAAATGAGAATGTGGCTCTAAACCACGGCATTGGTTCCACCCAAATACTGTATCAATTTGTAACTTCCTCAAAAGCATTATCCATCTCTAAAATATCCAAATTATCATGAATTAACAGCCAATCACCTACATTATTTGGAAATGTACACAACAAATAGAGTAGCTATATTAAACGTAGTCCAAGAAGCTGGCAATCAGTTTTCCGTTGCAATATACTGAGTTGTAGTACAGTAGTTGACATTGCTGGTGGGATGTAGCTCAATGGCAATATACATTCCGCGGCAAAAACAAAGGGTAGGGGTGTGTGTCAGCGTCATGTTAACTTTATGTGGTTACAGCCTACCTGGCCTAAAATTCACACCTGATAAAACCTACTTAACCTAATTAAGGTCTGCCCACATAACATAATAAATGAGGTAATTAGGACATGAAACGATGATGAGTGGATGAGGCCACTGATCAGTGGACAAGGGTCACTCAGTTGATTAAGTAATGAGAGTTGTCCACTTTGAAAACATTTAGGGCTTGCTGCGAGCCATGTACTTGTCGAACTTGGGTCAACCCCCCTGAATCCCCCCTCTGGATCCGCCAATATATTCAACCGTATACTGCTTAATAAAGAAAAGTGACTTTCTGACACACCTTAATCCATATTACATTTTAAGAAGTTTAGCCGAGTTGAGTTTTGTGCTGACTGTCATTGAAATACATGTTTTTAATTCCCCAGTGTTTGCTTTAATATTCATCCCATGGATATTCTATAACTAAGAGGCAAGTGTATGCAAAAAATGAAAAAATAATATACTGTAAAATCTGAACATGTTTACATTTGATACAGGTGCTGTTTTCCAAATACAGCATTCGTGTTTACACCTGAAACTTATTTTGCTTGTTTAAAGGAGCTTGAAATTATGCTATGTTCACACTATTGTGGCTCACACTATTGACATAGTGGTCTTAATATTGGACAAATTGTGGTGATCCTGTCAGTGATCCTTCCGTATTCTGAAAACATTCTCAGCAATTCTACAGTCATCGACATTTCTGAATTTTCTTTGGTGATTGGTTATTCAGTACTGTGAGTAAATATTCGATATTTAGTTTTGAGAACATACACTAAATAACGCAGTGAATGGTGATTTTGTAATATGAAAAAATAGTAAGATGCATGTAGTTTTCAGTAATTTTGCCCTCCCTTCATCACAGAAGAGGGATTTACCCACAGAAATCACAACTTTTAAGTGCTTTTTTATTCCTGATGAAATGGTATATTCTTTCGACATCCATGTGAGGTTTGAAGAGAAGGGGCTTATGTTTTACGATTTATGTAGAAAAGTAGCAAACTTAGAATGCTGGCAGATTCACCAATAGTAAGGTAGATCTTATGCTTATACAGCCAGGTACCATGAGGGTCAAAAGTATACTGCACATTAAGACACAAGAACCATACACCTGAACCTTCACCATGTGAAATGGGTCTAAGAAGGTCTAATGATGTCATCCATTTATTGATTGGCACCAGTGACGTCATATTGCAAGGGATATAAGCCATGGTGTGTTTATTTTGGAAATAGAACTGAATTGATATAATGCAAAGGATAAATTAATTGCTTGTGATGGCTGTTCTGGCTATGAAACTAGTAGGTAAATACTTTTTATGTTGAAATAGTGCAGGACAGAAAGGTTTGTGTAAACTTGCCCTTTAAGTATGTCTTGCTGACTGTATTGACTTTTCTGTCGCATAGGAGAAATGTTTTGAATCATCACCTGTAGGGGATTGTTTTAATAATGTTCATAGTTATTTTGATAACATATAAAGAAAAAGAATTCTTCCATAAACTCTGACTAATGTGTTGTGTATGACATCAATTACTTTTAAACTGGTATATTAAATTAGCTACTGAGGTTTCTTAAACATAACCTTTATGTGGTCACAATATGGCTGAAACACTGCTGATGTGACTTAAATCCTCAAGATACAATAACACATAACACACATATAATGCAACCTTAAATCTCATACATTCTGTATACAGAAATGACAAACAACAAACATCATGAACATATCATTCAACTTTAAACCTACACAACTCCATAATCTTTAAACTACTTAGGTACTTAACATTCTAACCAAGTAACATATCAAGTACACCTGATACAATATGTAAGGAACCTTCTTGCACAGAACAACCTTAGTTACAATTAATCTTAGGCCCCTACAATCAAACAACAAACATCATGCACAAACATCTTATTGTCATTTAAGATCGCGATCTTAGTTAAGAAACTCTTCAACGGTGGACAATTTCTTAAACTCTCCATACAGTTGTCTCAAAGTGCGCATAGCATGCTGCTTAAATAAAAGGTGATACTGGTCCCAGCACACAATACATACCTCCCTCAATCGCGACCTTGCAGAATTTTCATGAAAAAGTCCCAGAAATCTTAGAAGGAACCGACATCGTGGACGATAGCATATATTTTTCTACATTCTAACTGTCTTGATTTATGAACTGAGAATGTGATATTGCAACCACAGAAATACTACCACCCATGCTTTATGAAAATACTGAAATATCTGAAAAAATACATGAATAAATTTGGATCTAGATTTAGTGACTTAATTATGGAACTTAAAATAACAAATATAAACAGTATTTCCTTATGATATAACACCTAAATGTATGATTTGCCAATGGTTGTCAATGAGACGTTGTTTAATACGCAGCTGTTTGTGGGGAGGGAGGTAAAATCCTAAATATAACCTAGAATAAAATACAATAAAACAATGGCTACAGAAGTGTTGTAAAGAATGCTGGGCAGGGAAATACGTGCATTAAATAATATTTCAAGAGAGTAGTTATTAAATCACGTATTCACAGTATATTAATTATTTAACCCTATTGCATTGATAAATATTTTTTCTTAAAGTGAAATTCTTTTGAAACAGAAATTTGTAATACCCCATCATGTGTATATCCCTATTTGATGACTACCTGTATATATTTAAATTGCATAATCAAATTTAGATTTATGGATGAGAAAGAAACTTGATTTTGCACGTTAACTTGTATCTAATTGTAGATTACTTTAATGATAAACTAAGACAAAATCACTCCATGACCGAAAAGAGATATCAGTATGTTGAGCTCTGCAATTGGGCATGAGAGACTGTACGGCAACGGCATATGCCAAGGAAACCACTCCCATCTTGCATTATAAAGTAAATTATCTGCTCTTGAGTTAATGAAAAGGTCACGGCCATTGTTAATCGCACGCGGACACCATTGGCTAGTATCCTTTCCTTGATTATCCGTATTCCAACATTGAATCGGGTGGGAATAGTACTATGTGATATCGACTCGATAGTTATGTGTTTCACTACAATAAATAACAATGCATCCGACGTTAAATCGGTTGTGCATTATCCGTGTTGTTGAAGTGTCGAGGCGAACCACACAGTTTCATGCAATATAAATGCAATCTCCAAACGTAAAGCTGATTATTTGCGTGAAACAGACACTAATTTCAGTGCCATTTCTAAAATGACTAAAATGATCTTAGCTCCTTACAATTGGTCCGGACCAATTGTAAGTTTCGATTGTAACTTACAATGATCTTAGCCTACAATTGCTTTGTGCAAGTAGATGGCGATTGTAACCGAAGCCTAAGATCGCGATCTTAAGGATTTACAATAATTGTAGCGCTAAGATCGTTCTGTGCAAGTGGGCCCAGGTCTGACAAACGGTTCATTCGCAGGAAGGCGACTTTTGAGTTTTAGCTTTTCGCTCGAAGGCGAAACATGGTACCCTTTCATGTTGAGTGTTGTTACAGTAATGTTTATGTAAGGTCTTACCGGGACATTAACCCCCTGGATGCCACAGGGACATATATGTCCTTCCCCTTCAACCCTCAATTTCAAGTCCAATAAAAATCCAAATATCCCACGCACACAAATACACTTCACAGTTTTGAATTCTGCGGGAAATTTCCTGTTTCTTGATACCATCCACTATTATTTTAGACAAAGCTCAAGGGCTGAAAATGACCTTTCAAAATAGGCTTCATCGAAAATGTTGCCATTTTTGACACAGTTCGAAATCGCGATTCTCAGCGTTATTTGCTGTATGTTTTGAAATGTGAAAATCGGACAATTACTGGGAGTATTGAATTTCAAAAATAACATATTCATGATCACTGATATCAGTTTTACATGAAATCGCTAATTATAATTCTGAAACGTTGCCGATGAACCTAGAATCGGTTGGGATGTTTTCGAAAATGCACTTACACGAACGCCGTAGAGAGCTTTCCGCCATATTGGATAGTGTTTACAAAATCACGCTTGGCGAATGCCGGTATTGAGACGCATATACATCACGTATATTTCATATTCAGCTTCGAAAAATGCATCACTAAATTCCCCATACATTTTAGAATCAAATTGCAACTGGTCTGTGTCACCAATACCAACTGTCTAGATGAAATGAGACGAAACATATTGGGTGTGAAAACGAACGCTGTGCTTGAAAGACTGCACTTGTCTGAAATGTAAACAAAGCCAAATTCTGATTTTACACTGCGTAGCATTTTCTGACATTTTTCAATATTCATCTGTCTATTCATTGCTTGCAATGGCTCAATACATTTTGAATATGTATGGAAAGAGTATCGTAGCGAACAATAGGAAATTATAAATAGATACAATGCAATGATTTGATAATTCATAAGAAATTGTCAAAGTTTCCGTGCAGCGTGACGCCATGACTGACGCAAAATCACGCAGAACGACAACGGTAATTATCTGCATTTCTGGCTTTTTCTCTTACTTACAGTGATAACAGATAAAAACATATAACAATACACAGATAGTCAGAATCATTCTGATTACTTACATCTCATATTTATGTACAAACGATCCCTGAATCAATGGAAGGGTCCTTGCAAAACCCTGTCTACCCTTGTCAGCAAAGCCGCCATTTTGTAAGAAATTGGTCAGCGGTAGTGATGTCATACATTGTTCTACATATTAGGCAATTTCTTTGCGATGAAGGTCGGTTGAACAAGAGTAAACACAATCGCCCAATCCTTCCGATTACACTGTCAGTATTATGGTGTATATTTTGCGTATAGTTCAGATACTTTTTCATGAAACTGACTTCAGTATCTAAATTTAGCCTTGTTCAATATCATACCATACGTGCATATAGGGTTTACGGTGTTTTATTCTTTGAACGTTTTTGATTGTTTGAATCATATTTACATAAGAAATTGACATATTTAGTGCAATACACCATGTTCTAAACCTTTACACAAGTGTTAGAAGATCAAACGTAGCAATAACTGCAACTACTTTAGTTCCTATGATGTACAATATTCAATTTATTTGGACTAATATTGCAATTTCATATGAACAGGTTAATGAACGGTGATTTAATTCAACCTTATGTAAAACTGATAATATTAATGAAAATGATTTATATATGGTATGAAATGTATATGCACACATATTTAAAGTAATTGTCTTGTTCATTGCATAATTTTGTGTCGTTTTATAGACAAAAGAATGATGCATATTGATCGGCCAGGTGCGCGTTTGTTGGAAACGTTTTATGATTCTCTATCATTGTTTTCGATAATATAATCAATTCATATTCGATTAGATATTATTGTGATGGCAGGATATCAAACTCTATCTACATTTATAGGAAAATTGTTGAAAAATACATATACTATCTCATGTGTTAATTCGGACAAATCTTACATCCATATTCTAATATATAGTTCCATATATAAAAAGCTATCTTTTTGCATCTTTCATTGTCTACGTATGAAGAGAAATAGCTACATAATCATAAACAAACAAAATTCTTATCCCAAACAAAATATTCGGGTGTTGTGAAATATTATTTTTATTTACGTTACATTGATGCCAAACAGGTGCGCGTGTTGTTCACAATAAGATACACTGTCAAACCGTCTTAATTGTCGATATATTCAGGACACTATTTAAATGGAAAAATCAGTCATTTCATGTTTTGTCTAAAGAGTGTTAAATTCTGATGTAGAAGCCGAGACCTTTTATACAATTAATGGAAATTAGGGGAGATATATATACTAATCAGCATACCAATGTCGTCTTTTTCCGACGTCGCAAAATGCATAAAACAAGCAATTACGTCAACTAAAATCATGTTGTATTATTTTCAGCAATTTCATTCCATTTGAAGATATGGCTAGTATTCTGGTAATAACGATGCAAAATTAGTCAAATTACATCTACACAAACAGGAGAATATGGGAATCTAAGAACTGACTTATATATCAGATAGGGCCATCCAAATCGCTATTACGTGCTTTGACATGTATTACGTTGTCATTTTTCTTGTAAATTTTGAAACTACCAAACTGCATCCGCTCACATTGGGAAACTTTGAATTGGAATAGTTTGGTTCACCATGAACATAAAATAACGAAAATATAGCGTCCGTATCCACAAAAAATTCTCTCCAAGTGATCTGAGTTACATTGACCTAGTGTTACGCATAACGGAGTTATGCCCCCTTATCATTATACGTGTAGGACCTTTCTGTCGCCGTTTGACGCCGTTTGACGTCGTTTGACGTCATAGAAGAAAATCCATTTTTGACATTTATTGCAAGTCATTTTTAATGTTGAGCGTATAATGTTATGCACAAGCACATAAACCCAATTCATATACACTTATGTCGTTCAGATATCAGGCTGTATTTTCTTCGCTCACACTTTCTGTAAAGATGCCACATTGAAATATTCGTAGCACAGTGCTTTTATCGGTGCGCAATAAAAAGCGGATAAATTTACTGTTTTTTAAACACATAACAAACTTTGGACAACATTTAGCAGTGTCTATTTCTCAAACCGCCAAGGTAGTTGTACTTATATTTATACCAACAGATAGGAAATTTAATATTCTACATTTCTGTGTAATCATAAAGCCGTACGTAGATCCAGGACCACGCAAGCGCAATTCTCGCACAACGATCACTTTTCAAACCGTATGAAACTGTGCGCCTGAAAAAAAACTCTGCATCAAGGGGGTTAACAGGGGAGTAGCGTAAGGGTGGCGACCAAATTTGTACTAATTTCTACGTGAACACAGTTCATGGGTCGTTCATGACACTGATTTCATGAATAGTTTTTGCCGAACTGTTATTTACAACTGATTGGTTGTCATAAGAATTGTGAGTTCGTATCAATCGCATAAAACAGCAATGTCAACAGTTTTATAAAAATATGCCGGTACAAGAGTCACCATTACTCAATTTCTGAGACATGGCGAACACACAGCTATAGTACAAGTATCAAGAACAAACAACAACCTTGAAGGTTGCCATGGGTGCTTGAAGAAGTTGGTTGGCAAGGAAATAAAATCAGCATGTTAGATGATACTTTGTACATAATTGAATGATTAAGAAGGACAGTGGGAGTGAAATATTTTGTACATATGTATGTTTCCTTCCTCTGGGATTAGGGTTCTTGTGTAAACACCAGAACCCATTTTGTTGCAAATGCCCACCTTTTTCGCACAAAGAAGAAAACGAAGAACGGCCCATGTTTTTACACGCCCAAAAAAGTCGCCTACCTGCGAAGACACCCTGACAAACAGTCCATGTTGAGGTAGCAACCTGTTTGTTTACTTTATCCAATCTGCCCAGTCTCTTTGTACATTGATCTTACTTTCAATGTGCTCAAGAACTATAATACCAGATAACAATGTATTGTGCTGGTTTTTGCATTTTGGAAATGTCAAGTGTTTGCACATATGTGTTGCAGTTTTCAGATAAAACCCCTGAATGCTAAAAAAAACCACCATGTTTTGTCCGTGTAATGCAATTTGTGTACATGTGTACCTGTACTACTAAGTAGTGGGACTTATTTCTTAGCAATGTTTTATTCCAACCTTTATTTGTCATTGGTGGTATGAAAATGTGCTTATAATCTCCTATGAAATTGCCAGAGTGACAGCTGAAATTTTGATAAAAGTCCCCATTGTGAGTGTGATGTAAAAAATAGCTTTCAAATACTCTCACATTCAGCCAATTGGAAGCTGTTGCAACAGAATAAAATCAATGTAGTCAAACGTAAAACCTAGCCTTTGGTACTCCTTGCCCAGGTAATATAATCTGCTTCTTATTTCTTTCTTCAGAGATCATGAACACCTGTTCACCAAACATAACAGCTGTGTCATTGACTATGCCTTGGAAACAAGCCGTGAGTATTGTAATCTTGTTGAGTCAACTGGTCACAAACTATCACAAGGTGTACTGTAAATAATGAAATCAATGTGTCAACAAGACCATGCAAGTGCCAGCACCTAAGTCAAATGTGTAACAAACAGCAACAGTAATTATGTGTGGCATTAGGCGTTGCATTGAAAGATCGGGTTTATCTTTCTCACGTATTTGTGTTCTACTTGACCTGAGACGTATGAAGATCAAGGTTGGAGTTTGTCTTCAGGAACCCATTCTTGTCATAAGAAGTGCCTAATGGAAAAGGGTGCATGATAAATTGAAACTGCGTAGGTCGATGCTCATAAATATTCTAAAATACCTTTGATGTCATCTCTGTGCTTCATGTTAAAAAGCTCTGTATGTTTAGGAATACAGTACTTCAGACAAACTGGAACACAACAATAATTACTCGTTTGGGGCATGTTTTATAAATCTTAAGATAACTTTGGATAGTTTTGATTCATCACAGTTTTCTTCAATATCAGGTGACTGTTCAAATGCTCAAATAAGGTCACCAAAGACTGAAGAAGCAGCAACCAGAGTTACCTCCCCACAGAACAGGTAACATTGAACTTCCTTGTATCATGTATAAGAGTGATCTACAATACTGAGCTATGTATACGTTAGCACCCTCCTCAAGGGTGATATGGATTTCAACGCTCGAGCCGTAAGGCGAGAGCATTGAATCCATATCACCCGCAGAGGGGGGGTGCTAACCTACTTATACCACGTGGGCGCCGAATGGACTCGTACATTGCTTGTTGCACGTGCGTTTCCTGCACCGCCGAGGTTGTTATCCACATATCAACCTCTGCACGTGCAGATAGAAGGTTGATACACAGAAAATCAACCTGCCAGAACAATGGACATAACACAGCCTAGTGGTATAATCCAACATAACAACAGGGATACACAGGACTCACACATAACTGCAGTTTTCAAAATGAAATGAAATTTAAACGTTGAAATATGTGCTTACAGAACTTAATGAGCCATCTGTTTCAGTTGTTGGCTTGTTGTGCCAATCCATATTCATGTCATGTTAATATTTCATGAATAAGATATGTTTATAAAAAAATTTATTTTAAATCTGTTTCAATTTGTCTTTCCTCTACTAACCTGCTAGGTGTCCTGACCTAGACAGTCCAACCCTAAAGGGAAATTTTAAAAGCATAAAAATATGGATCTGATGTTTCTATGCAGAATGCAAATTTGTGTGTTACTGGACTATAATTTTGACAGGTTTCATTTGTGTTCAGACACCTACTGAAGAGTGATAAGCTGTCTATAATAGCAAAAGATATGCTATAAAGTGGTACAGCCAAGTTGACATTTGTTTTTGTTGTTGACATGATGTTCATCAATAGCTTCACACTTCAAAACTATGCACAGCAAGAAACTACAAAATATCCCTTCAGAGACTTCAGGTAAATGAACAGGTGATAACTGTCTTGGTCAATAAAGTGTGAATATTGAGACAAATAATATTACAAAACATATTGATTTACCTTCTTTTTTTTTTATTTGCACATTTTTCTCAAAGTACAGGTCACATGTCACATGTAATCAACAAATATTAGATTAACAATTGCATGTTCTTAACACCTTCACGAGAATATGTATTTGTGTAAAGATGCTAATATCAGAGTCTATACAGCTATGAACATACATGTATATTGGTCTACAGTCTTTGCTTATATTCAGTGTTAAATATGGACTTTATCCAAAGCTAGTAATATATTACTAGGCAAATAAAGTATGTAGCAATGACCAAAATATTGTAAATCTATCATATGAAGAGGTTGTAAAAGCCATACATTTTGAGACATAATAGTATTGGCAGCAGATTCTTTTGATCTGGTACCATTCCGTACTTTTGGTTGTGAAAAATTGTCTGTTTAATAAGAAGCAAAATTATATTCAAAGGATCATTTCGATTTTACTTAAATCCAAATAGTTGATTTGTGGAGTAAGTTTAATCCTTATTCCAGCATCAGACATGGGCCACTCTTCAATTTTCTTCCAAATCTATTTATTGTTTGTTTGTTTGAACATATTTTATTCAATACTGAAGTTATGTAACTTATTACCACCCGCTTCAATCAGAATCATGAACAATAATGAATGGACGTAATGAATGGGCATAATAATATTAAGACATATTATTCATTAATCGAAGCGCTTACTTCGTACAATGTATTTATGCACATGTCTAAAGATATTTTCATTTATAGTATTTGGTAGAGCAGGGTTGCCGTAAAGAATGGTATCAATGTCTAAGTGAACTTTTGATAGTTCAAAGTCTTGCTTCAGATCAAGATGGCAGCTGACAAATTTTGGACATTTCAAAAAGAAATCGTTAGCATCTTCCACCGGAGCGCCACAATTGCAAGCTTTGCTCTCTGATTAATTAACACGAAAAAGATCTGCATGAAATGAACTACATGAATGTCTTAACATCGTGTGTAGTATATTTGTCTTTCTTTCACCAAATACATGTAGAAAATATTTTGGAACTTTGTCATTTTCTTCAGCTAACTTTGATCTAAACGATGATAATGAATTGGTACATTTTGTTGTAGAGGAGAGAGCATTCGATAAACTTGCACAATCATAAATAAATGACTTTTGGAGAATTGAGGTGCGAAATTTCGGAATAGCCAAATCTGATTTGTTACGCAAGTTGTATCCAGAAATGGTTTCAGTAAAAGGTGGAAGTAAATCTATCAGGTAATAAGGAGCTTGCATATTAACAAGTAGAATGTACAGAGTTTTCTTTGTGTTCGTCTAACTTTCAATGGTCACCAACCAGTGTCACTGTATAAACTATATCTTGAAGCGAATTTAGGCAATTCGGTTACAATTCTTGCTGCTTCAAGTTGTAACATTTCAAGTTTTATCACAAATAAGGCTAGGGCAATTATCCCAGACCTCAGATGCCTAATATACATTTCATACATGCTAGAAAGAATATATCTAGGTAATACGTACTTTAGCGTTCGTAATGAGGAAACAATTTTTTAGGCCTCTTCTATTACAGCCGATACATGAAAATGATACATCTGAAAAGATGACACCGAGGTGTTTATGTTTTTGTACACGTTCCAAATGTTCATTATTGAAAATTAAGTCAGGAACTTGTGGACAATTTCCATTTTTAAAAAGCATGAATTTTGTCTTATTTGGGTTAAACTTAACTAACCATTTGTCAACAAATTCATTCAATTTTGCTAAATCATAGTTAAGAGTAGCTTCTATGGTTTTTACATCTATTCCTGCAACACCAATTGAAGTGTCGTCGGCAAACAGTCTTGTGACATTTGTTAGAGTTTCAGGTAAATCATTGATGTACACAAGGAACAAAAATGGACCAAGGAGAGACCCTTGAGGAACCCCTGCAGTAACATTTAATTCTTTTGATAATGTACCTCTGATGGAAACACTCTGTCATCTATCAGATAAATAGTTTGAAATATCCATGGCTAGTTTTCTAAACTCATTAAAATGAAATCAAAGATGATTTAAATTACTTTAGGTAGGTCACTCAGCAAGTTATCATGAATAGTGGTTACCATGGTTACACATATCAGTGATATTTTGAAATGTTGTTAAAGTTACAGACATTGTGAAAATGCTAATATGGTGGACTTGATTGTAAATGATCCCAAGTGATTTTTGTATAAAATCATTTCCATTATGCTTAAGTTGGTTTTGATTAGGCATGACATAAGGCAGTACATACCTGCTTAGTAAACAAATTCAATGACATATAGTCAGGTGAGTAAAATTACTGATATACCCGCATATTTTAAAGCAGTGGGTAACGGAAAATTAAATACCCAATCAACAGTCATAATACCCACTCCAATAAAACTCAGTGGGTACAGTACCCACTTGAGACAAATCTTATCTGGAGCTCTGACATAAGATGTATTGACCAATGGCCTGTAAAAATAAAAGATTAGATGTGTTGCCCAATGGTCTGGAAAAATAATAGATAGTATGTGTTCCCCAATGGTCTGGAAAAATAACAGATAGGATGTGTTTCCCAATGGTCTGTAAAAATAAAAGATTGGATGTGTTGCCCAATGGTATGTAAAAATAATAGATTGGAAAATAACAGATAAGATGTATTGCCCAATGGTCTGTAAAAATAACAGATAGAATGTGTTGCCCAATGGTCTGTAAACGTATCAGTGCATACTAGACGTATCGCCTGAACACACCTGGAGATGTTGCACGGGAAAAACGAATACGTTTTGCATATATAAGACGGTAGTCAGCGATTCACATGGCATTCGCTCCTTTTTGCCATTCAGTGCTATTCGTGTTTAGGCATTTAGTCTACGAATGACTTTGTTGTTAGATGTGTAGGTTTAATTGGCTATTGTGGCGTTAGATTGTTGAACTTGCATTAGTATGTTTAAAGGTTAGGCAATTAGCGGTATTTAGCGGGTCATTTCATTTCAAAGTTCATTTAGAATCACTTAAGAGAATCACGTTTAGTTCTTTGTAAATTCCATAGTTTTCTCACTTATAATAGTTGTCACGTTTAGTTCCTTGTTTTAGGCCAAAAGGCAAGTTCAAAATTTTAGTTGATTAGGATTTCAGTTAATTTGCATAGCTCTGCCCAATCGTTTTATTTTCCACTGCGCAACATTTGGTAGCAGAGCGTGGTTTCTCTGGTTAGAATATTCAGTTATAGTTGTATTAGCATTTAGTTCAGACATAGAAATAGTTACTGTGAAATAACTATTCACTATGTCAGAGTCCAAGCCAACTGCTAAGTCTATGTTAGAGGTCGCTCCTGGCGAAATAGAACTGAGAATAGCCAAACTTAAGCATCAGAAGACTGTATCAAAGTCGGCTTTAACTAAAGCAAAGAACAAATTGTTGAATTTAGTTGAAATTGAGACTCCAGATCGTAAAACAATCAGGAATGCCATAGACCAGGTTAGTTCCCTGCAGAGCAAGGCTTAGGTATCATAGTTGAGTTATTAGAGGCTTACAGCTTGATTGGTGACTCTGACAAAGTTCAGAAAACTAGTAAGGAATTTGAAATTGTTGAAGATGAGATTCAACTGGCCCTTGATAATGCTGAAGGGTTTCTTAGAACCAATGCACCTGCTAGTTCAAAGGCATCGAGCATTAGGTCTGGAATATCAAGGTTATTTCATTCTGACGCAAGTCATTCGCATGAGAACTGTAAAGGTTCACAAAATGGTTCAGGCGTTAGTCAAGGTGACAAACTTACTTCACCCAACATAGGCTGTGTTTCACAAAAGTCAAATATGGTTAGTAAACTTCCACTTAACACCGAAGTGTATTATTCCTCTTCAGGTAAGTCATCTAGGCAGCACAATTTAGGTGAAGACATGTGGAAATTATTGAAGCGAGTATCCATCCCAGTATTTTATGGTGACACTAGAGAATACGAAGGCTGGAAAGCTGCTTTCATGGCATGTGTTGATAAAGCTCCAGCCACGAATGAGTATAAGCTTCTGCAGCTTAAACAGTATCTTTCTGGTGAAGCAGCACAACTTTTAGCTAAGTTAGGTCACAGTGCCTCAGTCTATGATGTGGCCTTAGAAAGGTTGGATAGAAAGTATGGCGGCACATGACGTCAGATAGCACTGAAACTGGAAGAAATATATAATTTCAGGCCAATACGACCAGGGAGTGCTAAAGATTTGGACAATTTTGCTGACATGCTTGATGTAGCTGTGGTCAGTTTGAGGGAATCTGACACGATAGAGGAATTGGGGAGTGGGTGTTTGTATTCACTACTGGTTAAAAAAATGAATGAGGCTATGATAATGCAGTTTCACAGATGGATGTTTGAGCACCAAAGACAAGAGTCAGTTGAGACAATTAGGGAATGGGTACCTCAAGAGGCAGAGTTCCAGACAATAGCTTCAGAGGTAAAACATGGAATAGTTAACAAATCAAAGACAACAGATAGGAGAAATGGTTACAAGAAAGGAACATTCGCAAGTACACATAACCGAGCTAAGGCAAGGCAATGTCATGTTTGTCATGGAACAGATCATGACACGTGGGACTGTGCACAGTTCAAGTCTCTTGGTCTACCAGAAAGATGGGATAAGGCAAAACAGTTAGGTTTATGCTTTCGCTGCCTTGACATCGGTCATCTGGGTAAATCATGCAGTAGAATTGAGAAATGTGGGCTTGATGGCTGTAAGGCAAATCATAACAGGTTACTTCATGACAACAGCAAAGTGGCCAGGAACGATAGAGCTGACAGTGGTGTTGCGGAGGTTAATGATACAACCACAAAGTCTCATGAAAGTAGATCAGAGACAACCACCTTGTCAACTGCTAAACAGGAAGCACATTATCTTGCTCTTAGGACAATTCCTGTCGTTCTTAAGAATGGTTATCACAGAATGACCGTGAACGCATTGCTCGATGATGCTAGTACGCATACTTACATCAACGAGGATGTAGCATATGAACTTGGTGTGCATGGTAATACACAACAAGTGTGAGTCAATGTCCTGAATAATAAACAGGAGACCTTTGACAGTATGCTAATTGATGTTGGCCTAGAGAGTATAGATGGTTCAGTAGACATGACCATTACAGCTTTGACAACTACCAAAGTAACTGGTAGAATGGAAGTTATTGATTGGCATAAACATGCAAAGCAATGGCCACATTTGAGGAATATTCAATTCCCAGAGGTAAGTTCTCGGCCCATAGTTGACATCCTAATAGGTATGGACTATTTAGAGCTGCATTCTTCTCTCAAAGAAATCTGTGGGCTTCCAAGAGAGCCAGTAGCTAGGTTGACACCTAGGCTGGACTTGTGTGGGTCAGATACCAGGTTTAGACCGGCATGCAACACATGTTGCAGGTTCATTCTTCATCAGGAATACAGAGGCAGAAGCAGATACAAATCTTGAATCTTTGATTCATTCGTTTTGGGAATCTGAAAGCATTTCGGGTTCAACAACAGTTAGAAGTTTTGGTGAGGATGTTGCAGTTAAGGCTGTAACACAATGTCTTGTGTGCAAAGAAGACAGATATCAGGTTGGCATTCCATGGAAGGAGGGTCGTGATTGTCTGCAAAACAATTATGACATGGCATACAGTCGTCTTGTCAATATAGAAAAGAAGTTGTCAAAAGATCAAACCATTTCAGAAGCCTACAATGACGTCATAGAACAGTACACACAAAAGGGTTACATAAGAAAAGTACCTGAAACTGAAATAAGTCAAAGTAAATGTTTTTTGCCTCATTTTCCGGTAATTAAACCTGACAGAAGTACAACAAAGGTAAGAATAGCATTTGATGCTTCGGCAAGGAATAAAGGCATATCCTTGAATGATGTTATTCATCAAGGCCCTAAACTACAGAATGATCTGTTTGAGATCTTGCTGCGGTTTCGGAAACACCCTGTTGCAATCATTTGTGATGTTGCTGAAATGTACCTCCAAATTGAACTTGCTCAGGATGACCGTACATATCTAAGGTTTCTTTGGAGATCGATGGATCAAAACAAAAAGCCAGATGTGTTTGAGTTCTCAATGGTTGTATTTGGACTAAATTGTTCTCCATTTTTAGCTCAGTATATCACTCAGGAACATGCGAAATCATTTCAGAAAGAACTTCCATTAGCTGCAGCTACAATAGAAAAGTCAACCTACATGGATGACAACATTGATTCTGCAGAGACAAACAGCAAAGCTATAGAGCTCTACAAACAGCTGCAACAGCTGTGGAGTAGTGCAGGAATGCATGCTCGTAAGTGGGTCTCTAATTCCATACCAGTTCTCCAACAAGTACCAGAAGAAGACAGACTAAAGGAGATAAACATTCAATTGAGTGAATTGCCATCTGTAAAAGCATTTGGCTTACTATGGAGTGCTGACTCAGATGAGTTTAGGTTCTCATTCATGTCGTCTAAGCAGGATATCAAGATGACTAAGAGGAACTTCTTGAAAGAAACTGCTAGGTTGTTTGATCCTCTAGGGTTCCTAGGTCCATTCACCATAAGAGCTAGAGTTATCCTGCAAGAGATGTGGCTATGGGGTGTTAACTGGGATGACACTATTAGTCCAGATCTTGAACAAAAAGCATGGACTTGGTACCAAGAGGTTGAAAGTTTGTGCTCGCTTAGAGTTCCAAGGGGACTCAAGATCAACTTAGATACTTCAAGAATGAAGTTGCACACATTTGTAGATGCTTCAGAAGTAGCGTTTGGAGCTGTAGTTTTCTCAGTTACAACTCAAGGGGATTGTCAAAGGACTAGTCATCTGGTAGCTTCAAAGTGTCGTGTAGCCCCTTTTAAAGCAGTTAATATGCCACGGTTAGAGCTTCTCGCTGCTGTTCTTGGGGTTAGACTGATTCTTGCAGTAGCAAAGGCATTAGAGTTGCCTCTACAATGTGTAACATTGTGGTCTGACAGTCAGAACGTCCTTTGGTGGATTAGAAGACAAAGTAGATGTTTTAAACCATTTGTAGCAAACAGGATTGCATACATACAGGAACGTACAAACATCAGTCAATGGAAATACGTCCCTTCCAAGCAGAATGCTGCAGACATTCTTAGTAGAGGTGCAGATGTTGAAACCCTTTCCACTGACAAATGGCTGCATGAACCTACATTTCTGACTCGTGATGAAGATGAGTGGCCAAAACAGACAGTTGCCTCTGACAACTGTGAGAATCCAGAACTAAAAAGGCCTTCTCAAGTAAACGTAGTCATGTTTACTAAATCTGACTCAAACACTGATAGGTTAGAACCAAATAGATATTCTAGCTGGAAGAGACTCTGCAGAGTGTATGCTTGGGTCTATAGGTTTCTTAACAATGCTAGAGCTCCATGTTCACTTAGGAAGAAGGGTGAACTGGATGCGGAGGACATTGAGGACGCAGAAACAGCAATACTGGTAAGAAATCAAAGGGAAGAATTTCCTGATGATTATTCTTCACTGATGAGAAAATCAGAGTTGTCAGCAAACAGTAAGTTGGTCGGCCTACAACCTTTTGTTGATGACAATGGGCTAATGAGCAGGAGGCAGACTGAGGTTTGCGGATGTATTGTCTTTTGATGTCAGGCATCCTATTATACTCCAAAGACATTCCTGGGTCACCAAACTGATTGTCATATATTATCATGAGCAGGTGAGTCACAGGGGTACAAATAGTACGTTGTCAGCTTTGTCCACTAGAATCTGGATTATTTCAGCTAGAGAGGAAATATGTCAGTGGAAAAGACAGTGTTCATGGTGTAGAAGGCAAAAAGCCAAACCAGCACATCAGATAATGGCAGATCTCCCTAAGGTTAGGGTACGATGTTCAATGAAAGCATTTGTGACAACAGGTGTGGATTATGCAGGTCCGTTTTACACGGTACAAGGTCGAGGTAAGAGTCGACAAAAACGTTATCTCTGCCTTTTCACATGTCTGTCAACACGAGCAGTACATTTAGAAATGGCTTTTGGGTTAGACACGGATTCGTTTCTGAATGCCTTGTTTCGTATGGCGCACAGACGAGGTATGCCAAAGGAAATAATCTCGGACAACGGGACTGACTTCGTTGGTGCTGCAAAAGAGCTGAAACAGCTCGTTGCTGGCCTAGATTCAGGGGTAATTAAATCAACTTTGGCAAACAAAAGTGTCAACTGGATTTTCAATCCCCAAATGCGCCATTCTTTGGAGGAGTCTTTGAGTCGTTGGTGAAGTCGGCCAAAAGAGCTATTTATGCTATTTTGAGTTCAGGGGGATGTTAGTGACGAGGAACTCATGACAGCCGTCATAGGAGTGGAAGATCTTATGAATTCTAGACCTTTGACGTATCAAAGCGCACATCCACAGGATGATCCACTCACGCCCAATCATTTCCTACATGGTCAGGTAGGTTGGGAATTTGCTCCAGAGTTGGACTCTACCTCCTTCAGCCCTTAGAAGCGATGGAGAAGAGTTCAAGAACTCATTAGGCACGTGTGGAAACGATGGATGAGAGAGTGGCTCACATCTCTCAACATCAGGAAGAAATGGTTCACACCATGCCGAGACCTACAGGTGGATGACGTTGTGATTGTAGTATCTTCGGATACTCCTCGTGGAGTTGGCCTCTAGGCAGAGTATCGAAGTCCTATCCTGGAAAGGATGGTCACGTGCGCGTTCTTGATGTTCAGGTTGGCTCTACAGCCTTGAAAAGGCCTATCACAAAGGTCTGCCCTCTTGAATGGAGTTAATGGTGAATTGGTAAAATGATGCATGTTACAGCAAATGATGTACATACTCATAGATAGTTTTCCTTGTTTCTCCCATTTAGTCAGTTTTAATGATAGACAGGGGTCTATCATGGAGGGGGGGCATGTTCTGAAGGCATTTTGGTTTTATCACTAAAACTGCTCGCTCAAACGCACTCAGTGCATACTAGACGTATCGCCTGAACACACCTGGAGATGTTGCACGGGAAAAACGAATACGTTTTGCATATATAAGATGGTGGTCAGCGATACACATGGCATTCGCTCCTTTTTGCCATTCGGTGCTATTCGTGTTTAGGCATTTAGATCTACGAATGACTTTGTTGTTAGATGTGTAGGTTCAATTGGCTATTGTGGCGTTAGATTGTTGAACTTGCATTAGTATGTTTAAAGGTTAGGCAATTAGCGGTATTTAGCGGGTCATTTCATTTCAAAGTTCATTTAGAATCACTTAAGAGAATCACGTTTAGTTCTTTGTAAATTCCATAGTTTTCTCACTTATAATAGTTGTCACGTTTAGTTCCTTGTTTTAGGCCAAAAGGCAAGTTCAAAATTTTAGTTGATTAGGATTTCAGTTAATTTGCATAGCTCTGCCCAATCGTTTTATTTTCCACTGCGCAACACCGCTTTCAGCAATATTCCAGCAATATCATGGTGGGGACACCAGAAATGGGCCTCACCCATTGTACCCATGTGGGGAATCGAACCTGGGTCTTTGGCGTGACGAGCGAACACGTTAACCACTATGCTACCCCACCGCCCCATATAAATAACAGATTGGATGTGTTGCTTAATGGTGTGTACACATAACAGATAGGATGTATTGTCCAATGGTATGTAAAAATAACATATGGGATGTGTTACCTAACATTCTGGTGATTATGACATACATATCTTGCTCAAGAGTCTGCTGAATGTTAATACATATTTATGTGATAAGTTTCCCAACAGTCAACACAATACATAATAATTTATCTTTAATTTTTGTGTGTGTGTTTATCCTTTCTTGTATTTTTCTGTAAGTAGACTTCTTTCCCTGAGTTATTCTGTTTGTTGCCAGATAAGAAGAGTTCTACATATCATCGCCTCATCCATTCAATTAAGGCTAAATCTGAATCTCTTGATATGTCAGTTGCGCCCAACACCATTATTGTGGATTTTGGACTAATAAGTCCAACACTGTTGGACTCAGGGACCACTGTGGGAAGGTTGTTAACAAGACGTGGAAACTCAGGGGCCACTCTGGGAAGGGTCGTTAACAAGGCGTGAAAACTCAGTGGCCACTGTGGGAAGGTTGTTAACAAGGCGTGAAAACTCAGGGGCCACTGTGGGAAGGTTGTTAACAAGGCGTGAAAATTCAGGGGCCACTGTGGGAAGGTTGTTAAGGCATGAAAACTCAGGGGCCACTTTGGGAAGGTTGTTAACAAGGCATGAAAACTCAGGGGCCACTTTGGGAAGGTTGTTAACAAGGCATGAAAACTCAGGGGCCACTTTGGGAAGGTTGTTAACAAGGCGTGAAAATTCAGGGGCCACTGTGGGAAGGATGTTAACAAGGCATGAAAACTCAGGGGCCACTTTGGGAAGGTTGTTAACAAGGCATGAAAACTCAGGGGCCACTTTGGGAAGGTTGTTAACAAGGCAAAGTGAAAATTCAGGGGCCACTTTGGGAAGGATGTTAACAAGGCGTGAAAACTCAGGGGCCACTTTGGGAAGGTTGTTAACAAGGCATGAAAACTCAGGGGCCACTTTGGGAAGGTTGTTAACAAGGCATGAAAACTCAGGGGCCACTTTGGGAAGGTTGTTAACAAGGCATTAAAACTCAGGGACTACTGTGGGAAGGTTGTTTACAAGACGTGGAAACTCAGGGGCCACTTTGGGAAGGTTGTTAACAAGGCATGAAAACTCAGGGGCCACTTTGGGAAGGTTGTTAACAAGGCATTAAAACTCAGGGACTACTGTGGGAAGGTTGTTTACAAGACGTGGAAACTCAGGGGCCACTTTGGGAAGGGTTGTTAACAAGGCGTGAAAACTCAGGGGCCACTGTGGGAAGGTTGTTAACAAGGCGTGGAAACTCAGGGGCCACTTTGGGAAGGGCCACTCTGGGCATGAATCAACCTATTCATCATAAACACAGACATTTAGACAACACATCCTAGTTGTATACAATGGAATTTAGTAGCAAAAGCTTGATTGTTTTACTAATGACCTTGAAAAGGGTCGAGCTAAACACATTCTTGGATTTGTATCATGATACGATATGTTGTGGCTGTTCACTTATCTTGATATTCGGAAAGAAACTACTAAAAACAATTTGTGTGGAAGTTGCGGTGGCTGAGCGGGTTTCATGAAACTATAACTACAAGTCTTCCTCAACACTGCAGTATCAGCTCATTATTTGAGCAAACCCAAGTCAATCAGCCACTGTGCTGACCAACTGCAAGAGTATTAACCCCATGGTCTGATAGAGGGTGACAAGCACTGATGCAGGCAAAATATGCAGTGTTGGTGATAAAACCGGTTGTAATGTGTTATGCTATCTCTACATTTGGCCTACAAGTAATTTTACTGAATCTTACAGATTTGGTTAGTTCCTGAAATTAGTATGGTTGTGGACTGTTTTGGGTTTTTATTTATTTATTAGTTGGAATATCAGGCATCATAATGAGAGCCGTTTTGAGGTGTTTTTTGCTGCACTGGAATTGATGACAAGTGGTTCATAAATTACTTAGTTCCCAATCTGCTGACCAACTAGATATGCGTCAATGGGCAAGAATGTACACTGGCCTAAAAGTAAAAGGCCATTTCCCGATTTAAAAATTTGATATGCAGAACAAATGACAAAGCTATTATCTTTGACCTAAACTATTGATCAAGAATATGCCAAATTATCCATTCTCGTCTCAGGCTCCGTTGTAGTGATTTGAATGCAGATAGGTTTGACAGATACATCATCAACAGCCCCTCGTGCTCATGTGGTCATCCAGTCGAAAATGTTGTGCATTATTTCTTCACATGCAATAAATACACGGCATTAAGACCAAAATCATATTGCTATTTAAAGGGGTTTAGTATCAACACAGTACTATGGGGATGTGCATCCCTCACTAGCAGTGATCTACACAAATTATTAAAATCTATTCATGATTACATAATAAGATCGATCGATTTGATGTTTCATAAATACTTTGATATTTACTGCCAAACAAACGAATCAATATTCATGCATTATCCTTATCTTGATTGCTGATAAATAAGACTTGTAACAATGTGTCCTATGTTTCTGTATTTACTTGTACATGTATTTGTTTACGGGAGCGGCCTTCAAATTAGCTCATCAGAGTTTGTGGCCAATCCATTCGTATTTTCATGAATAAATATGTTTAAACAAATCTGTACTCATTTTAGGCACCTGTAGGGGATTTCTGTGAGAAGAATTGCTCATTGTACCTAACGATACGGTATTACCCCTAGGTAGTATACACAGTGGAGATACAAGAGTAACTCACCCTCAAACACTTTCATCTCAATTCTGCTCCTCAACCCCCACAAGATAATATAAAAACAAACAGGTTAGATTTAGCTGGACTACATTTAGTGTTCCGCTAAATTGGGTCTTTTTGTGGGGGTTGGAGCAGAATTGAGATGAAAGGGCTTGATAAGTAATCCAGTATCTCCATTGTGTATGTAATCACCCTCACAAGGTAGTTATTTAAATAAACTCTGCTAGGGCTTTGGATCAAGCAGAGTTTATTTAAATAACTACCGTAATGAGGGTGATAAAACAGCTTACACCACGAGGACATACTTATTTATTACGTGTGTAATGTATTAGGCATGATAATAAAAATAAGTACAATTTGTCTTGTTTTTAAATAGAAATAATTGCCCTAGGGCAGTTATTCAGTCATGCTAATAAAACATTTCCAAGATCAATGGACATAACTTTCCCTAGTGGTTTAAACTACTCTACACCATTAACCCAAAGATGTCAACAAAATCAACTGTGACTGTGGCAAGACCTATGTAGGTGATACCTCCCGCCTAGGGCTCTGACAGGTACTCGAGTACCCGGCAACGGGTCGGGTACGGCAAGACTCGAGTCCAAATTCCAGGACTCGAGTACCCGACAAAGGGAGATAACTCTAAACTAAACGTAAAGGTAAAGGTTTTCGTGATTTTTGTCACTCACTGAATCCAAGTTATATATACCAAGCAGCAAAAGAAACGTCATTTTGGAATTGTCCTTCGCAGAAACGGATAACTGTAAACTCATTTAATGTTTTGATTGACAACATCTCCAACATTACCTGAGCAAAGACATTCCTTCCCAAACTCAGAATGGAACCCAGGAAGTGGTCTCAAAAACGCAACCTGATCTCGGAGATGGTACGGTGTTCTCCATGTTTTTCATGCAACATATGCTGCACGTGCTGTTCACAAGGACCAGCCCTATAAAATGCACCCCCCAAACCTGGTTGAAACATTCACATTACAACGTCAGCAGGATGCCGCGACTCACGACAGTTCAGAGGAACCAGGCGTTAGGAAGACTTGAAGCTGGCCACACTGCACAAGCCGTTGCCAATCACTTCCAGGTCAACGTTCGGACCATCTCAAGGCTGCAGCAACGTTTCCTGGCCACCAACACCACAAATGATCGCCCCCGTACTGGCAGACCAAGGCTGACCACAAGGCGACAACCGCCATGTGTGACAGCATGTACAGAATCCCTTCATGCATGCATCCGAAACAGCACGCGAGACAGTGGGAACACATGGAAGAACAATCAGTACTGATACAGTACGCTGACGTCTTAACAGCGGGAACTTCCATTGCCGTAGACCTTACCGTGGACCTATCCTCACCCCTCGTCATCGGCGTGAACGTCTACAGTTTGCCCTACAACACCAAAACTGGCGATACTGGCAATGGAGTACTGTTCTGTTCAGTAGATACTGCGTATCAACTGCAGATGGCAGAACAAGAATATGGCGACGACGTGGCCAGCGTTACTCAGACCAATGTGTGTGAAAGAGACTCACGGGGAGGTGCAAGCATCATGGTATGGGGGGTGAATAGTCCTGAACGAGAGGTCCTGTTATGTTCCAGAACCTTGGTCCAGGGAGAGGAGGCCGCATCACAGCGGTGAGCTACATCGACCAAGCTATACCACATTTCACCGGAACAACATTTTCCAGCATGATAACGCCCGGGCCCATACTGCCAGAGCTACATGGGACTGCCTACAGCAGAACGGTGTCAACGTTATGCAGTGGCTAGCCCTTAGTCCTGATTCAAACCAAATTTAACATCTTTGAGATGAAATTCAGAGGAGACTGAATAATGTCATACCAAGGCCGAACACAGCCGATTTGTTGCGCCAGGCCTTTCTCAGAGTGTGGTTCCAAGTACCAATGGCCTTCATCAATCGATTGGTGCACTCCATGCATAGATGCTGTGCTGCAGCTATTGCCGCTCGTGGTGGTCACACTAGATACTGAAGTCAAAGGTCTGAATGGACTGCAAACGTTCACGTAACGCTACCAAACTGTGACACCTATCCTCCAAACTCTTCACTGGCTTCCTGTATCAAGCAGAATTCAATACAAACTTCTTCTTCTTACACACAGCTGCATCTATGAAAACATGTTTTTTCAATATCTTAAAAGCCTCATTCATCTCCATGTTCCAAGCCGATTGCTCCGCTCGTCAAACTCCCTACTGCTTACACAGCCTCACGTCAAAACAGCCATGGGATCAAGAGCGTTCTCTGCTGCAGCCCCCCCCCCTATCTCTGGAACATTCTGCCACTCATCCTAAAAGAAATAGAATCTGCTGATGCTTTCAAAACTGCCCTCAAAACTCATCTGTTCAAACTCTCTTTTCCATAGACATTGTCTACAATCTTTTTTCTTCATAGCGCCATTGAGCAATATCCTTTGGAAATAGGCGTTCTATAAATCAATTATTATTATTATTATTATTATTATGTCTTGAAATTCTTCTGAGTTATTCATTGATGTGTCAAGATATTGTACACAAACATGTTTTTGATCTGCTTATGTCAAATTCTGTAATGATTTGATTACAGTGCCTATCTAATTTGGATACGTACTGACGTTTGTTTTGCTGCTGAGTATGGTAACATGCCCAAAGACCCTCCATGATTACGTTATGAAGTAATATGCCGACACCAAAACTCAGCTTCAAGATATTCTATAGGAGTCACCTGGCGTATCTTTGACAACAGATATCTGGACCAGCTTTGCCACCCACGGTTTAATACATCACCGTCACAGGGCATTACATCACAGACGAGTGGGATCTAAAGTCATGTGTTCTTACCATAAGACGCGTGGACGATCGTCCATGATGCACTTTGTTACAATGTGCAATCTTTTCAAAGAAACTCACATTTGATATTGGTTAAACGAAATGTGCTTTAATAAATGTTCTGATTTTGACAATGGCTTGTTTTTTCTGAATTTTGTTCTCTGCATTGTGGGTTGAACCTCATTGTTAGCCCAGTCTCAAACCTTTACAAACCCTCGATTTTTGTGTATTCATAACCACGTGTTGCGACACGTGACGCTATACCTCACATGAATCGGTTTCTGCTGTGGGCTGTTTGCGCCAGTGCTCAGTTGAAGAATGTGACCCTGCATTGACCGATGCTAGTCAAATCATGAGTTTAGGTTTGTGTTTCGTCAAATTGATAACCACGTGTTTTAAGGAAAGTTTTCAATTTATTCTTGCGTGAAATTCCATTGAAAACTACCTAAAACAAACACATAGCTCTCACTAACATTTACACTATAAGTGTCAGGTACTCGAGTCCGGGTCGGGTTTTATCCCCTGGGTACTTGAGTCCGATTTTTGCTACCCGTCAGAGCCCTACTCCCGGCCCATAAATATCAGAATCAAAGAACACTTAACATCTACCACAAAATCAGACCAAAAATCAGCAGTCTCAGACAACATCATCAACTGTCCTAATCACAACATAAATTTTAAAACTTATCCTATCTCATGGTATGCACTTCTCTCTCTTCTTCAACCAAGGTGTGGAAACGTGCTGTAGGTTAAGTTGAATCAAATCTTCTGGCCTCTGTCACTGACATCTCTCTCCCCACTGCGATTGCTGGACCTGTCAATCATGTCTGTAAAGCGTGTTAAGCTCTCAGATGGTCACATGACATCTCACTGCTGTCATTATCCCCAGCCATGCGTATAGCGCGAAGTGGGGGATATAGCAATAAGCTCCGTCCATACATACATACGTACATATGAATTGGAATATCTTAAGAACCATTAACTAGATTCTTTTCATACATGGTACCTAGGTTCATCACAGTATGCAAAAGATCCCAGTCAGGTTTGGTGACCTTGATCTTCATTTCAAGGTCACAAGGGGACTTTATAGTGTTACTTTGTCAGCGACATATCTCAAGAACCGTTCCCCTGGATTTTCTTCATATCTGACACGAAGTTTCATCTAGGGAATGTGCAGGGCCCAGTCAATGTCAGTGACCTTCACTTAATTTTCAAGGTCACGGTGACGCTCCGAAGATTTCAGCATGTTAACCTGCATGTTAAACTTGTCAGCGAGATACCTCAAGAACCATATGCTGGATTTTCTTCATGTTTGACACCAAGCTTCATATAGGGAATATAGGACTCAGTCGATTTTGGTGGCCTTCATATAAATTTCAAGGTCACACCAACACTTTGAAGACTTCAGTATGTCAAGATTGTCAACAAGATATCTCAAGAATGGTTCACTGGATTTTCTTCGTATACTTTCTAGACTGCTCTTGAATGTTTATTTGATAAGCAATTCTTTATAACTATTTTTTTGCATATTTGATACACCATGACATTTTTGTCAAGGTCAAAGTGAGTCTTGAAAATATTTGTGTGTTTGAACAGCTACAGAACAAGATATCAAGAGAGGTTGACTGGTCATGTTTTTGTTGACATTTAACTTCATCTTATTAACTACGACCTTCACTTTCATTACTTTTTAAGTTTGATTTGATAATTGGCGGCTGGGGATTATGTCACCTTAGTGACAACTGTTTGTTCTCTTTCTTGTCGCTCACCGAGGTGGCCATGTGTTTTTCCCTCTGTTTGCCATTTATCACGCATGCATTGTGCATTGATTGTGTAGGTTGGTGTGAGTGGTCACACCTATGTTCCTACTGTTCTCATCTCAATGATGATGCTTTTTCTGCTTATTGTCGTGTTGGTTCAAGACAAGTGACGGATAGAGACCATCGGAGGCTTTCCGAGGGTCCCTTATCGTCAAAGCTCTCAAGGAAAGATCGTCCCTACAAGCAAACAGCTCGTCGATCTAAGTCGCCATCGCCTGATGAAGATTTTCTGGAAGTGGCCCTGGACTTGGACCTTGGACCTCCCCATCTAAGTCCAGTCTGACAACGTTAATCACTATTTCACAGGCCCCTATTACGACGATGTGTATGCCTGCTGTCAACATGACTTTGTTTGCTAGTTGGCAAACTTCATTATCTACAGTGGCTGTTTCTGCTGCGACTTTACCTTCAAAAATAATTCTCCCAACTTGGATGTTGTTACCTCAGTCTACAGTTTCTACCAGTGTGCCGCTTGGTGTTGGGGTTCCTGCTTTCCTCCTCTCCCAGGCCAATGTCGTGCAGTCTGCTGGTCATGAACCTGCGTGAGGTCACTCCCTGGTTGTGGTTGTTCCCTCTGCCACGCCTTCTCCCGCACATCAGATTGTCTCTCTACATGTCCGATACTAGTGTAGATGCAGTTGGTTAGTTTCATGTGTTTTGTCCCTACTTGTGATCAGATATGGAAAGAAGTACCTCCCAGGTACTCTTTGTGAATATGTCGTGCATCATTTTGACAACAACAAAGGTCAATTAGATAAAAAGTTTATATGCTTTAACATTATGCTTACAAAATATCTTGCAAGTTAAATTATAAATTACGTTATTTTAAAGTTTTGTGACTCAATAATGTAATTGAATATTGTAATGTACAAACTGATATAAAATCCACATTGTTTGACTCTTACTTTTAGCATACCATTCCAAGACTTAAGTGAAGAGATGCAGAGAATGAGAAATAAGCTGAACTACCTGCAGCTGGATGATGTTGTGCAGCATCTCAGGTGAGCAATGCCGAGACTGGTCAATAAGCTGAACTATCAACATCTTCATTAGGTTGTACAGTTATGGTTAAAGCAATGCCACACACACAGTCTGGAGTTTAGCTCCTTACTTAGGTGATCATTTTTAATTTGTGTTCTATAACCTACAGGGACAGTGGGGTAGCCTAATGGTTAAAGCGTTGGCTCATCACGCTGAAGACCCAGGTTCAATTCCCCTCCTGGGTACAATGTGTGAAGCCCATTTCTGGTGTACCCCGCCGTGATATTGCTGGATTATTGCTAAAAGCGGCGTAAAACTATACTCACTCACTATAACCTGCAAGGTATGCTGACAGAACCTTTCCAAATGTCCAGGTGAATGTCAGATTATCACATTGAACCAGGCATGATTTTGGATTTTATGTGATTAGGGCCCTGTGTCCCAGCACTGGTGTCTCAATAGGGCACTGACTGCAGCGTTGCCAGGGCAGACTATGGGTGGGAGCACCCTTCCACTGATAGGGGTCTTGTGGGGACTCACACAGGAAAATTTTGAACTTTCTAAATGAAATGATGGCATTCCAGGCTGTGTATATATATCCAATATTTTTTCTGAATTGTTGTGGCTTTATGACAGTACTCACTTAAAGTTCTCTGTCGGCTTTCATGATGATTTGCTATCACTGGCAAGTGAGCTGATTTACATAAGCCTCCCTACAAAAGCGGAAATTACTGAACCTTTACTGTAACTAGAAAATTGCAAAGTCATTACCATAAGCATTTAATACCTGAAATTTAGTCTGAATGTATCCAAAACTGTATATCTTGATTCATGTTTTTATTGTTAATGTCATTCAGTATTGTTCACACTGAAGTTATACTTTTTGTTTCTCTCTCCTTTAACCCAAGAAACAATGGAAAGGTCTGTTATGTTCCCCAACAACTGTGAAAACATCTCACCTGAATGCACCCCCCCCACTGTGCATGTGCACCAGCGTCCCACATGACAAGCTAGTTATCATCTCTCTCTCCTTTATTGCCAAACGGGATGGTTGGGGAATAATTTTCTGTGTTTCTAATTCAACCCATCCTATCAAAACTATTAATTTGTTGCATAAATTAGGATCAGATTATTTCTTTAGGCCCTTTATGCATCATATCTATCAAAAAAAATAATTTCAAATAGAAATAAATAAGTTTAATTTGATCTTACAATATGAGACTGGGACCCACAACCGTTATGTTCATCATGTGTCCCTAAACATTACAATATAGATAATAAACCTGTTCAACCATTCAGCAAAGGTGGCTCCTGTCATCCAGGCTTTCTTGTTGGCATCATACTCTATATAATATTTGTATACTACATGCAGCCAGTGGACTTTTGTTTCAAAAACCATTGGCAAATGGCATTATATCCAGATTGGCATTATAACCAGGTACAGTCGAACCCCAATGTCTCGAACTCAGTTCCTTATATCAATCATTATTTTTACCCTGATGTCTGGAACTATACTGAAAGCCATTAAAAACACAATTCGATACTCATACTTTCTTTACTCACACAAATATGAACATATATAAATGTAACTGGCAGATATGCTTTAAGTGAACGTCTGTGGATAATTTCATCTGAAAATGTCCTATTAACAACAGCATCAGTGACGCAACAACGACATCAAACAAAGCAAGGGTCACATACAGTCAATATCATGTGTGTCCACCATGCGCTGCAAGACATGCTCGCAGTCTCCGGGGCATTGAAAGGCATCAGTGACGCAACAACGACATCAAACAAAGCAAGGGTCACATACAGTCAATATCGTGTGTGTCCACCATGCGCTGCAAGACATGCTCGCAGTCTCCGGGGCATTGAAAGGCACAAATGTCTCAGGAACAGCTGTGGGATGGTCTACCAGTGATGTTGAAGGGCCTGAGTCAATTCAGCAACTGTCTTTGTTGGCACAAGTTGATTTCGAACTCGCCATCCAAATTCATCAATGAACAATGAAGGGCAGTCCATCACATGAACATTCTCATTATTCAAAGAGTCCCTTGTTACCCTGGCTGCATGGGGACGTGCATTATTATGCTGAAACCCAAAAGGTTACGACCGCCATGTTGATCCATCATTGTGAGTACAGCTGGACGAAGAATGTTTTTCCACATAACATTGAGCATTCAGATTGCTGTTAACCACTACATCTTGGATTGGAAGTTAGCATTGATAGCACACCAGATCATGACACCACCTCCTCCAAAACCATCATGTTCAAGGACACGCTTTGGCTCATGTCTTTCTCCTCGACGTCCATCTGCAAAGGATACGTTAAACCTGGATTCATCTGAAAAAATGACATCTCGCCATTTCCTGTTGCCAAGATATCCCCATTAGCTGCCCATCGCTGTCTGGCAAGTCTGTTGCAATGCAATAAGGTTGGACCATGGTACAGGCGACGACACAGGATATTTAAAGCAGCAAGGCGTCTTTGCACCGTTTTGGCGCCGACATGATGTTGTCTTGTCCCAATTGTCCTCATTGCCATATCAGCAGCTGTTTGGAACCGATTTCACAAGCGTGAAACTTGAATATTGCGGTCTTGTCGAACTGTCGTCACAGGTGGTGCACCAGGTCGCGGACGATTAGTAACACTTATAGTTTGGCATGAAATGCATGTGGACCCGTTTTTTTGTAAATATCTCTTCATCCAATGACCCAATCGATCTCAAACTGTGCAAGTGGATGTTTCGTCAGTCAACCTAATCACATTGTAAATGACCAATTTTATGCATTTGTATTAAAGAATCTGTCTATGTAACTGTCAACAAAATAAACAGCAGAACGCAGAATGCTTGCAGAGGGAGGGAGCCAATGACCTGTAATATCCAGGAGGCATTATAAGCAGGGTACACTGTAGTTTATCCCACTTGGGGATAATGATTTTGCAGATTATCTGTTTGCAGTGTAGAGGAGAAAGATGGACAATAAAAGATGGAAAAAACACAAGGTCATTGTCCCAATCATCATTTGTTCCAATTCATTCCCCTCAGGAAGATATTGTTGTTCCCGCTATTAACATGGATTGTTTTCAGTCGGTAGAGGCCTTGCCGTCACAGAATTCTACCACTGAGGTAAATTGAGGCAAATTTGAAGGTCACATGCGAGATACAGATCAAGAGAAAGCCTTCATCTGAAAAATCTTCAGAAATAAGCAAAGTTAAAGGAGACAGTGAAGAACCAACGGTCACTTCAGGGGCTTTAAACTAGTGGTGTAACGATTCATCGATAGTATCGATGTTTGCATCGTCAACTGCGCGATACGAGTGCATCGATACAAAACACGTTTAGGCAATATATCAGGATATTTATATCGCGAGGGTCCATGATACATCGATCTATCGCCACAAGAGACGATATATCCCGATACTACTTAAATATTACTTAAAGTTGTAGGGAGTATTGCATAAGTAATAGGAAGGGAGTCTCTTTTCTGAATTTTAAAAACAAACTGAACCTAAAAGGAATTTGTTTGTGTCTGCCATCTTTGTTACATGAACAAAGGAGTTAGTGTATCAGTGAAAGCATGTAAACAATCTCTGTGAACTGTAAAGACTTGTCTTTAAGTAATTGAAACATGTTTTAGTTGTTTGACAAATAACACCATTTATTAACAACTATGAACGGTGTCTTAGCTTTGTTAAGAAAGAGAAGCTAAAATTTAGAAAGCATACTTATGAGTTTTTTGCAGTGATTCTGGTATAAATTACTGTATAAATTGTCTGTGAAAGCATTGGTGCAGAAACACAACTTTCCAAGGGAAACCTAGATCAAGGTGTACTGAATATGTGTGATTGTACTTTCTTAAGCATTAAATGCTGAAACTTTATTACATGAACAGCCTTTTAAGTGTGTGTGAATGTAACACCTGTTCTGCTGTATAACAAATAAAGATTCAGTCATTTTATCTGTCATGTACGTCCTGTTTTAAGGATTGTAAAGTATCAGGATAAGTATCGTATCGCCATCACTGTATCGTGATGATAATCGTCTCGCAGGTTCCTTGCCAATACTTTCATGATATATCGTCTCGCCTCATTAAACTAGTATCGGGATATATCGTCTCGCCACTTAGGCCACGATACACAGCTTTACTTTAAACCCCCTCCTACATTAGAAGAAGATTTGTGACGTGCACACAGGAGTCTCAGAAGGCACAGAAGATTGATCATGAAGGCTAACGGTTTTACAGCCAGAAGTGTTGGAAGGTCCTGAATCATGCAGCTTCCTTTCTCCAGCATCATCTGTGATGAATCAAAGACCCTACACACCCTCACAGAAGAATTCATGAATCTACATTGAGCAAAAGCAAGACTGATGTGATGAACCCTAAACTTGATTATCGGAGAGATACGAGGTTATGAGCATGATGTTGACCGATCACAGCTCGATAATTTACTCTCACAGCATAATCACCTCAATATTAATTTGATCAATAGAATGAAGACTACAATGATCATCTGCTGACCTTTCACAATACAAAGTTTGCATATGACACTTGTGCCGTGTTAGTCATTTCAGTTGCAGACATCAAATATCCCAGAGATCCACCTGACAATGCACCGATGACATAATACATTCAACAGGAAGTTGGCTAGAGGTACACTGTTAGTTACTCGAAACTTGGCACACCACATTGTCTACTATACAGTTTCACTGTATTGTCATATGAATTGATGTACATTTGAAGTTTTGACTACATACTAGGCAAAATGTAGTTCTCATAGATTTGTTTTGCATATCCTGTGTCATAAATCTCGGGGTTAGAAACAAACCCTTAATGCAGGATTCACAATAACTGAAGAATAAGGGAGTTGATTGATGCATGAGTATTTGTAGCTACCACCAAAGCCATAACAGTAAGATAACCAGATGTCATCAAAGGGATTGTGTCGTCATTTTTAGAAGACTGTACGTGCTACTGTTCAGATTGACACATCATAGGAGTTATCATTGATGCAGTACAAGAATAGAAATGTGTCCATCTCCGAATGGTCAGGGATCATCGCAGATTAACGAAAATGACAACACGAAATGGTGACACCAAGGGCTTGAAATTCATCGCCTCCTCACAGGATTTAAAGATCAACAGAAGAAGTTTAGAGTTCATATTTCGGACCTGAACATTCTTCAAGTCCCAACAGTCTCATCTGTTGTAGAATCAGATGACATTGAACTCTCACAGAGAATCAGCTTCCAGAGCAACATGATAAAGAGCTGCATATTTCAGCTCTAAAATCCATCCTTGGATCAGTAGATATAGAACATATACTAGTACTACTTTGTCCGGTCAGAGCTCTTTGCATTTATCTGCATAAAGTGGCTTGAAGAAGAAGATAAATGAAAAAAATATGATATTCATAGCTCTATCAAGTCTTTCAAGAAGTTTCTAAAAAAAAAAATACTATATATCGTTTTGGATGAGGGCTGTAATTCTCAAAGCCTAAAGAGCTGCAGGACTCCATACCCCTAAAGCATTAAATCCAAACAAAGATAGAGTCATAGCATCTTCACTAGCATTTCACTGCAACTGCTCCATCACATCTATTATGGAAGGATGTTTCTGGAAGTCTGATATTGTCTTTGCCAACCAATATTTAAGAGATTTTGCTACAGGACCTTTGGTAATAGTGCAACAATTGACAGTTCCTTCAAGAAGATCATTCTCACCCACGATCACATAGACTTGTAGAAGTCAGGTTACTGTCCCATAACCAAGGACTTAGTGTCAATGCCCCCATGTTTGACTAATGCAGAGCTTGAGTGATATGATTCGGTTAAATTTACAACCTAATCTTAGCATATTCAATGCAAGCCTTATTCATGAAATCTTCATGATTTTCTTCTTTTTGCTAAAAAAGTAAGGTGTTACCCCTTTTCATCTAGATTCAAGAAGATTGGAAGTTCCTTTTTGGGGTTAAATGAACAATACATGAATTCAAAATTGGATTGCTGGCCATTGATTCAAGCAAAAATATGGTATGAGTCAGGATAAGGTGAAATATGTAAAAAAAATTAGTAAAAATATTATTTGTACTTACTCTGACTCATATGCGATCCCTGCTCTCCACTACTTTTGTTTTTTACTTGGAAATTTTGAAATGCACATGCGCACCTGTAGGATGCATACTGGTGAGATGTTTTCATAGTTCTTGAGGAACATAACAGTTGTTTCCAATGTATCTCGGGTTGAGAGAAAGAAGCAAATACACATGTAGTATGAGTCAGGATTGCAATTTCGGGCTTAGTGTATGAGAAAATATATATGGTAATCTTAATCTATGCATATTAGATAATACATGGCAGAACAGGAGATATAAGTTAAATGGCAAATCATAATGTTTGGTGATGTTTTATTTCAATTTTTTTTTTTTTTTTTTTATGGACCATGTTTGTTAATCCATATATATGCGTGAATTCACTGAAGGGATACATTTCATATTTTAGTGGTCCAGAATGATCTCTGTTGTAGGTTCAAGAGCACCACTCTGACAAAATCTTGACTTTTCTATGTTATTATCATTGACTGTTAAAATAGTTAAGTCTATACACTGCTTCTGACATTGACATCAGAGAGCCATTAAAACAGGGGATCCTTGGGAAAAGGAGAAACTGAAAGGAGTAGTGGTAAAATCCTTCCTAAATTTACAAAATTACAAGCTTTGTAAATATCCCATTCACTGACTGTGCTGCGTGTAGATGGGGCAAGGGTTCCTGACCTGATGATGAGCCTTACCAGCCTGACTGTGCAAGGGCCATCCAGTATCTCTCTGCTGCAATTTATTTAAATCGGTAAAACAAACTAATTTATATACATGAATACTCAGAGCATTAAAACAAGAACTCACTTGGAGAAAGAAGACATAGGTTTTGAGCTGTGAGTGAAAGTAGACAGTTCACTGCAGGCATAAAGGGGTGTTGTAGACTGATCCAGGCAATGACCACTGAGTATGCAAAAGAACATTTGTCCAGACATTTGGTACAATGAGCAAATTCTTCTCTGAGCAGAGTATAAATGATATGGAAATCACAGAAATTAATATTAGTATTTGTAATGTTGATGGTGCATTGTGTGTCAAAATATTGTACGGATAGCTTGCACAGCAGATGTATATTTTTAAGCTCAAATTCAAGGGTTCTTACCAACAACACTTATCAATCTTGCAAGTAAGTTAAATGAAAAGTTATACAAAGTTTCAATCTTTGTGATGATGATGTACATTTGAATAAATGAATAATACATATCACTGACCTGAAGTGACAATGCCCATATTGCATTGATAATGGTCATATGATGGTCTTAATTCTTACTTTTACCCCTATTGCATTTTTGTCATAAATTCTATCCTTAACGCCTTCTCATGCATTGAAATGTCTGTATCGATGAAGATGAAATCTGTCAGTGTCAATCTGTCAGAATTAATGTTTGGAACAACGCACTTAGCAGTATTCAAACTATCACATGGCAGCCTGTAATTAATCCTGGTAAACCAGGAAATGATATGAGGATTTTATAGAGGTAATACTGTTTTTCTATGATTCAGATCCACTCTACAGGATGAAATAGAACAGTTGTTACAGTTCATCACCTTTCTTCAACTGCAGCTAGATGATGAAGTTTCCATTCGAATGACTGGGAGACCAACAATAACAGAAGAGCCCACTCTCACAGGTACTCAAGTTGATTTCTCTGTAATTGCAGAATTAGTTCTATTCTTTCTCATTTCGTGTGATCATTTCAGATCGATGGATAGACCTGCTGAATTGTTTTAAGGCTTCCCTTGCATCTAACCAAAGTATGCAACATTGTATTCTAAGTTTATGACTACTCTCACCTCACTGCATGTCTTAGAGATTGATTATATATTGTTGGGTGGAGGGCTTTCTTCAAGCTTTCCCTCTGTGAATCTCAACAGACCATCAAAAATAACATTTGCATTTGTGTTGTTATATTTTGTGTAAACAAGTATGTTGTGCCTTAGGCATAGCAAGAAGAGGTGCTTTATCAGAGTCATAGTTTTAGGAATCTTATCCTGTATCTTACAAATGAAATGTATATTCTTCTTAGTAAGTGAATTATACTGAAGCAAATAGGAAATAAACCTACTGTGTTTTAATTAAGAGGTAGTATAACATAATTGTAATGACTCTAATTTTCTAAGTCTTTAAATTCAGAGCTATTATAATTCTGTATATACTATCTCTAATTTCAAAACACATTAGGTTTATCTCCATTCTACCATGATAGTTTTATGTACAATTTCTGTTGGAACTCTTTCTTTCTTTAGTTACGCATCAATACGTGATGCGGCCTCACATTCCAATCTCAAGTGGTATCACCCAAAATGGTGTGGGTGGTAACACTGTCAATAACAAACAGACACCGGGTTCAGTAATAACAAATAGCATTTTGTTTATTCATTGCCTTTAACACCCATCCTTAACTAAAAATTGGAAAACATATATGTAATAATTTCAAAAAGCTTGGTTCACATTTTGAAATTCTGCAATGGGCAATTTACCTACCCGAATAATGGCATGGCCCTCATTACCGTGACCAATTCTCAGAGTTATCTCACATTATAGCTAAAATGGATAGAATTGTCATTAAAACGCCCGAATGTTATCAGAAATGAGCGGGCCACTGTAACTTGATAATGCCCTGAAATGCTTGTAAGGTGATGTCATAAGTAGCTCAGCTCTTGATGTTCAGTCACCTACAGCTCGTTTGAACTTGGGTTCAATATTGACGATATTTCTGACTCACATTCGCCAAATGTACATGTGTCATTACCTACTTTTTTGCTGGTGCCAACCTTAACAATTGTACCATGAATTACAACATGCAGCAATGAAAACATCGACTGGAATTCTAACGTTGTTGAGCGCTGAAAAGCGATGGCGGCTGGTAGTATGGGCAAAGGTCAAGGTCGAATGTCATCACGCTCAATATTGACGTCATCTGTTTTGTTCTATGACGTTTCCATATTTGTAAAAATTGTGTCAGTGACCCCCATCGTTTGTTAGCAGTAAATGCTTCAAAACCAATACCATTGTTTGTTTGTATTTTATTCCACTGTACCTGAATTCCAGTCCCTTCTGTAAGAAGTGCGAAGATTACTGCAGATTGAAGGGCGTAGCATCTCCTACTACAGCCTCTGCCAAGGTTGTTGCGGACTACCTACAACATCTGCGAGGAAGTTGAAGGCGTCTACTCTTGCCACCTATTAAGCAGCAATCAACACGGTGATAGCTATGGCAACTGGCAATAAGATTTCCACTGTAGCTGAACTCCAGTCCCTTCTGCGCTCATACAAGTTATCTGACCAATCAAAAAAGTTCCAACTTCCAGCTTAGGACCTCTCTGTTGTCCTTCGACACCTTGTCTCCAACGACTAAGAACCTCAAGAAGAGAAGGACTTTGAGTGCATCACACTTTGAACTCCATGCTCTGGACCTCAATTGATAACATTTCAAGAGGAAGAAGCATGGCAGCTTTTCTGGGTCTCCGATTAGACTTCATTGCAAAGAACCAACTGCCAGGACATCCAGATAGACTTTTTACCCTACCACAGTTTTCAACTTGGGCCTTAGCATCAACAATGGCTCTTCACAGCAATTGTTTTCTGACATCTATTATAGACGAATGTTTTTGGAGAGAGACAGTTTTTGCCTCCCACTACCTGCACGATCTCTCAGTGACTGACGTAGAAGGACTCCATCAGTTTGGTCCCCTGGTACTGGCGCAGCAACTTTCCTCAAATAATGCAGATAGTGACATCCTCAGTCCTTGCCGGTTTAGACAGGGTGCCAGATTAGACAGTGACAATCATTTTCCAACATGGCTGCCATTTACGCTCGTCAACCTCTTTATCTCTATAATGCCTTTAATCTTTTGTAAGTTTGCAACAAATTAAAACAATGTTGATGACAGATAATTATTCTTTGAAATTTTGTCACCTTTAGCAGCATCAGTCTTAGTAGACAGTGTCTTGTCAGGTAACGCATAAAGCGCAAGACCCGTTTCATTGCATTTGAAAACATCCTCAGGTGATAATCATCAATCAAAAAGGAAAGGCTGCACTTAAAGTTGTCTACTTCACTTTGATTGGACTGCTCATACCCATGCCCGCTTAGAGTGTTTGATTCACCACGCAATCACTACTTCCTGATTATCTAGCATGCCAAGAGGATTAATTAGTGTATTGGAGTATGGGTCCTTGATTGGACTGCTCATACCCATGGCGGTTTAGACAGTGTTATTTACAGTTAAAATTGCTTGTTGGGACCGGAAGTTGTGCCTGAATATGGAATAGACAGGTGCCGGATTAGACAATGTTTTATTGATCCTAATATGGTTGTAAAATGGCGGGACCAAAATTTTATGCAGGTTTTGACTGTGTGCTGGTGTTGGCAGGTTTCATGGTATAGTAATTGAGTGTTTTAAAGGGGCACTGATCCAGAGTTGTTGCTTTTGTTATTGTTTTTCACCCGTGAGTACCCGGATGATATCCCAGAATTCTTGACTGGTTCGTGTCCTCGGCTGCAAAACTCGCATGTGCAATTGATAGTACATGTATAAGTATAGATTGATCAACAAAGATGAACTCTTTTTTACTCGATAATATTTCCATCTTCATTATTACAATAACAAATGAAAACATTTTGAAGTTTAACCATCTGCCAGTGATAAAAAATGTTAGAAACTGAAAAATAATGTACGTCTTTATATTTTGTCTTAGAATCCTAATTAGTTTATTATCATATTTGTAAGCATTTTGAAACTTAATAAAAAGCACACCATCTGCTTTTACATATAGTGAAATTATATCATGACTGTAATATCTAGACATTTTATAGATTGCCAACGTGAATTATATTTCACACGTACGCTCTAAGTGCAACCTAGTGTATGTTGTCGGTCTCATTACACTTCACCTCGAACAAATGATTCTGTTGAATGCTAGCACAAATGAACATCCACATGAAAGAACGATACTGTAATCACGTGACCAGTCATGTGACGTCTAGCGACAGGTGTTGCTAGTGTATCATGCTCAGTACATTCCCGCGAGCAGACGTCAAATGTCAGATGAGAATAACGCACCAAGTTTAACCAGAGATTCGGTAATTGCTGAACTTTGTTCTAAGATCAATTATGTTTTGAGATGCCAGGACCACTTAGAGAGGTGTATTGGTGACCTACAGAACAGTGCAGCCGCTCCTGAGGGTCATCAAACTGACCGAGCGGGGCCGGATGTTACCAGTCAACCCGCTCATCCAACGCTGGATCCAGTGGACGTTGACATACAAGGCGAGTTCCTACGGTGAAGGACAGCTTGCAGAGAATAAGGTTACCCCCTGACCTCAGATTTAATGAAACCAAGAGGGGCGTAAGGGCGAGTGACAGATCTCATTATAACACTATGTCGTTCAGCGCGCTATGTTGAGACATGTTTGAAAGTGCTAGCAAGCATCGTCAAATCCGGACTTTCTCCCGACGATATGAACACACAGTTTGTGATTTCAAAAGTGCATATCAAAACATTTGCAGGATGAACACTCTGCTGTTGTTGTACAGGGTCAATTGGACCCCACCAATTCGAGATATTTCTGTGTGATGCAAACAAACACAAGTGGACTAACAGGTACAGTTCTCAACTGTTTGAAAAATGCTGCTTCCATTGCCGCGGTATCCAACGTCAACCAGAGAGACAATTCTACTACGCCCAGTTTCAGTAGGGGAAATCTACGTTTTTCCATGGAAATTTTAGAGGGAGAGGTCACGGTGATTGTGACGTGTATTCCTAGTTTGTACATTGGGGTTTCCCAAAGCGAGGTAGAGGCCGCACCCAACCAAGCGACGACAACGAGGATTAGGACTACAGAGTTACCTCCCTTCTACTGTTGAAATGAGATGGTAGCGGGTTGCTTACATCCTGACGCATGGAGGAGAATTGGTGCTTCACAGAGTGTCTTACAGTGGATTGAGAAGGGTGTTCATATCCCAATAAACAGATCTCCTGAAATATTTAACTTTCCAAACCGGACCTTTCTTTTAAGGAATGTGAATTTATTGATTCTGAAGTTAATCTCTGTTGTCAAAAGGTATTATAGAGCATTGTGATGTTTTTGATTACATTTCTCCCATTTGTTGTGTTCCCAAGAAGAACAGAAAGTTCCGTTTAATTCATAATCTTAGATATTTGAACTCATTTTGCCCTTCACTTGCTTACAAAATAAGGACATTAGGACTGTGGCTGATGTAATTGAACCAAATGACTTACTCATATCGTTAGATTCAAGAACGGTTTGTACCATATCCCTGTCCATCCCCATGATAGATATTACTTAGCTTTTCTGTGGAACGTTGTATGTTATAGGTGGTGTGTTTGGTTTGTCATGCAGCCCTTACAACTTTAATAAGACTTTAAGACCACTAGCAGCATATTTACGTTCTCTAGGCTTGAGAGTGGTTGTGTATGTTGATGACTTTCTACTCATGTCAAGTAGTTTCTTTATTAGTGACCACAAAGATCTGATAATTGACTCCTTTGAAGAATTAGGGATTAAAATCAATTTTGAAAAGAGCAAGCTTGAGCCTGATCACTCTATTGACTACATTGGTTATACCATTCACACTGTCACTAGCTGTGGTTGAGCAAAGGGTCGCTATTAGCACAAAATAGTATATCTTGAGCTGAGAGTACGAATGTTCAGTGCAGGACACAATTAAAAAAATTGGTGAATTCTTTCCAGAATATTCTAATGGTTGGACTTGCAATATATACATGATAAATATTCTCACTTACGCCACATGATGTACATATGTCATTATCAACTAGTTTCATTTTAAACAACTCTCGTTTTGTATAAATAACTCTATGTATAAATTTGTATTGAAAATCCAAAAGCTTTGTGTCTTTAATGGTTTGTCTTTATTGCAAAAATATGGTCTTCCAATCGATATGATTGTTTTATTCACCTTCCCATTTATCACATACGTTTGGAAAATTGGATTTAGATATGAGACAGTCGTAAAATGACCTAGATCCTTTATTAGGTTTAATAAGATCATTCCAAGGAGAACATATCGATACATTTGTTATGCTTGGGTGTCCAGCTGTTTGAATGACTTCTTTCCATTTTTTTGGAATACTTAGAGTGACCCGGTTTAGGTCAAGTACTGTGCCCTTAATATCAAATTTTGTTTTAAGTTCTGCAAATGAGAGTAACTCTTGGTCATTGAAAATGTCTTTTATATGAACAATTCCTTGTTTGAACCAGTTATTGATTATCAAATATGGATTGTGAAACTGGTGATTTAACCAGAGAGGTTGCATAAGAATTTCTTTTATGTTAATATCATTAACTACATATCCCTTTATATAGCTATGCCAGGCATCAGGTGCATCTTTCCAGTACGAATTTGTAATTTTGTAGTTTTTGTTAATATTCGCTCCTAACGTAATGATGTGTTCTATTGGAAAACCGGCTAGTCTATAGCAGTTTGATTTTAAAACATATCTCTTTAAACAAGAAAGTTTGAATGAATCAATAAAAGTTTTAACATCGACCATCCTGAGGCCACCCTCCTCGTACTTTCGCATTAAATTTAGTTGTTTTATCTTGTCCCTCTTATCGTTCCATATGAAGTTAAAAAATGGCTTTTTCAAGTTTGTAATAAACTCATCTGGTGGATTTGGGAGAGAAGAGAGGATATGAACAAGAGTAGATAGAGCCAAAGTTTTTATAACAGTTATTTTTCCAATCAGGGTTAAATTTCGTTTTTTCCAGCTCAAAAGAATTCTTTTAATATTTTCAAGTCTCTTTTTAGTATTGATCACCCATAGGTTTTGTAAGTCTGCATTAAGTTTTATTCCCAGAACGTCAAAATTTTCACTATGCCAATCTAGGTTAAAATCATGGGATAAAGTTGTCTTACTGCCAGCCATTGCCCCAAGCCAAACTGCTTTGGTTTTATCCATATTTATTTTTAGACCAGACATATTGTAAAATGTGTTTTCATAGCTTCATTAAGAGATGCTTCCGATCCATCCAAGAATAATTCAGTATCATCAGCATACTGGTCAATAATATGCTCAATTTCGTTTAGCACAATTCCCTTTATGTTTTCGTTATTTCTTATCATAATCCAAAGTATTTCGGCAACGAGTAAGAATAAATATGGGGAGATTGGATCACCCTGCCTACAACCCCTTTCATTTTCAAAAAATGTTGACAAATGTCCATTCTGAATAATACATGAAGAAGCATTTGATATCAATATATTTACCCATTTCGGTATATTACATCCAAACCCGAACTTATCCAGTACCATCGTAATAAAATTCTTGGAGACGGTGTCAAAGGCTTTTTCAAAATCAATCAGGATTAATAGACCTTTTTTGTTTTGTATTTTAGTTTCGAACATGATGTCGTTGAGGAGTCGGATATTTTCTGTTATACATCTTCCTGGGATGAAACCCGTTTGGTTTTCGTTAATGAGATAATCAAGTGTCTTCTTTATCCTGTTAGTAATACAAGTACTTATAATCTTATACAATACATTAAGGAGGGAGATAGGGCGCCAATTTTTTAGGAATCTTCTATCTTTGCCTGGTTTTGGGATACATGTGATCACTCCTCTATTCATAGTCATTGTCAAGGAGTTCCGGTTGAAAGTGTCCTTAACATACCCCTGAACCCATATTTTAAGGTCCTTCAAAAAAAACTTAAAGAATTCTATAGGGAAACCATCTAGGCCAGGGCTTTTATTGTTTTTCATCGATTTAGTTCCTCGAGGCTTATTTCACGTTCTAATTCATCTGACTGGTCTTTGTTTAAGGAAGGGGTGTCAGTAGTTCGGAATATAGCTTTACTGTCATCATCAATTACATTACTTGATTTATACAAATTTTCGTAAAAAATCTTCTGTTCATTCCTTATTTCTTCTCCATCTGTTGTTTCATGACCGCTGTCAGTTATAAGAGAATTAATAAGTTTGTTTGTGTAGTTTCTATTCTCCAGATGGCAAAAGTAATTAGTAGGTTTCTCCCCTTCATCTTACCATTGGATTCTATTACGAATTTGTATCCCTTTCATTTCTTCTTCTTTTATTTTTTTGAGTTCGATTTTATTTTTTGAAAGATTTGAGAGAAGTGTTTCATCAACATTTTGGAAAGCATTTCTTATTTCATCCTTCTAAACGACATATGTTCTCTTCCAATTCTTTGTATTTTTCTTTTTTAGTCTTTTTTAGATATGACGAATATGAAATAGATTTCCCTCTGACTTTCATTAAGAGTGTTTCCAAAAACAGTGTATCATTGATGGTTAAGAGTAAGTCTGAATCATCTGTGTTGTTTACTTCTTCATCTGTATACTTAGGATCTGCGCTTTCATGCTTAGTATCATTGAGTAAGTCAGTTACTAATGCTATATATTCCCCATGTCGTATAATGATGTGTTGAACTTCCAATACCCACGTCCCTTTTCCTTGCTATTTTGTGTTGATAGAGATAGTGTTACAACCGAATGATCACTCTTATAACCTGGTATGATGGAGGTATTGGTTCTTATGTTAAACAGGTCTTCAGTGACCAAGAAGAAATCTAACCTAGCTTGTTGGCGAGGGTTTCTTTTCCACCATGTATATTTTCTCGTGTCAGTGTTTACCTCTCTCCATGAGTCTAGTAAGTTCATGTTTTCTGGATTATCTAAAACGATTTGACGAGCCTTAGGGTTGTTGATATTCTTATAATTTTCTAGGTCAATCGAAGGATCTAAAACAAGTTTCCAATCTCCACAAATTGCAATTGAATCATTACCCATAGTTACAATCTTATTGAATAAGTCTATATAAAAAGTAGGAGTGTCCACATTCGGTCCATATAAATTCGTAAGGGTAAATCTAATACCGTCAACGGTTATGTCTAAAATGATGTAGTTTCCATTTTCATCCTAAGATATCTTGTGTATTTCATATTCAAAATTATTGTTTAAGAGGATGGCAACTCCTCTTGCATTTGACTTGAAAGGAACAATAACGCAATCTAAACCCCATTCATTTGTCATCATATTTTCATGGTCTATAGAAACATGTATATCTTGTAAACATATGATAGAGAATTTCTTTTTTCTGTATATATTCATAATTTCTTTGCTTTTACTTTTATCGGCTAAACCTCTGCAATTGGCTGAAACTAGATTGATTTTATTATTTGCCCCCATGATTATCTATTTCTAACTGTAAACCAAAATTTGGTGGAAAGTAGTTGTTGTGTCCAAGTGAAAGATTTTGATTTTAATATAACAAAGGATAGAAAGGTTAAAAACAAAGAAATATCCGTGGTTACCATGGGCAACTTTTTTGGGGGTGGAAGGTCGCGGACACCGCTTCCCCATGGATAAACAATAATTATGACCAGTAAATATGTGGCTCATGATATCTATCATGTCTGTCATAACATCTAAACAAATTAGCTATTATACTTCGTATCATACGTGCACAGCACGGCTCATGATATACATGATATTGTCCTCCAAAATATATTACACATAGTAAATATATTTGTGTAAAAAAGGGCTTAAGAGTTAAGTTACTTACAGTTTGTGAATCAATGCTCTGGATATGTAGTTATCAAAGGGGCCGTGGGGTAGCCTTATGGTTAAAGCGTTAGCTGGTCACGCCGAAGACCCGGGTTCGAATCCCCACATGGGCACAATGTGTGAAGCCCATTTCTGGTGTCCCCCGCCGGAATATTGCTAAAAGCGGCGTAAAACCAAACTCAGTCAGTCAGTTATCAAAGCCAAGAGATGCAGGGTGCAACGCATAAAGATAGACTTGAGAAGACTTCTTCGCGTGAAATCAGTTACAGCTCGTAGCTTAGCTAAAGTATGTGGTCAGTGTGTTTCAGGGGCATGGGTTGTAGGCCCAGCTAAACTATTCTTGTGTGCAGCTTCTGGTTGTTAAGTACCAGAGATTCATGGGATTCTGCCCTCACCTTGACCAGTTGTGCCATAGAAGAACTGAACTGGTGGTTGACGCTTTTTACGGCAACGCTTTTAATGGCATAGAACTTTGCAAAAAATCTTTTGATGTTCAGATTGTTACTGACGCTTCCAAGACAGGATGGGGCGGTACTATGAACAATCAACAATCCTCTGGAACCTGGAATTTGAGAATTTCCGCAAAATCGTCCAATCACAGAGAACTTTTAGCCATTTTAATGGTGATCTTAGCTTTCAGTAACTTTATTCTGGATTTCAATGTGACGATATTAACAGACAACTCAACAGCTCTGGCTTATATCAACAACAAAGGGGGACCTTCGGCTCAATGGGGAACATTCCTGGAGTTGCGCTCCCTTGCCCGCTTGGAGCGCTGCGGTAGTTACGGTCCAACAGTAGCTGTCACTCTGATACTGGCCTGCCTATCGGCCAAGCCTAAACTTAAATCGACATTAAACCTACTTTTAACTCTGTGGTTCTTATATTACGAATTACGGAATCTGGAAGTTGTCCCGACTGACAACTGTTGTCAAAGCACGAAGAACTAGCGTGTCTGGACGAAAAATAATGCTAATAGAATGGTACTGCAGTTATTGTAATGTTGCCGTTTCTCGGAATTTCTTATTGAGTAGTTGCTTTGTAAATTCGTCAAACCATTTACTCCCCATTATGTCACATTACACAGAGCATTAATGCGGTCGTAATAGTTGTTAGAACATAGGATTAGTGTACACTGAAATTAGTGTTACACGAATAACGTTAGCGCTGACCTGATTACGCGCACAACATAAGTGCTTCAGTTTTTGTTCACGTAAACAACCTATTCTCATAGCCTATAACGCTTTGGGATGCACTGGAAAGAGGAAATGCTATGGCAACGGAACTTTGCGAAAAGATTTGAAACATAAATCATTTTCATGTGTACAAAATTGATGACCTCTACCTTTCCAGAACAAAATAGGTGATCCCCCTTAAATTCATCATCACTTCACATCCCAAACATATATTTAGGCCATTATTCAATCCCCAAAATGTACAGTATATTGGCATATTGCTTGCACAATATATTTCTAAGTATCATTTGGGACCCCACCTCAATCTGTACCATTTTTAAAGGCTGTCTCTTCTCACCACAAATAACCAGTATCTAAATGATAGATCACATTTTGAAAACATTTAAGGATTGACTGTGTATTTCTTTCATTGCATTGAGGTATGAAACTAAAAACCAATGTGCAAACTGTATGAATCCGCATAGCGGATTCTTACAAAAGTTTGCACATTGCAACGAAAAGAAATACACAGTCAACAAAAGAAATACACAGTCAATCCTTATAATCAAATTCAACAACAAATACTATATGCTTTCAACAATATTTTATTTAAACACAATCAAATTCATCGAAACAGATATCTTTGTTACCACCGATTAACATTTTCGGTGTAAGAATTCGGTAATGGCGTGACATGACTCAGGTGACTTATTTACATAAAATGACACGCCTGCCAAACCATTAGCCAATCAGCATAGAGCACCCCCAAACAGCTGTCAATCAACCAAGCTAACATCGGGGTTGCGAATCAGAGCGGAACAACACAACGTGACGCGTTCCGGTAACGGCAAAGTTTCAAGTTCAAACATTTGAATTATTACCAGCGAACTGAATGACACAGTTTGAAAAGTGAGAATTGGAAATGAAACCCGATGACATGAAGTTAGTGGAACTGAGATTGTTAGTGGCAGCAGTATTTGCGCAAGTGGAAAGGGGCTGTGATGTGACTGGGATTGCGATGCCATGAACTGATGTTCCAACGTGCGCATGCTCTTGTCGGCGCTACAATGGCGGAAAGCGTCTCGCTAATTCTTAGTTTTTGAGTAGTCGTTGTGTGGCGACTATAACTACGCACGGAACTTTCATTCCTATGGCCACTCATAAACATTATGTGACGAAGTTCAAAGCCAGCGTCACTCATGGCTTGGATTGCTGTGGCGCGAAGGCAATGAGCAGTGTCTGACTGAATACATTGGGCATTGCGACATATGTCAGACATGAAACGAGTGAACTGGTATTTTTTGACTGGGGTTGCTGTATATCAAATGTTGTGTGCGTCTGGAGAACTAAGTGCATCTTTATTACAGTGATCCGGCATTTGGGTCACTTTTGTCAAGGAGCTGGCGAAGTGCATTGACGGGACATTGGTTTATATCATTCGTCGCGTACATTCGTTTGTCGCTTTGCGCTTCATCGCTGCTGAGACCACCCTGGATGTTTTTTTGTTTCGTTTTGTGGGACAGTGTGACATATTCAACATTGCTATCATCTACCGCAAATTCAAAGGATGTGGGCGTAAGCTGCTGGTGAAATTCAAGACCACGACTTACAAAGTGGATGGCCAAGTCGTACCATACTTTGTACCGGAGGATAACAGGATTGGATGCCGAATGCAGATAAGTGCTAATTTTCATCAGATCACTTGTTTCAATGATTGATTTATGTTGTGTGGGACGTGACAAGCCATGTTGTACATTGTACTTTAATTTAGCATCAAGCATATCATTTGCAGACTTAAATTGCTTATCTCTTACAATGTCAATATCTCTCCCGATATCATTTAAGTGTCTTTTCAGGGCAGAACGAACCTTTTTTAAAGTGTTCTTGTGATACTCGGCAGCATGTGCAGCCGGCATATTTTCACATCTTGTTTCCTGGTTTTTAGGCTGTGCCTCAGTGTAGAAAAATCTCAACTTTGTGTTAAGTTCCTCTGGTGTAATTGTTGAAAAATCCGCAGTCCTCCCCTCGCTCTCGAACGACCAATCTAAATAAACAGAACGAAAACAATATCTAGAAACCTGACTACGACAGACCCAACTATGTAAACTTTGAACTAGGTAACTTTATAGCAAATAATTTTTCTCGGTTAGATCTACATAATTTAATCTCATTCTGATAATTGTTCCATTTTTAAAAATACAACTTTGTGCTGATGAACTGTGTTTCGTTTTGAGAAAATATAAGTAGGATGGAATTTGAAAATAACATTTATATGAATTGTGTATATCTACCTTGGAATAGTTTAACACCCCATTTTGTGTTTCTTTTTGTGGATGTTGATTGTCTGTAGTCGTCCATTCGAAGTAAATCATTATTTGATAAACGTTTGAAACGATGTGTTTGGGATGGCTTATCATCGACTTGCATTGTTGTGATTTGCCGATGTGTTTGTAGATCTGGTTGATGCTGTTATCTCTAACAAACTTTCAATTTCTTCCAGGTCTAAATCATCCGGAAAATCAATGTTATCCGTGCTAAGAGTTGCAACGTTTCCAGTAGATTGATCTTCGAAAATCGACTCAAAATTCCCCAGATCAAAACGTCCGTACTTGGAATCGGCCATTTTGTTGGAATGTAAACAAGACAAAGGCGCTGACTGTACGTGGTAACCACAGTAACCAGTCAAATAATGTATTATGACAAACACTTTTTTATTAAATAAACACTTTATTAACGTTCACAGATAATTTTGAGTTGTTTGTTTATGTTAACCACAATGTATCACTTCAATGTTTATCCAAAGTTCATTAAGGTACCTGAGTGCAACGGAATTCCCTCGCTGTGTAAAGGTATTCCCCGACATTCCTCAGGTCCGAAAGTAGTCCGGTTCGGTGGGCGTGGCTTATTTTTTTAGATTCGTTGGGAAATGAAATCAAAAGAAATGTTCCCAGTTAACCAATCAGATTGCCAGAATTTTAATGAACACAATAAAAATTTAATTATAAGAAAATCATTTGAAATTGTGTTTCAGGTGTTGTCAAATGTAACTAAGCATGAGTGAATTACTGAAATATTATAAACACATTGAACCATTACTGGAGGTCTGAACTATCTGATGTCAGAAGCAAGGGGGTATCGGGTACATTGTCTTTTAAGGTGGGAGCCTTTTAAATTTGAATAAAAATATTTCACATTTGTTATTCCAGCATGTGTGAAGGGTTTGCAACTTACATCAAGGCTCATCACAATTATAATGGACTCACAGTGTCAGTGAACACAGTGTGTATTTGAAATACTGAAACAAGGAATAATGTAGCTTTTGAATGGTAGTCTAAATGGTACAATTGAGATTCTACAATACTTATTATTCTCATGTGTCAATTATCATCAGACAAAAATCAAAATCATCATGGGTGATTATATTCTCCCCAGCGACCTCACTGATGTTACATTCAACATCACAAGTATCCACCAGCATTAAGTGGGTCAGCTGATACAGTCCAGGGAAAGAATTGGTCATACAACATCTGTTTCTCTCAGGGGTGTTCATCCTGGAAAACATCAGTGGAGTATTACTATCCAAACTGACACAGGGTAATATTATCTCATGACTGCCAGTTATGAGAAAATGTATCATTATCAGATTTAAGTTACTATTGTAGAGAAAGACATGTCACATAATGAACATATTCATTCCGATAGGTCAAAGGTGGAAAACAATATTCTTAACAAATGGAGAAGCATAATTTAAATATGCTGACATTTTTTCCTTCTCTGAGTGGCATTTAGAAGTTGGTGTGATGAACAACAAGGAGAGTTCTATGGATATACAACTTCTTTAATATAATATGAGCGACATTGTGGTGTAGCTATTAACACCGTTATCAAGCAAGTACCTCTCCTCGTTAATTTCTTTTCTGATACAAAGAAGTGTGTTCAACAAGTACACCAGACATTATTCAGACAAATTCATACCAAAAGTAAACAAACACTAACCTGTAGCATGTGTATTCTGGAATCACCTGGGCCTCATCTTTGTGGACAACAGGCACCTGTAGGGAGATGTAATACGATGCATTAAAGGGAAAAAGTCACTTGTGTATTAGCATTCTTGGTAAACTTTAATTCAACAATGAAGGGAGCAAAGGTGTTATTGTCAAACATAAACAACTTTGCAAACATGTATATAATGATGCTAACTTGCTTTTTAAAAGCAAGAAGCAAATGAAAGTTAACCCATCTTAAAACATTGAAAGTAATAAATTGGGGTCTGTTCAAATTTACTTGCCTACTCTTGCCTACCTGTAATCAGGAGATATAAGCATATGTGAAAATATCACATACATTAGAATTTTAAGTAAATTACTCAATGTAACTCAGTGTCAAACTGACAACTGTATTTAAGATGCATGACCAGGTGTTAATATTAATAATATAGGATATTTATATAGAGCACACATCAACGCACTAGTGCTTGCTCAAGGCGCTGGTATTTTTTCCCTCGATCATTGGATGTCAATCTCAATGGCACATCTTATTATCAATCTCAACTCCCTGGGGAGTATACAACTCTTGCAGCCACTAGGCGCACCGAGTTATCGTGGCTTTCTCATCCTAACGAGGTACCCATTCACAGCTGGGTGGACTGGGACACATAGTCACAGTATTTTGTCCAAGTTCACTGCACGTTGCTGTACCCGCAACTAGGTGTTTGCACATATTCATGTGTTGTATGAGAGAAGACAAGCAGGTAAAATCAACAGGCCATATCAAGTTATGAATGCTTTGCTAAGATATAATTGAAATATAACTTCTTTGAGTGGCATTTTATAAGTTCTAATTGAAATATAGTTGAAAATAGATTCAATAGATTAACCTGAAATTAGAATGCAATAGCTGTGTTCAAGTACGGTGGAAAATTTTGAAACAATCTTAACAATGAATAAAGCCTAACTACTACAGAAACTGTTTCATCATGTTTATAGCTAATCTTCACGTGGGTGCCGATTTCAGACGATAACATCAGTGGCATTCTACAGATGGTGGCGCCTTGGGCTGCACCCTTTGTAAAGCGAAAAGATTGTGTACTGTACGTTTTGATGATTACTACAGTGAGAGGCCCCTAATGTTTCGGTGAAAAGTTTTGTACAGCATGTGTACAGCAACACATTCTCTTTCCCTGAATCGATTCAAAACCCCTGCTCGTAATTTCGATTGGCATGCCATTAACTAAATTTGGCAAGGAGAATAACAATAACAATATTTTCTTCAAACTGTAAAAGATGCAAAATACATGGTACCATAATTAGTTACAGTATTGTAACGAAATCGCTCTGTAAGAAGTGGAAATGGCACACAACACTGAGAGTGAGACCAGCGAGAGCTGACGGCTACCTCGTCATGCTTTTGTTTCATTCGTCGCTAATTCGAATGATAGTCAACCACCACTTCAGCAAGTTTTGACCTCTCGGACACGTCGAACCTCTATTGCAGCATCCCGAGGCACGGCAGCACGTTTCAGGCATCGTAATATTGCTGCGCATTTGAAATCGACCGTGCAACAAACTTTGAACGCCATCATTATGCCGGAAGTGTACTTAGGACCGTAGTGATTGGCTCCATCTATTGGCGAAGCTGTAAAGGGAGATAAGTGAGGAATGTTCCCCATTAACATCAATTTCAAAGGCAATATGGGCAGAGGCTACAGACGTTGGAGCTTGGATACACTGCAGTCATATAGCCAGAGAAGACAATTAGCATGCAGATTACCTATCACGACGAAGAGACTTTCACAACTGGATGCTCAACCCCAAAGTATTCAACTACCTCAACAGAATATGGGGTCCTCACGCGGTGGATCGCTTCACCAGTGTAACAAACTCCCCTGTTATAAGGTTTGTCCCATGTCAAGTGTAAAATAAAAATATGCGCTGTTATATCATTGAACAACCTGCTTTATGGAGTCACATCCTTCTCTGTAATGTTTTTGCATACATGCACATCTTTAATCTTATGCCCACCTTCATAACTTTTTGAGGGGTGGGGGCTTCAACTGCAAATTTATAGAATATTATAATTCAGTATCATGTCAATATTTTAATTCTATTATATGTGTGCTTTAATTTTGATATTCATTCATATCAAGGTGTAGATTATATTTAACGGTACATGTGCAGCAAAGTATTATGTTTTATGTACCAGTTGTTTGTGCAAAATATATATATGATAATTTAAACTGTCTCTACTTAATGGTTGGATGTCAATAGTTATTGTTTTACTTATCAAAGATAACAAATGTGTGTTTGATTTCTGAGAACAAATAAACTTGCCAAAGCGTCTGTTTACTCCTATTTGTCTTATATGTTTGTTTCGTACATCGTTACGATTATGTGTGTTTATAATACACAAACTTTTACATGATAGCTTGAGTTGATAAAGCCAAAACCCAACATATCGATTGGTCAGCGATATAGGCAATAATCAATCTCTATCCAAACTGTTGAGTGACCAAACGTGCTCTTCAGACATTTAGGCCATGCCCCATCACCTGTCCCTTCCTCTGAGACAGGTGTCTCATGATACGATTGGTCATAGATAACAAATGATCAGGCACTCTATTGAACAGTTGAGATACCAAAAGTTCTATTCGGAAAACTTGATCACTTCCCATCATATGACTGTCAGTGTTCACGAATCGTGTTTCAAAGGAACAAGACATTTGGTCCTGTAAGTTTCAGATGTCTGTCTGACCCATTGAAAATTCACAGGACCCATAGAATAAAATTAAACACACACTTCAGATTTAGCATTTCTTATAATTGGCACTGAAATTAACATAAGATTTATAAACAGCAAACAGGTGTCACATGCCCCATATAACTTCAGTCAAAGTCATTGTGAAATATACAGTCAGACACTCGGGCTGGCGGGTTGTAGACTTCTATCGGACCGTTGGCAAATCTGCCGGATTTGTCAGAGGGTCAGACGCTATTCGTGAACACTGGACTGTTTGTTTCAAGTCTTGTCAAGGAATGTGTAGTATACAATATGTGTGTGTGTGTGTGTGACTTATAAAGATGTAAGTAATTTCTTCTTTACAATCTGTCATTGTCAATAATCTATAATCCCGTAAAGTGAAAAGATTTTTTTTGTAAAATAAACCCTCACACAATTTATTTATATATGTCTTATCTCATACATGCAAAGAATATATACCTATGTTGATAAAATATGAATGTACAAGCCACCAAAGGGTTATAAGAGACACTTGCAATAAAATGACATAAAATGTTGCAACATATGATATGTATTCATACCTGCTTTCTTTCCACTTAGATCTTTATGGACCGCCTCCGTGGTGTAGTGGTTAGAGCATCCGCCCGGGAGAGCGGAAGGTTACGGGTTCGATCCCCAACCGCGTCATACCAAAAGACGTTAAAATATGGTACTTGTTGGTCCCTGCCTAGCGCTCGGCATTAATGGGTACAACAAGGACTGGTCGGCTCGGAGTCAGTATAATGTGTCTGAGATGGGTATTCATGCTTCACTGCGGCATAGTATCTCAGTGGTCTAGCACTATAAAACCAGCTTAAGTCTGGGCTAGTACAAGCAGCCGTACATACACATGCATGCACGTCGTCATATGAGCGAAATATTCTCAAGCACGATGTTAAACCCAATTTCACCACACCTCACCTTAGATCTTTATAACACAATTAAACAATCAGGACTTGTTTGTATGACTAGACAGTTTCTGGTCATCTCTGACACCTGCCAGGGGAAATCAGGTATGAATAGCACCAACTAGTCTCGCCACAGTGAGCCAGGTGTTGAGCAGTGAAGTGGCTCCATGGCTTAATGAGTTAATAAGGTTTTCTCACTGATATTCTGATAAGTGTTGACTTTATTGTAATGTCTGACTTCAGAACTGAAAGTGGAAAGGGCTGCCCTGGAGAAAGAGCTTCTAACACATGACATGGTTCCTGCCTCTCCACCAAACAGGCTTACTTTTGTACCCAAACCAGACTTAAGGTTAGATTTAAATAAAACTAACTCTTTGTTTTGTATAAGATGTTCAATACTTCTCATTCAGTGAATGGTTTTATTAGAATTTAGGAAGTCTTTATGTGAGTGCCAGTTCCAAAGTGGGGTCGCTTTTACTTGACAATATATGGTACAGTCCGTTTGAGTCAGAAACGGACTGATGAATTGCAAATTTGATCATTGTACAAAATTGCCACATAAATATAAAAAATAGTGCACGTTTATCATTACTAATACCCAACAGCTTTCTTATATTTGAACATTTTCAGGACTCCACCAAAAAAGTTCTTTTAGAAACTATCATTAAAATTTTGACACAGTTCACTATTTGTTACGAGGGAGGAGTGCAGAGAAAGGGACAGCCAGGTGTGCGAGAAAGGATGGAGACGGCACAGCACAGGCTAATGAATCAATAACTTGGTGGGCACTTGTGCACGTGCTTTTCTAACACCTGGCTGTCCCTTTCTCTGCACTCCTCCCTCATAACAAATAGTGAACTGTGTCAAAATTTTAATGATAGTTTCTTAAAGAACTTTTTTGGTGGAGTCTGGAAAATTTTGAAATATAAGAAAGTTGTTGGGTATTAGTTAATGATAAACATGTGTACTATTTACATTTATGTGACAATTTTGTACAATGATAAAATTTGCAATTCATCGGTCCGTTTCTGACTCAAATGGACTGTAGTACTGAACAAAAAGTAAATTGTACAGGATACCACATGAAGCTTCCGAGGGGATATCTTTTGTGTAACTAGACTAGAGATTAGTTGATTGAACTTGTACACTGGTCTACATGTATAACTACGGTAGTTACATGGGACATTGAACTTGTACACTGGTCTACATGTATAACTAGTTACATGGGACATTGAACTTGTACACTGGTCTACATGTATAACAAGTTACATGGGACATTGAACTTGTACACTGGTCTACATGTATAACTACGGTAGTTACATGGGACATTGAACTTGTACACTGGTCTACATGTATAACTACGGTAGTTACATAGGACATTGAACTTGTACACTGGTCTACATGTATAAATACGGTAGTTACATGGGACATTGAACTTGTACACTGGTCTACATGTATAACTAGTTACATGGGACATTGAACTTGTACACTGGTCTACATGTATAACTAGTTACATAGGACATTGAACTTGTACACTGGTCTACATGTATAACAAGTTACATGGGACATTGAACTTGTACACTGGTCTACATGTATAACTACGGTAGTTACATGGGACATTGAACTTGTACACTGGTCTACATGTATAACTAGTTACATAGGACATTGAACTTGTACACTGGTCTACATGTATAACAAGTTACATAGGACATTGAACTTGTACACTGGTTTACATGTATAAATACGGTAGTTACATGGGACATTGAACTTGTACACTGGTTTACATGTATAAATACGGTAGTTACATGGGACATTGAACTTGTACACTGGTCTACATGTATAAATACGGTAGTTACATGGGACATTGAACTTGTACACTGGTCTACGTGTATAACTAGTTACATGGGACATTGAACTTGTACACTTGTCTACATGTATAACAAGTTACATGGGACATTGAACTTGTACACTGGTCTACATGTATAACTACGGTAGTTAGATGGGACATTGAACTTGTACACTGGTTTACATGTATAACTACGGTAGTTACATGGGACATTGAACTTGTACACTGGTCTACGTGTATAACTAGTTACATGGGACATTGAACTTGTACACTGGTCTACATGTATAACTAGTTACATGGGACATTGAACTTGTACACTGGTTTACATGTATAACAAGTTACATGGGACATTGAACTTGTACACTGGTCTACATGTATAACTACGGTAGTTAGATGGGACATTGAACTTGTACACTGGTCTACATGTATAACTAGTTACATAGGACATTGAACTTGTACACTGGTCTACATGTATAACAAGTTACATGGGACATTGAACTTGTACACTGGTCTACATGTATAACTAGTTACATAGGACATTGAACTTGTACACTGGTCTACATGTATAACTACGGTAGTTACATGGGACATTGAACTTGTACACTGGTCTACATGTATAACTAGTTACATGGGACATTGAACTTGTACACTGGTCTACATTTATAACTAGTTACATAGGACATTGAACTTGTACACTGGTCTACATGTATAACTAGTTACATAGGACATTGAACTTGTACACTGGTCTACATGTATAACTACGGTAGTTACATGGGACATTGAACTTGTACACTGGTCTACATGTATAACAAGTTACATGGGACATTGAACTTGTACACTGGTCTACATGTATAACTACGGTAGTTACATGGGACATTGAACTTGTACACTGGTCTACATGTATAACAAGTTACATGGGACATTGAACTTGTACACTGGTCTACATGTATAACTACGGTAGTTTCATAGGACATTGAACTTGTACACTGGTCTACATGTATAACTAGTTACATGGGACATTGAACTTGTACACTGGTCTACATGTATAACAAGTTACATGGGACATTGAACTTGTACACTGGTCTACATGTATAACTAGTTACATGGGACATTGAACTTGTACACTAGTCTACATGTATAACAAGTTACATGGGACATTGAACTTGTACACTGGTCTACATGTATAACAAGTTACATGGGACATTGAACTTGTACACTGGTCTACATGTATAACAAGTTACATGGGACATTGAACTTGTACACTGGTCTACATGTATAACTAGTTACATGGGACATTGAACTTGTACACTAGTCTACATGTATAACAAGTTACATAGGACATTGAACTTGTACACTGGTCTACATGTATAACTAGTTACATAGGACATTGAACTTGTACACTGGTCTACATGTATAACTACGGTAGTTACATAGGACATTGAACTTGTACACTGGTCTACATGTATAACTAGTTACGTGGGACATTGAACTTGTACACTGGTCTACATGTATAACTAGTTACATAGGACATTGAACTTGTACACTGGTTTACATGTATAAATACGGTAGTTACATGGGACATTGAACTTGTACACTGGTCTACATGTATAAATACGGTAGTTACATGGGACATTGAACTTGTACACTGGTCTACGTGTATAACTAGTTACATGGGACATTGAACTTGTACACTTGTCTACATGTATAACAAGTTACATGGGACATTGAACTTGTACACTGGTTTACATGTATAACTACGGTAGTTACATGGGACATTGAACTTGTACACTGGTCTACGTGTATAACTAGTTACATGGGACATTGAACTTGTACACTGGTCTACGTGTATAACTAGTTACATGGGACATTGAACTTGTACACTGGTCTACATGTATAACTACGGTAGTTAGATGGGACATTGAACTTGTACACTGTTTACATGTATAACAAGTTACATGGGACATTGAACTTGTACACTGGTCTACATGTATAACTACGGTAGTTAGATGGGACATTGAACTTGTACACTGGTCTACATGTATAACTAGTTACATAGGACATTGAACTTGTACACTGGTCTACATGTATAACAAGTTACATGGGACATTGAACTTGTACACTGGTCTACATGTATAACTAGTTACATAGGACATTGAACTTGTACACTGGTCTACATGTATAACTACGGTAGTTACATGGGACATTGAACTTGTACACTGGTCTACATGTATAACAAGTTACATGGGACATTGAACTTGTACACTGGTCTACATTTATAACTAGTTACATAGGACATTGAACTTGTACACTGGTCTACATGTATAACTAGTTACATAGGACATTGAACTTGTACACTGGTTTACATGTATAACTACGGTAGTTACATGGGACATTGAACTTGTACACTGGTCTACATGTATAACAAGTTACATGGGACATTGAACTTGTACACTGGTCTACATGTATAACTACGGTAGTTACATGGGACATTGAACTTGTACACTGGTCTACATGTATAACAAGTTACATGGGACATTGAACTTGTACACTGGTCTACATGTATAACTACGGTAGTTACATAGGACATTGAACTTGTACACTGGTCTACATGTATAACTAGTTACATGGGACATTGAACTTGTACACTGGTCTACATGTATAACTAGTTACATGGGACATTGAACTTGTACACTAGTCTACATGTATAACAAGTTACATGGGACATTGAACTTGTACACTGGTCTACATGTATAACAAGTTACATGGGACATTGAACTTGTACACTGGTCTACATGTATAACAAGTTACATGGGACATTGAACTTGTACACTGGTCTACATGTATAACTAGTTACATGGGACATTGAACTTGTACACTAGTCTACATGTATAACAAGTTACATAGGACATTGAACTTGTACACTGGTCTACATGTATAACTAGTTACATAGGACATTGAACTTGTACACTGGTCTACATGTATAACTACGGTAGTTACATAGGACATTGAACTTGTACACTGGTCTACATGTATAACTAGTTACGTGGGACATTGAACTTGTACACTGGTCTACATGTATAACTAGTTACATAGGACATTGAACTTGTACACTGGTCTACATGTATAACTAGTTACATAGGACATTGAACTTGTACACTGGTCTACATGTGTAACTAGTTACATGGGACATTGAACTTGTACACTGGTCTACATGTATAACTACGGTAGTTACATGGGACATTGAACATGTACACTGGTCTACGTGTATAACTAGGTACATGGGACATTGAACTTGTACACTGGTCTACAACTTGTACACTGGTCTACATGTATAACAAGTTACATGGGACATTGAACTTGTACACTGGTCTACATGTATAACTAGTTACATGGGACATTGAACAGTTCATAGATATTACCATATGGAAATACATACATTTCAACTTAAGTATTTTTCACAGGTCAGATATAGTAATGTTGTAAATATATCCTAGTTAGCTTCTGGGTGTTTTACATGTCAAGTTCCTTATCTTCTGTAAGACTACCATAAGTGTTAATTAAAGGTCAAGTTTACAGCTTACTTTTTTGTCACTATCAAAGGAGGTCACATAATAATGAACATAAACCAAATACACCTAATGGATTTCAGTCGAGTGCATTTGATTGTATTGATTTTTTTTTCAGATTGCACTCTACAAGTACTTTGTCTGTCCTGTCTCAGCCCATCAGTGTGGGAGCAAAACATCTGTTTTCATCAAGTGACTATAAGTGGGAAAACATACATAATACACCAGTGAAGGCAAGATATGAGGAAAGTTCAAATATTGGAGTAACATTTTCATCTACAAGCCCAGATTGTGGAACGTCTTCTCCAGTATCACTAAAGGATATAGCAGTATTGGAACAACCAGTGAGAAAAGTGTCTGCTAGTCCAACTCTGGTGAAAGTTGTGCCAGTAAGCAGGATACAGTCTCCACAAGCACCCCCTCACGGTGAGGCAAAGTACGTTCCAACTCCACCAACAAAACAAATAGCTAACAGACCAAGCTCAGCTGACAGGTTTCGCAAGCTGGTGTTAGACTGTCGTGATGGGACATAGCATGTATTTGTTCCCATGTCATCCATCTGTTTGGTTTGTATTTGTCTGTGCTCTACTCTCTCGTGAATTATTTTCTTTCCCAGTGTGTGATAAACGTACACTTATACCTACAATACTCTGGCACAAGGATGGCCAGTGACCAAGCTAGGACAGAGAAGTGTATTGCAGGACCTACACCAACAAAATTATAGAAAGGCTGTTTCATGAATAAACAGAGACTCGCCCCTTTCAGCTCTACAAGCCCCATGATATACTGACAATGCAAGTGATCAAACAGGGGCAGCATGAACTAGTACGACATGCTCGGGGAACTGACAGTTGTGCTTATATGATTCACCCACTGACTATATTTGGGAATTTTTCAGGTCTTACAAATAAACATGCTGATGTGTACTGCGTTTATTTTGATGTCATATGCCTTAGCAAGACATGGTGCCAAGACTGAAAGTGTGATCATTTTTCTGGTTATTTTAAATCTGATACACTCCATGCCAAGAACATTGCTATTTGGTATCATGGTATAAATCAGAAACTCATTTGTGTGAAACTCATTTTGGATAAAAAATGCTTTATTTATTGCATTTGATAAGTTATTGTTTAATTTAGAAAAAGAGACTCTTGTTAGATGTGTTTACATAAACCCAAATGATGGTAGCGAATTAGTGAGATGAAATGAGGTTTAACGTTGTACTTAAGAATATTTTGCTCATATTACGATGTGCATGCGTGTGTATGTGTGGCTGCTTGTACTTGCCCAGACTTAAGCTGGTTTTATAGTGCTAGCCCACTGAGATACCATGCCGCAGATAAGCATGAAAACCAGACTCAGACTCCAAGCCAACCAGTCCATGTTGTACGAATTAATGCCGAGTGCCAGGCAGGAACAAGTACCATTATTTCAGTGTCTTTTAGCGTATTAGTGCCACACTCTCACAATCAGTTATCATTTTCATAGGAATGAATCTGGCTTATTATATCACGTACACAGATGTAAGTATCTGCTACCTAGATGTGAGAAGAAGAATACTCTTTTGGATGGTTGCACAAGAACGCTTTCTTACAAAATGGATGATGATGGTAACAAGCTTTCCTTGGACTAATGATATTTTAAAATATACTGAACAGCAAAAGAAACGCAAGTTTCGAAAAAATGAAATTTCATAAAGGTAAGCGTTCATGTTTATGGAACGTTCATGGTAAAGTGACGTAATGATCCCAGATGAGATGATGTCATGCAATTTGACGTCCATACGAACCATTCGCACAAACACACCAACAGTGCAGCAAAACCATAATTTTAGCATGTGCGTCGACGGTTCTGGATGGAAAGCATGCATTTCACTCTGAGGTATCCTTTATAAAGGTTTGTGTCAAAAAACAGTTCAGTATTAACGCTAGGAGGTGTACACGCCACACAAACGATGCCTAGACTAACGACTGAGCAGAGGGGAGTGGCCATTGGAAAGTTGCACGGAGGTAGCTCTGCAACCGCTGTAGCTAGGCAATTGGGCTGTCATCTTACCACATTACATGACTTGCTCAACGTCATCAGCAAACCCGGGTTGCTGCTGATCGCCCCCCGCACGGGACGGCAACAGTGACAACTCATGCGCCAAGATCGGTTCATCCGGTCACTCATCTAAAGAACCGAACTCAAGCAGAAACAGTAACAGCAGCCTTAGTTCTTGGGTCAAGTGGAGCAGTGTCCGCAATACGATTAGGCCGTCTTCGGCTGCTGGAATCCACTGCCGACGGCCATATGTGGGGCCAGTTTTGACGTCGCGTCAACAACGCCAGCAGCCCTCACACAGCAAGGGTGTTGACGGATCATCTGGCTCAGAACAACGTTAACATTTTTCCAGGGCCGTCTCTTTCCCGGATATGGCTCCCTTTGAACATTCTGGGACGAAATTGGACGGAGGATTGGGGCAGGTAGACAGCCACTCACACTTGCACAATTGGAATACAGATTGGTGTTTGAGCAGAACCAGTTGCCTCAGGCAGTCTTTCAGACTCTAGTGAACTCAATGAGGCCACGTTGCACGGCCTGTGTGCAAGCTCAAGGTGGCTATACACGCTACTAAAGAGACTGTCACTTTTCGCGTTCAGGGGTATCTCCATTTGACGGACTGTGATCAATTTGAACTTATTGCAATTCAATGTCAACAGCAACTTTCAACTGTTAAATTGACAGTGTTTTCTATAGAATAAATGATTAGACATGATTTTGGTTGTCTTCTATTAAAAAACTTGACAAAAAGCCAGACCTGGTTACTTTTGCTGTTCAGTATACTTGTTTTAAGTAGTGCATGAATTTGAAGATGTTCACATACTGATTGGGGCAATGTTACACATGAATGGGAATTGAAACTTCAGTCTGTTTGGGGTCAAAATGATACCGATGAATCTCAATCTATGTCCAAATCGGTTCATGATAAAACATTCATTTCAACGCAGAATGTAATGAAAACATCAGACCAACTCCGGAAAAAGGATTCATAACGTTTGTCTCCAAAATAAAGAAGTTACTTGACAAACTAGCATCATTTTGTTTATATTTTTCGTGTGAGGTGTAAGAGGGTAAAGTAACAGTTGCAGAACAGCCTCAAGGGCGGAAAGCATGTGCAGTTTAGAATGTCAACATTTAGGGGTGTATCAAAACTCTTCTGGACTGGAATCTGAGGAAATTCCTGATTCCCTTTCACTACTCTCAGATTGTACACTTATGATGACTGGTTGAATCGTGGCATAATCTAAAACACTTTTTATAAAGTACTGATTCTCTATTTCATTTTCAACTTTCTGTACACAGTTTTGCCAGATTGCTGGTGTTATACTCCTCACAAAAAATTAAGCAACAAGTATTTTCAGTGTAATATCTTTATCAATCTCGATAGCGATTTTTGCTGACATATTACTGAAAGGTAAATATTCAAAGAATACATAACCTTTAGTGACTGTCAAATTGATTTATCTGATAACATTGACAACATCACCTGAACCCAACCACCCTCAGAAACAACATGCAAAATGTGTGGCATGAATGTGCTCCACTCTTCACACATGCACTCTGATCGGTTAAAACCTACCTGTAATCATTCCTCTGGTACAATAAGCGGGTTCCAACTTCATTTTTATGGATGATAATGCCCGCCTATGGATGATAATGCCTGAGAAAGAGTTGTTAATGATGTTTAGATCAACAACATCACACATATGGACTGGCCTGCAAGGTCACGTGATCTTAATCCCATTGAATATGCTGGAACATTATTGGAAGTCGTGTTTACGGTCTCCGTGTTCACCCCCAGACTCTGGATAACCTTGAGCAGGCATTACAGAGAGAATGGCAGAACATTCCACAACAGCAAGGTTAAAGGCCCATTTGTTCAATGCCAAGACGTGTAGAAGCTTCCATTCGTGCCCATTGTGGTCATACGTGTTACTGAAAACTGCTTCACTGTCCAAAATTGACTTGAACCTGAATGTTAACAGTTTGCTCCATCTATGCAGCACATTGTGCACGACTGTTTCACGGTACATGCTTTTGATGATTTGTAAGTCTATTATTGCTCAATATCATTTCATTTCATTTCATTTTGTTAATCGTGTGTACATATCTTTCACCTTTCTATTGCATCATTCCATGATTTGCAATTTCAATAAATGAAAATGTAATGAGACTAAACATTTGTGTTGCTTAACTTTTTGTGAGGAGTATATTTTTATGCCCCGCAACGCTGTCTGTCTCTGTGTCCGTCCGTGCAGATTTGTCTTTTCCGGAGCAGAACTTTAAAACCGTTCTTCACCAAACTTCGCACATAGATAGGTGTGGTGATGAACTGGTGTCTTTTGGAAGTTTTGGATTTCTGAATAAGATATTTTTTGCATTTCCATGGCAACAAGTTTGACTTTGACTGAAATTGGTGTTGGTGCTCTTTTCCGGAGTAGAACTTTAAAAATCAATTAATCAATTAATCACTGCTGTGTACATACCTAAATATTTGACATTTGCATAACTAGTTGACATATTCATGAAGAGTATTTAGCCATTGCATGGGATATTGATGACTTTGTCTGCTTGTTAAAGAATATTTTCCATACCATTCGGAGGATGTTATTCAATGTGGTATGGTGTTGCAGTGATTTTATAATAGGATGATGGTTTGGAAGTGATTGATTGTACAGTATTAGATTGTCTTAGTGCTAGCCACTCATGATGGAAATCACCATGTAAAGATAGGCATGACAATGCCTTATTTGTCCTAGGCCACTCCCTTTTGTCTGGCACTTCTGACACATTGGTCACACAATATCATAATTTAATTGGTTGGTGTCAGTAAGTTGGTTAAGGCAATTTGAATCTAGTCATGTCATAAAATATGTAATTCCCTTAGTCACTTCACAAAATGAATGTTTCTGTTATTTCACGATATGACTATTGCGTATGTGTACATAGCATGCCAAAGGATAGTCTGCACCTGTGTTTGATATTCTCTAAACGTCAAGTCATACAACAACCATTCATGGGCAAGAATATTACTGAAAACCATGTAATACTATTCAGAAACTGCAAATAGCGACTGAGCTTCCATTTGTAGTTGATCATGCCCATGTAGCGGCCATAAAATTTCCGAGTCCCGTGCTGGGATTCGAACCATGGACCTTCTGATCAGAAGTCGGACGCCTTGTCCACATGACTAAAGAGGTTAACCCCATCAGCAAGCTGACAAGGTAAGGATGTCATCTGTGGGATGACTACACGCAGACAGGACTGAATATCGCTTTCTCGTGCAATGATATCTTTTGCTCATCTTGTGCTATTCAGTATCACTTTCTCGTCTCACGTTATCACTTTCTCATCAGTGATATCGCTGTCTAATGGTCAAATTTTAAGGTCAGAAAGCGATTGCCCTTATCAGCCACCATAGTTTTCAGGGATTATATCCTCACTGCAAGACTGCTGGCTGACCTTGTCCAATATATAGATCTTTTCAAATCATGTGAAAGAGATGAAGATGTTATGTTAAAGGCCAACCGATCTAGAGCAAATCCCTGGTAAAGTTGTTGCTTAAAGATCATTTCCTCCATATAACTTTCTGCAATATATCTTTATATATATAAATAGGTAACATGCTTTCAATCTCAAGAAGCAAAAGAAAAACCTCTATATAGGTCAACCCTATCCATCCATCCGTCTGTAATCATTTTGTTTCCAGAGCATAACTCAAAAGCCGTTCAATATTTTTCAACAAAAATTGGTAGATATAACAAATAGAACCTAAGGTGCTGCATTTGGCTATTAACAGGTTTTTGCCATTTTTATTTTTCTCAATTTCCATGGAAACGATTCGAACTTAGTCTCCAAACAGACGAGTGGGCTTAGTTTCTTGAGCACAGCTTGAAAACCGTTCAATATCTTTCAACAGAACTTGGCAGATATATGTGGCAGATCCCAGATTGGTGCCTTTTGTTATTTGCAGATTTTTGGCATTTATATTTTGAATGATTTCCATGGAAACAATTTGGACTTAGTCTAATAAATCATCAAGCTGGACTTTAAGTAACTGTCAGATTTGTTCTTTCAAATATGTGGGGGCTGGGGGGATATGTCATCTTCTGATGATTCTTGTATTTTTCATGGTTTCCAAGGAAACGATTCGGACTTAGTTGCAAAAGGGAGGGGTGGGCTTTGTTTCCAGATCACAACTCGAAAACCATTCAATATCTTTCTGCAAGACTGGGTAGATATATCAAACAGAAGCTAAAGTGGTGCCTTTTGTTACTTACAGATTTGGGGCATTTTTACTTTTCTCGGTTTACATGGGAGAGGTGGGCTTCTTTTCCGAAATACAGCTCGAAAACCTTTCAATATCTTTCAGCAAAACTTGGGAGATATATATGAGACAATTTCCCAAAGTGGTACCTTTTATTAACAGATTTTTGGCATTTCCATGGAAACGATTTGGACTTAGTCTCAAAAGGGAGAGGTGGGCTTTGTTTCGGAAGAACAATTAAAAAACCATTCAATATTCTTTAGCAAAACTTAGCAGCTATATGAGGCAGATCCCAAAGTGGTACCTTTTGCCATTTACAGATTTTTGGCACTTTTACTTTTTTCGGTTTCCATGGAAACGTTTTGTTGCAAACGGACTTAGTTGCAAAAGGGAGGGGTGGGCTTCGTTTTCGGAGCAAAACTTGGAAACTGTTCAATATCTTTCTACAAGACTTGACAGATATATCAAACAGATCTTGAAGTGGTGCCTTTTGCTATTTGCAGATATTTGGTATTTATATTTTTCATGATTTCCATGGATATGATTAGGGCTTAGTCCAAAAACATCAGTTTGACTTTAAGTAACTGTCAGATGCTTTGTTCTTTCAAATTTGTAGGGTCTGGGGGGATTTGTCAGCTTCTGATGACTCTTGTCATAAATAAGTTGTGCTCTGACAACATCCACTCCGTGGGCTTTACATAAATCATAATAACACATGGGCGGATCCAGGAATTTTGAAAGGAGGGGGTTCAGTGGGGTTCAAAACCCCCCAACCCACCCCCACCCCCCGGGTCAACGGGGCTTCCCCTCCTGGATCCACCACTAGTAACATCTATCACCAACACCGCAAGTGCAGTTAATGTTACCTTTCCTGATTGCTTTAATGTGTATTCCTCAATAGTTGGTTGTGCAATTCTTGCCGCAAGTTGTGAGCTCTCTGATAAGTACCAATTTGTATTTATATGTAGTGTGCGTCATTGTTACACACATAGATAAACATCAGTCAAATTGCTTGGCGAGCTGCTTGGCTGGTCTAGTGGCTTGGGGGAATGGCACTGTCACAACTATGCCTTATGTGACGAATGACAACTCGCGACCTCTCTGACTGAACTGAACTGAACTTTTAGTCACTCAGGATGCCAACTGCAGCCAACTGCAGTTTTTAAAGACACTCTTAGGTCAGAAATGGTAAACTGGCTTCCTATGAAAATAATGACCAAAAGATCGGCACCCGGTAAGTTTCTAAAGGAAGCAGGAAGAAGAAGGAATGGTCGACTGAATATTTATCTCAACTCTGGAGTGACATGTGTGACGCCGAGTGGCGGTGGTGTAATTAGTGGCATGGCCCTCGTAACATGTGCTGAAACATGTGTATGTGTCTAAGCGGAAACTGTTCGACAGGCATGCTCAGAGAGCTAAGCGCGAACACTACAGGTTATACTACACTAAATGAGAATCGCTTGCTCACTGAGCGAGATGCGTATGTAAACAAATGAAGAGATAAAGACATGTGACAGCTGTGATTGGATGAAATAGTGTAAGATGTTTATGTTTTTTTAAAAGCATATCCAACCAGTAATTAAAACTGACCACAATTTTAAGTATTCAGTGCTGTGATTTTCATCACCATGACTTATTGTGTGTACAGATATTTTCCAGTAGGTGACATTTGGTGCGGATCTGGGGTTGATGTGTTCCGCTTCCTGTGCTCGCAAAACGAGCCGGACAAGTTGGCCAGATAGTGTGTTTTTATGGTAGTTTAAAGGCCAGAGTGTACCCATGTGCACATGGAATGGCTGTTGATAGCCTGGATTATTTTTAAAAAAATATAAGGCTACTATAGAAGTCTATGGGAAAACATTTGGTGTTGTGTAACCTGTAGGGTTTGAGCACTTTTCAGTAATTCATACTTTACATGATTTCCTGTGTTTATTTCACCATGGAAACATGTTAGCATTAATGTAGAGGCAAATTTAAAGGTACTGGGAGTAAAGATAGGGCTGTTTTGAGTGGAATAGATTGTTTTAGTGTCCAGAATATGAACGTTGCTTCGTTTTGTGGTCGAACAGTGGGAAAAGACCCTCACGGTGAGTCTTACCATCAAGTAGTGGTTCCTGGCTTCTAAATTTGTTGGAACTGATGAATTTGACAACAAATTAGGTTAAAATCACCACTGCCACAACAATGTGAGTGTCTAAGTTAGTCTCCTGAGGGTCAATTTGAAGTCAAATGATAAGAATATCATGAAATTTGTTCACTGCTGACAGCAGAACATGTCACAAACCCTTGTTTTAAATGCAAACAGTGTAGCATATGATCAATTCTTTCTGCCTGTTCCCTCTTGAATATGCAACGACCTAATTTTCTTTTCCTTTTTTTTTAAAAATATACCCCTTTTTTCACCCATGGGACTTTCAAAATGAATTTCTGTTTTATTAACAACTGTCTCATTGCTGTTATAGATTTTATGATTTGACATTTAATGTAATCTCAACACTATTTTCAGCTTGTAGAATGCCTGTTGGTGAATGGGGAGGTGTATCTTCACAAATACAGCAGAAAAAGAAGCCTTCACATCCAATGTGGTATTTCGACATGCCGGCCGAAGTCTGTTGTTGGCAGTGTCTAATCAAGCATACTCCCTTTGCTTCGATATGCTTCACCGCCTTGTAGAAGTTGCAGTATTTGGACATGTAGGTACATATAGTACATTTAAGTGTCCCAGTCCAGTTAAGGCACCAAAATGTCTCACTACCAAATTCCATCACTCGGTCATCCTCATACATTAGAAATTTCTGACAGTGTCCCCTTAATGCCTCAGTGTGTAGTATTTCAGCTTTCCAGACATGAAATAAGGGCTGTACATCAATCCCAAAAGATGCTTAGATGTAAATAATAACAACTGACCCTTGTGGAATGTAATATTATGGGTCTGAATTCACATTTTATTGACATGAGAGTGTTCGATATCTTAAAATTATCTCCCCTGTTTACCCAAATACATTGTGTCTTTCTCTAACCCAGTAACCCATAAATTACTGCAGAGAAGCTCTGTTTTTAGCTGATATTGTCAAATACTGTTAATTGTAATTAAAAATATTCAGTTTAGGGCAGGGTAACCAATAAATTTCCAAAGTTATGTGGATTTTTTCACTTTGTTCCCTCTAAACTGGCTTATACATGAAATTGGCCAGTGTAACAGCCTCAAAACAATACACAGTCAATAGTTTTGAATTTCTGGAAGTATTTCAAAGTCTTAGCTTGATGAATCAATAGATTCAAGTGTAAGTTCTTATCATGCTGTGGTCTAAAAGTGATTTCATCTGTTGAAAGGGTCATTTGCCTTGATCGACTAACAGGCGGCAGGGTACTGTGGTCAGTTTTTCAGACTGCTAGGCATAATCCAACCCCTCACTTATTACATTCTGGCAAAGTTCATCATCCAGCCTTACATATGTCAGGATGTTAAAGCTGCTTAATGTTAAACCTGTCCAATTTCTGGCCTGAATTCAATGATTTTTGTCGTTCAAAATATAGTTTGGATTGATATGATCAAGGCAGTCCCAGTCATGCATGGAATTAACCCATGGCCCCCCTTTTTTGTGAAATAAGAGTAAACTCCCATGGTATATGTATGATTTAAAAACTTTCTCTATTAATGCAGAAGTGCATTTTGTATAGCTTTGGTGAAATAGACATGATATAACTCTTACAGCTCTGTCAGTGCAGCAAATCCATATATTCTTGTGCCATATGTTGGACAGGAAAAAGTATTGAAGCTTCATGCAGTTTTATGTTTTTTCTGAGAAGTTGCATGTATATACAGTACATAAGTCACAGATTTGCCTAGGGCAAATGTTTCTAAATTTTCCTACAGGTTATACTACACTAAATGAGAATCGCTTGCTCACTGAGCGAGATGCGTATGTAAACAAATGAAGAGATAAAGACATGTGACAGCTGTGATTGGATGAAATAGTGTAAGATGTTTATGTTTTTTTAAAAGCATATCCAACCAGTAATTAAAACTGACCACAATTTTAAGTATTCAGTGCTGTGATTTTCATCACCATGACTTATGCTTATTGTGTGTACAGATATTTTCCAGTAGGTGACATTTGGTGCGGATCTGGGGTTGATGTGTTCCGCTTCCTGTGCTCGCAAAACGAGCCGGACAAGTTGGCCAGATAGTGTGTTTTTATGGTAGTTTAAAGGCCAGAGTGTACCCATGTGCACATGGAATGGCTGTTGATAGCCTGGATTATTTTTAAAAAAAATATAAGGCTACTATAGAAGTCTATGGGAAAACATTTGGTGTTGTGTAACCTGTAGGGTTTGAGCACTTTTCAGTAATTCATACTTTACATGATTTCCTGTGTTTATTTCACCATGGAAACATGTTAGCATTAATGTAGAGGCAAATTTAAAGGTACTGGGAGTAAAGATAGGGCTGTTTTGAGTGGAATAGATTGTTTTAGTGTCCAGAATATGAACGTTGCTTCGTTTTGTGGTCGAACAGTGGGAAAAGACCCTCACGGTGAGTCTTACCATCAAGTAGTGGTTCCTGGCTTCTAAATTTGTTGGAACTGATGAATTTGACAACAAATTAGGTTAAAATCACCACTGCCACAACAATGTGAGTGTCTAAGTTAGTCTCCTGAGGGTCAATTTGAAGTCAAATGATAAGAATATCATGAAATTTGTTCACTGCTGACAGCAGAACATGTCACAAACCCTTGTTTTAAATGCAAACAGTGTAGCATATGATCAATTCTTTCTGCCTGTTCCCTCTTGAATATGCAACGACCTAATTTTCTTTTCCTCTTTTTAAAAATATACCCCTTTTTTCACCCATGGGACTTTCAAAATGAATTTCTGTTTTATTAACAACTGTCTCATTGCTGTTATAGATTTTATGATTTGACATTTAATGTAATCTCAACACTATTTTCAGCTTGTAGAATGCCTGTTGGTGAATGGGGAGGTGTATCTTCACAAATACAGCAGAAAAAGAAGCCTTCACATCCAATGTGGTATTTCGACATGCCGGCCGAAGTCTGTTGTTGGCAGTGTCTAATCAAGCATACTCCCTTTGCTTCGATATGCTTCACCGCCTTGTAGAAGTTGCAGTATTTGGACATGTAGGTACATATAGTACATTTAAGTGTCCCAGTCCAGTTAAGGCACCAAAATGTCTCACTACCAAATTCCATCACTCGGTCATCCTCATACATTAGAAATTTCTGACAGTGTCCCCTTAATGCCTCAGTGTGTAGTATTTCAGCTTTCCAGACATGAAATAAGGGCTGTACATCAATCCCAAAAGATGCTTAGATGTAAATAATAACAACTGACCCTTGTGGAATGTAATATTATGGGTCTGAATTCACATTTTATTGACATGAGAGTGTTCGATATCTTAAAATTATCTCCCCTGTTTACCCAAATACATTGTGTCTTTCTCTAACCCAGTAACCCATAAATTACTGCAGAGAAGCTCTGTTTTTAGCTGATATTGTCAAATACTGTTAATTGTAATTAAAAATATTCAGTTTAGGCAGGGTAACCAATAAATTTCCAAAGTTATGTGGATTTTTTCACTTTGTTCCCCTCTAAACTGGCTTATACATGAAATTGGCAAGTGTAACAGCCTCAAAACAATACACAGTCAATAGTTTTGAATTTCTGGAAGTATTTCAAAGTCTTAGCTTGATGAATCAATAGATTCAAGTGTAAGTTCTTATCATGCTGTGGTCTAAAAGTGATTTCATCTGTTGAAAGGGTCATTTGCCTTGATCGACTAACAGGCGGCAGGGTACTGTGGTCAGTGTTTCAGACTGCTAGGCATAATCCAACCCCTCACTTATTACATTCTGGCAAAGTTCATCATCCAGCCTTACATATGTCAGGATGTTAAAGCTGCTTAATGTTAAACCTGTCCAATTTCTGGCCTGAATTCAATGATTTTTGTCGCTCAAAATATAGTTTGGATTGATATGATCAAGGCAGTCCCAGTCATGCATGGAATTAACCCATGGCCCCCTTTTTGTGAAATAAGAGTAAACTCCCATGGTATATGTATGATTTAAAACTTTTCTATTAATGCAGAAGTGCATTTTGTATAGCTTTGGTGAAATAGACATGATATAACTCTTACAGCTCTGTCAGTGCAGCAAATCCATATATTCTTGTGCCATATAGATGTTGGACAGGAAAAAGTATTGAAGCTTCATGCAGTTTTATATTTTTCTGAGAAGTTGCATGTATATACAGTACATAAGTCACAGATTTGCCTAGGGCAAATGTTTCTAAATTGTCCTACAGGTTATACTACACTAAATGAGAATCGCTTGCTCACTGAGCGAGATGCGTATGTAAACAAAATGAAGAGATAAAGACATGTGACAGCTGTGATTGGATGAAATAGTGTAAGATGTTTATGTTTTTAAAAGCATATCCAACCAGTAATTAAAACTGACCACAATTTTAAGTATTCAGTGCTGTGATTTTCATCACCATGACTTATGCTTATTGTGTGTACAGATATTTTCCAGTAGGTGACATTTGGTGCGGATCTGGGGTTGATGTGTTCCGCTTCCTGTGCTCGCAAAACGAGCCGGACAAGTTGGCCAGATAGTGTGTTTTTATGGTAGTTTAAAGGCCAGAGTGTACCCATGTGCACATGGAATGGCTGTTGATAGCCTGGATTATTTTAAAAAAAATATAAGGCTACTATAGAAGTCTATGGGAAAACATTTGGTGTTGTGTAACCTGTAGGGTTTGAGCACTTTTCAGTAATTCATACTTTACATGATTTCCTGTGTTTATTTCACCATGGAAACATGTTAGCATTAATGTAGAGGCAAATTTAAAGGTACTGGGAGTAAAGATAGGGCTGTTTTGAGTGGAATAGATTGTTTTAGTGTCCAGAATATGAACGCTGCTTCGCTTTTGTGGTCGAACAGTGGGAAAAGACCCTCACGGTGAGTCTTACCATCAAGTAGTGGTTCCCTGGCTTCTAAATTTGTTGGAACTGATGAATTTGACAACAAATTAGGTTAAAATCACCACTGCCACAACAATGTGAGTGTCTAAGTTAATCTCCTGAGGGTCAATTTGAAGTCAAATGATAAGAATATCATGAAATTTGTTCACTGCTGACAGCAGAACATGTCACAAACCCTTGTTTTAAATGCAAACAGTGTAGCATATGATCAATTCTTTCTGCCTGTCCCCTTTTTGAATATGCAACGACCTAATTTTCATTTCCTTTTTAAAAAATATACCCCTTTTTTCACCCATAGGACTTTCAAAATGAATTTCTGTTTTATTAACAACTGTCTCATTGCTGTTATAGATTTTATGATTTGACATTTAATGTAATCTCAACACTATTTTCAGCTTGTAGAATGCCTGTTGGTGAATGGGGAGGTGTATCTTCACAAATACAGCAGAAAAAGAAGCCTTCACATCCAATGTGGTATTTCGACATGCCGGCCGAAGTCTGTTGTTAGCAGTGTCTAATCAAGCATACTCCCTTTGCTTCGATATGCTTCACCGCCTTGTAGAAGTTGCAGTACTTGGACATGTAGGTACATATAGTACATTTAAGTGTCCCAGTCCAGTTAAGGCACCAAAATGTCTCACTACCAAATTCCATCACTCGGTCATCCTCATACATTAGAAATTTCTGACAGTGTCCCCTTAATGCCTCAGTGTGTAGTATTTCAGCTTCCCAGACATGAAATAAGGGCTGTGCATCAATCCCAGAAGCTGCTTAGATGTAAATAATAACAACTGACCCTTGTGGAATGTAATATTATGGGTCTGAATTCACATTTTATTGACATAAGAGTGTTCGATATCTTAAAATTATCTCCCCTGTTTACCCAAATACATTGTGTCTTTCTCTAACCCAGTAACCCATCAATTACTGCAGAGAAGCTCTGTTTTTAGCTGATATTGTCAAATACTGTTAATTGTAATTAAAAATATTCAGTTTAGGGCAGGGTAACCAATAAATTTCCAAAGTTATGTGGATTTTTTCACTTTGTTCCCTCTAAACTGGCTTATACATGAAGTTGGCAAGTGTAACAGCCTCAAAACAATACACAGTCAATAGTTTTGAATTTCTGGAAGTATTTCAAAGTCTTAGCTTGATGAATCAATAGATTCAAGTGTAAGTTCTTATCATGCTGTGGTCTAAAAGTGATTTCATCTGTTGAAAGGGTCATTTGCCTTGATCGACTAACAGGCGGCAGGGTACTGTGGTCAGTGTTTCAGACTGCTAGGCATAATCCAACCCTCACTTATTACATTCTGGCAAAGTTCATCATCCAGCCTTACATATGTCAGGATGTTAAAGCTGCTTAATGTTAAACCTGTCCAATTTCTGGCCTGAATTCAATGATTTTTGTCGCTCAAAATATAGTTTGGGTTGATGTGATCAAGGCAGTCCCAGTCATGCATGGAATTAACCCATGTCCCCCTTTTTGTGAAATAAGAGTAAACCCCATGGTATATGTATGATTTAAAACTTTCTCTATTAATGCAGAAGTGCATTTTGTATAGCTTTGGTGAAATAGACATGATATAACTCTTACAGCTCTGTCAGTGCAGCAAATCCATATATTCTTGTGCCATATAGATATGTTGGACAGGAAAAAGTATTGAAGCTTCATGCAGTTTTATATTTTTCTGAGAAGTTGCATGTATATACAGTACATAAGTCACAGATTTGCCTAGGGCAAATGTTTCTAAATTGTCCTACAGGTTATACTACACTAAATGAGAATCGCTTTGCTCACTGAGCTTAGATGCGATGTAAACAAAATGAAGAGATAAAGACATGTGACAGCTGTGATTGGATGAAATAGTGTAAGATGTTTATGTTTTTTAAAAGCATATCCAACCAGTAATTAAAACTGACCACAATTTTAAGTATTCAGTGCTGTGGATTTTCATCACCATGACTTATGCTTATTGTGTGTACAGATATTTTCCAGTAGGTGACATTTGTGCGGATCTGGGGTTGATGTGTTCGCTCCTGTGCTCGCAAAACGAGCCGGACAAGTTGGCCAGATAGTGTGTTTTTATGGTAGTTTAAAGGCCAGAGTGTACCCATGTGCACATGGAATGGCTGTTGATAGCCTGGATTATTTTAAAAAAAAATATAAGGCTACTATAGAAGTCTATGGGAAAACATTTGGTGTTGTGTAACCTGTAGGGTTCGAGCACTTTTCAGTAATTCATACTTTACATGATTTCCTGTGTTTATTTCACCATGGAAACATGTTAGCATTAATGTAGAGGCAAATTTAAAGGTACTGGGAGTAAAGATAGGGCTGTTTTGAGTGGAATAGATTGTTTTAGTGTCCAGAATATGAACGCTGCTTCGCTTTGTGGTCTAACAGTGGGAAAAGACCTCACGGTGAGTCTTACCATCAAGTAGTGGTTCCCTGGCTTCTAAATTTGTTGGAACTGATGAATTTGACAACAAATTAGGTTAAAATCACCACTGCCACAACAATGTGAGTGTCTAAGTTAATCTCCTGAGGGTCAATTTGAAGTCAAATGATAAGAATATCATGAAATTTGTTCACTGCTGACAGCAGAACATGTCACAAACCCTTGTTTTAAATGCAAACAGTGTAGCATATGATCAATTTTTTCTGCCTGTCCCTTTGAATATGCAACGACCTAATTTTCTTTTCCTTTTTAAAAATATACCCCTTTTTTCACCCATAGGACTTTCAAAATGAATTTCTGTTTTATTAACAACTGTCTCATTGCTGTTATAGATTTTATGATTTGACATTTAATGTAATCTCAACACTATTTTCAGCTTGTAGAATGCCTGTTGGTGAATGGGGAGGTGTATCTTCACAAATACAGCAGAAAAAGAAGCCTTCACATCCAATGTGGTATTTCTCGACATGCCGGGCCAAGTCTGTTGTTAGCAGTGTCTAATCAAGCATACTCCCTTTGCTTCGATATGCTTCACCGCCTTGTAGAAGTTGCAGTACTTGGACATGTAGGTACATATAGTACATTTAAGTGTCCCAGTCCAGTTAAGGCACCAAAATGTCTCACTACCAAATTCCATCACTCGGTCATCCTCATACATTAGAAATTTCTGACAGTGTCCCCTTAATGCCTCAGTGTGTAGTATTTCAGCTTCCCAGACATGAAATAAGGGCTGTGCATCAATCCCAGAAGCTGCTTAGATGTAAATAATAACAACTGACCCTTGTGGAATGTAATATTATGGGTCTGAATTCACATTTTATTGACATAAGAGTGTTCGATATCTTAAAATTATCTCCCCTGTTTACCCAAATACATTGTGTCTTTCTCTAACCCAGTAACCCATCAATTACTGCAGAGAAGCTCTGTTTTAGCTGATATTGTCAAATACTGTTAATTGTAATTAAAAATATTCAGTTTAGGGCAGGGTAACCAATAAATTTCCAAAGTTATGTGGATTTTTTCACTTTGTTCCTCTGAACTGGCTTATACATGAAGTTGGCAAGTGTAACAGCCTCAAAACAATACACAGTCAATAGTTTTGAATTTCTGGAAGTATTTCAAAGTCTTAGCTTGATGAATCAATAGATTCAAGTGTAAGTTCTTATCATGCTGTGGTCTAAAAGTGATTTCATCTGTTGAAAGGGTCATTTGCCTTGATCGACTAACAGGCGGCAGGGTACTGTGGTCAGTGTTTCAGACTGCTAGGCATAATCCAACCCCTCACTTATTACATTCTGGCAAAGTTCATCATCCAGCCTTACATATGTCAGGATGTTAAAGCTGCTTAATGTTAAACCTGTCCAATTTCTGGCCTGAATTCAATGATTTTTGTCGCTCAAAATATAGTTTGGGTTGATGTGATCAAGGCAGTCCCAGTCATGCATGGAATTAACCCATGTCCCCCCTTTTTGTGAAATAAGAGTAAACTCCCATGGTATATGTATGATTTAAAAACTTTCTCTATTAATGCAGAAGTGCATTTTGTATAGCTTTGGTGAAATAGACATGATATAACTCTTACAGCTCTGTCAGTGCAGCAAATCCATATATTCTTGTGCCATATAGATATGTTGGACAGGAAAAGTATTGAAGCTTCATGCAGTTTTATATTTTTCTGAGAAGTTGCATGTATATACAGTACATAAGTCACAGATTTGCCTAGGGCAAATGTTTCTAAATTGTCCTACAGGTTATACTACACTAAATGAGAATCGCTTGCTCACTGAGCGAGATGTATGTAAACAAAATGAAGAGATAAAGACATGTGACAGCTGTGATTGGATGAAATAGTGTAAGATGTTTATGTTTTTAAAAGCATATCCAACCAGTAATTAAAACTGACCACAATTTTAAGTATTCAGTGCTGTGGATTTTCATCACCATGACTTATGCTTATTGTGTGTACAGATATTTTCCAGTAGGTGACATTTGGTGCGGATCTGGGGTTGATGTGTTCCGCTTCCTGTGCTCGCAAAACGAGCCGGACAAGTTGGCCAGATAGTGTGTTTTTATGGTAGTTTAAAGGCCAGAGTGTACCCATGTGCACATGGAATGGCTGTTGATAGCCTGGATTATTTTAAAAAAATATAAGGCTACTATAGAAGTCTATGGGAAAACATTTGGTGTTGTGTAACCTGTAGGGTTCGAGCACTTTTCAGTAATTCATACTTTACATGATTTCCTGTGTTTATTTCACCATGGAAACATGTTAGCATTAATGTAGAGGCAAATTTAAAGGTACTGGGAGTAAAGATAGGGCTGTTTTGAGTGGAATAGATTGTTTTAGTGTCCAGAATATGAACGTTGCTTCGCTTTTGTGGTCGAACAGTGGGAAAAGACCCTCACGGTGAGTCTTACCATCAAGTAGTGGTTCCCTGGCTTCTAAATTTGTTGGAACTGATGAATTTGACAACAAATTAGGTTAAAATCACCACTGCCACAACAATGTGAGTGTCTAAGTTAATCTCCTGAGGGTCAATTTGAAGTCAAATGATAAGAATATCATGAAATTTGTTCACTGCTGACAGCAGAACATGTCACAAACCCTTGTTTTAAATGCAAACAGTGTAGCATATGATCAATTCTTTCTGCCTGTCCCTTTGAATATGCAACGACCTAATTTTCTTTTCCTTTTTAAAAATATACCCCTTTTTTCACCCATAGGACTTTCAAAATGAATTTCTGTTTTATTAACAACTGTCTCATTGCTGTTATAGATTTTATGATTTGACATTTAATGTAATCTCAACACTATTTTCAGCTTGTAGAATGCCTGTTGGTGAATGGGGAGGTGTATCTTCACAAATACAGCAGAAAAAGAAGCCTTCACATCCAATGTGGTATTTCGACATGCCGCCAAGTCTGTTGTTAGCAGTGTCTAATCAAGCATACTCCCTTTGTTTTCGATATGCTTCACCGCCTTGTAGAAGTTGCAGTACTTGGACATGTAGGTACATATAGTACATTTAAGTGTCCCAGTCCAGTTAAGGCACCAAAATGTCTCACTACCAAATTCCATCACTCGGTCATCCTCATACATTAGAAATTTCTGACAGTGTCCCCTTAATGCCTCAGTGTGTAGTATTTCAGCTTCCCAGACATGAAATAAGGGCTGTGCATCAATCCCAGAAGCTGCTTAGATGTAAATAATAACAACTGACCCTTGTGGAATGTAATATTATGGGTCTGAATTCACATTTTATTGACATAAGAGTGTTCGATATCTTAAAATTATCTCCCCTGTTTACCCAAATACATTGTGTCTTTCTCTAACCCAGTAACCCATCAATTACTGCAGAGAAGCTCTGTTTTTAGCTGATATTGTCAAATACTGTTAATTGTAATTAAAAATATTCAGTTTAGGGCAGGGTAAACCAATAAATTTCCAAAGTTATGTGGATTTTTTCACTTTGTTCCCTCTGAACTGGCTTATACATGAAGTTGGCAAGTGTAACAGCCTCAAAACAATACACAGTCAATAGTTTTGAATTTCTGGAAGTATTTCAAAGTCTTAGCTTGATGAATCAATAGATTCAAGTGTAAGTTCTTATCATGCTGTGGTCTAAAAGTGATTTCATCTGTTGAAAGGGTCATTTGCCTTGATCGACTAACAGGCTGCAGGGTACTGTGGTCAGTGTTTCAGACTGCTAGGCATAATCCAACCCCTCACTTATTACATTCTGGCAAAGTTCATCATCCAGCCTTACATATGTCAGGATGTTAAAGCTGCTTAATGTTAAACCTGTCCAATTTCTGGCCTGAATTCAATGATTTTGTCGCTCAAAATATAGTTTGGGTTGATGTGATCAAGGCAGTCCCAGTCATGCATGGAATTAACCCATGTCCCCCTTTTTGTGAAATAAGAGTAAACTCCCATGGTATATGTATGATTTAAAAACTTTCTATTAATGCAGAAGTGCATTTTGTATAGCTTTGGTGAAATAGACATGATATAACTCTTACAGCTCTGTCAGTGCAGCAAATCCATATATTCTTGTGCCATATAGATATGTTGGACAGGAAAAAGTATTGAAGCTTCATGCAGTTTTATATTTTTCTGAGAAGTTGCATGTATATACAGTACATAAGTCACAGATTTGCCTAGGGCAAATGTTTCTAAATTGTCCTACAGGTTATACTACACTAAATGAGAATCGCTTTGCTCACTGAGCGAGATGCGATGTGTAAACAAAATGAAGAGATAAAGACATGTGACAGCTGTGATTGGATGAAATAGTGTAAGATGTTTATGTTTTTTAAAAGCATATCCAACCAGTAATTAAAACTGACCACAATTTTAAGTATTCAGTGCTGTGATTTTCATCACCATGACTTATGCTTATTGTGTGTACAGATATTTTCCAGTAGGTGACATTTGGTGCGGATCTGGGGTTGATGTGTTCCGCTTCCTGTGCTCGCAAAACGAGCCGGACAAGTTGGCCAGATAGTGTGTTTTTATGGTAGTTTAAAGGCCAGAGTGTACCCATGTGCACATGGAATGGCTGTTGATAGCCTGGATTATTTTAAAAAAATATAAGGCTACTATAGAAGTCTATGGGAAAACATTTGGTGTTGTGTAACCTGTAGGGTTCGAGCACTTTTCAGTAATTCATACTTTACATGATTTCCTGTGTTTATTTCACCATGGAAACATGTTAGCATTAATGTAGAGGCAAATTTAAAGGTACTGGGAGTAAAGATAGGGCTGTTTTGAGTGGAATAGATTGTTTTAGTGTCCAGAATATGAACGCTGCTTCGCTTTGTGGTCGAACAGTGGGAAAAGACCCTCACGGTGAGTCTTACCATCAAGTAGTGGTTCCCTGGCTTCTAAATTTGTTGGAACTGATGAATTTGACAACAAATTAGGTTAAAATCACCACTGCCACAACAATGTGAGTGTCTAAGTTAATCTCCTGAGGGTCAATTTGAAGTCAAATGATAAGAATATCATGAAATTTGTTCACTGCTGACAGCAGAACATGTCACAAACCCTTGTTTTAAATGCAAACAGTGTAGCATATGATCAATTCTTTCTGCCTGTCCCCTTTGAATATGCAACGACCTAATTTTCTTTTCCTTTTTTAAAAATATACCCCTTTTTTCACCCATAGGACTTTCTTTCAAAATGAATTTCTGTTTTATTAACAACTGTCTCATTGCTGTTATAGATTTTATGATTTGACATTTAATGTAATCTCAACACTATTTTCAGCTTGTAGAATGCCTGTTGGTGAATGGGGAGGTGTATCTTCACAAATACAGCAGAAAAAAGAAGCCTTCACATCCAATGTGGTATATTTCACATGCCGCCAAGTCTGTTGTTAGCAGTAGTGTCTAATCAAGCATACTCCCTTTGCTTCGATATGCTTCACCGCCTTTGTAGAAGTTGCAGTACTTGGACATGTAGGTACATATAGTACATTTAAGTGTCCCAGTCCAGTTAAGGCACCAAAATGTCTCACTACCAAATTCCATCACTCGGTCATCCTCATACATTAGAAATTTCTGACAGTGTCCCCTTAATGCCTCAGTGTGTAGTATTTCAGCTTCCCAGACATGAAATAAGGGCTGTGCATCAATCCCAGAAGCTGCTTAGATGTAAATAATAACAACTGACCCTTGTGGAATGTAATATTATGGGTCTGAATTCACATTTTATTGACATAAGAGTGTTCGATATCTTAAAATTATCTCCCCTGTTTACCCAAATACATTGTGTCTTTCTCTAACCCAGTAACCCATCAATTACTGCAGAGAAGCTCTGTTTTAGCTGATATTGTCAAATACTGTTAATTGTAATTAAAAATATTCAGTTTAGGGCAGGGTAACCAATAAATTTCCAAAGTTATGTGGATTTTTTCACTTTGTTCCTCTGAACTGGCTTTATACATGAAGTTGGCAAGTGTAACAGCCTCAAAACAATACACAGTCAATAGTTTTGAATTTCTGGAAGTATTTCAAAGTCTTAGCTTGATGAATCAATAGATTCAAGTGTAAGTTCTTATCATGCTGTGGTCTAAAAGTGATTTCATCTGTTGAAAGGGTCATTTGCCTTGATCGACTAACAGGCTGCAGGGTACTGTGGTCAGTGTTTCAGACTGCTAGGCATAATCCAACCCCTCACTTATTACATTCTGGCAAAGTTCATCATCCAGCCTTACATATGTCAGGATGTTAAAGCTGCTTAATGTTAAACCTGTCCAATTTCTGGCCTGAATTCAATGATTTTTGTCGCTCAAAATATAGTTTGGGTTGATGTGATCAAGGCAGTCCCAGTCATGCATGGAATTAACCCATGTCCCCCTTTTTGTGAAATAAGAGTAAACTCCCATGGTATATGTATGATTTAAAACTTTCTCTATTAATGCAGAAGTGCATTTTGTATAGCTTTGGTGAAATAGACATGATATAACTCTTACAGCTCCGTCAGTGCAGCAAATCCATATATTCTTGTGCCATATAGATATGTTGGACAGGAAAAAGTATTGAAGCTTCATGCAGTTTTATATTTTTTCTGAGAAGTTGCATGTATATACAGTACATAAGTCACAGATTTGCCTAGGGCAAATGTTTCTAAATTGTCCTACAGGTTATACTACACTAAATGAGAATCGCTTGCTCACTGAGCGAGATGCGTATGTAAACAAATGAAGAGATAAAGACATGTGACAGCTGTGATTGGATGAAATAGTGTAAGATGTTTATGTTTTTTAAAAGCATATCCAACCAGTAATTAAAACTGACCACAATTTTAAGTATTCAGTGCTGTGATTTTCATCACCATGACTTATGCTTATTGTGTGTACAGATATTTTCCAGTAGGTGACATTTGGTGCGGATCTGGGGTTGATGTGTTCCGCTTCCTGTGCTCGCAAAACGAGCCGGACAAGTTGGCCAGATAGTGTGTTTTTATGGTAGTTTAAAGGCCAGAGTGTACCCATGTGCACATGGAATGGCTGTTGATAGCCTGGATTATTTTTAAAAAAATATAAGGCTACTATAGAAGTCTATGGGAAAACATTTGGTGTTGTGTAACCTGTAGGGTTCGAGCACTTTTCAGTAATTCATACTTTACATGATTTCCTGTGTTTATTTCACCATGGAAACATGTTAGCATTAATGTAGAGGCAAATTTAAAGGTACTGGGAGTAAAGATAGGGCTGTTTTGAGTGGAATAGATTGTTTTAGTGTCCAGAATATGAACGCTGTTTCGCTTTGTGGTCGAACAGTGGGAAAAGACCCTCACGGTGAGTCTTACCATCAAGTAGTGGTTCCCTGGCTTCTAAATTTGTTGGAACTGATGAATTTGACAACAAATTAGGTTAAAATCACCACTGCCACAACAATGTGAGTGTCTAAGTTAATCTCCTGAGGGTCAATTTGAAGTCAAATGATAAGAATATCATGAAATTTGTTCACTGCTGACAGCAGAACATGTCACAAACCCTTGTTTTAAATGCAAACAGTGTAGCATATGATCAATTCTTTTCTGCCTGTCCCCTTTGAATATGCAACGACCTAATTTTCTTTTCCTTTTTTAAAAATATACCCCTTTTTTCACCCATAGGACTTTCAAAATGAATTTCTGTTTTATTAACAACTGTCTCATTGCTGTTATAGATTTTATGATTTGACATTTAATGTAATCTCAACACTATTTTCAGCTTGTAGAATGCCTGTTGGTGAATGGGGAGGTGTATCTTCACAAATACAGCAGAAAAAGAAGCCTTCACATCCAATGTGGTATTTCGACATGCCGGCCGAAGTCTGTTGTTAGCAGTGTCTAATCAAGCATACTCCCTTTGCTTCGATATGCTTCACCGCCTTGTAGAAGTTGCAGTACTTGGACATGTAGGTACATATAGTACATTTAAGTGTCCCAGTCCAGTTAAGGCACCAAAATGTCTCACTACCAAATTCCATCACTCGGGTCATCCTCATACATTAGAAATTTCTGACAGTGTCCCCTTAATGCCTCAGTGTGTAGTATTTCAGCTTCCCAGACATGAAATAAGGGCTGTGCATCAATCCCAGAAGCTGCTTAGATGTAAATAATAACAACTGACCCTTGTGGAATGTAATATTATGGGTCTGAATTCACATTTTATTGACATAAGAGTGTTCGATATCTTAAAATTATCTCCCCTGTTTACCCAAATACATTGTGTCTTTCTCTAACCCAGTAACCCATCAATTACTGCAGAGAAGCTCTGTTTTTAGCTGATATTGTCAAATACTGTTAATTGTAATTAAAAATATTCAGTTTAGGGCAGGGTAACCAATAAATTTCCAAAGTTATGTGGATTTTTTCACTTTGTTCCCTCTAAACTGGCTTATACATGAAGTTGGTAAGTGTAACAGCCTCAAAACAATACACAGTCAATAGTTTTGAATTTCTGGAAGTATTTCAAAGTCTTAGCTTGATGAATCAATAGATTCAAGTGTAAGTTCTTATCATGCTGTGGTCTAAAAGTGATTTCATCTGTTGAAAGGGTCATTTGCCTTGATCGACTAACAGGCTGCAGGGTACTGTGGTCAGTGTTTCAGACTGCTAGGCATAATCCAACCCCTCACTTATTACATTCTGGCAAAGTTCATCATCCAGCCTTACATATGTCAGGATGTTAAAGCTGCTTAATGTTAAACCTGTCCAATTTCTGGCCTGAATTCAATGATTTTTGTCGCTCAAAATATAGTTTGGATTGATGTGATCAAGGCAGTCCCAGTCATGCATGGAATTAACCCATGTCCCCCTTTTTGTGAAATAAGAGTAAACTCCCATGGTATATGTATGATTTAAAACTTTCTCTATTAATGCAGAAGTGCATTTTGTATAGCTTTGGTGAAATAGACATGATATAACTCTTACAGCTCTGTCAGTGCAGCAAATCCATATATTCTTGTGCCATATAGATATGTTGGACAGGAAAAGTATTGAAGCTTCATGCAGTTTTATATTTTTCTGAGAAGTTGCATGTATATACAGTACATAAGTCACAGATTTGCCTAGGGCAAATGTTTCTAAATTGTCCTACAGGTTATACTACACTAAATGAGAATCGCTTTGCTCACTGAGCGAGATGCGATGTAAACAAATGAAGAGATAAAGACATGTGACAGCTGTGATTGGATGAAATAGTGTAAGATGTTTATGTTTTTAAAAGCATATCCAACCAGTAATTAAAACTGACCACAATTTTAAGTATTCAGTGCTGTGATTTTCATCACCATGACTTATGCTTATTGTGTACAGATATTTTCCAGTAGGTGACATTTGGTGCGGATCTGGGGTTGATGTGTTCCGCTTCCTGTGCTCGCAAAACGAGCCGGACAAGTTGGCCAGATAGTGTGTTTTATGGTAGTTTAAAGGCCAGAGTGTACCCATGTGCACATGGAATGGCTGTTGATAGCCTGGATTATTTTTAAAAAATATAAGGCTACTATAGAAGTCTATGGGAAAACATTTGGTGTTGTGTAACCTGTAGGGTTTGAGCACTTTTCAGTAATTCATACTTTACATGATTTCCTGTGTTTATTTCACCATGGAAACATGTTAGCATTAATGTAGAGGCAAATTTAAAGGTACTGGGAGTAAAGATAGGGCTGTTTTGAGTGGAATAGATTGTTTTAGTGTCCAGAATATGAACGCTGCTTCGCTTTTGTGGTCGAACAGTGGGAAAAAGACCCTCACGGTGAGTCTTACCATCAAGTAGTGGTTCCCTGGCTTCTAAATTTGTTGGAACTGATGAATTTGACAACAAATTAGGTTAAAATCACCACTGCCACAACAATGTGAGTGTCTAAGTTAATCTCCTGAGGGTCAATTTGAAGTCAAATGATAAGAATATCATGAAATTTGTTCACTGCTGACAGCAGAACATGTCACAAACCCTTGTTTTAAATGCAAACAGTGTAGCATATGATCAATTCTTTCTGCCTGTTCCCTTTGAATATGCAACGACCTAATTTTCTTTTCTTTTTAAAAATATACCCCTTTTTTCACCCATAGGACTTTCAAAATGAATTTCTGTTTTATTAACAACTGTCTCATTGCTGTTATAGATTTTATGATTTGACATTTAATGTAATCTCAACACTATTTTCAGCTTGTAGAATGCCTGTTGGTGAATGGGGAGGTGTATCTTCACAAATACAGCAGAAAAAGAAGCCTTCACATCCAATGTGGTATTTCGACATGCCGGCCGAAGTCTGTTGTTGGCAGTGTCTAATCAAGCATACTCCCTTTGCTTCCGATATGCTTCACCGCCTTGTAGAAGTTGCAGTATTTGGACATGTAGGTACATATAGTACATTTAAGTGTCCCAGTCCAGTTAAGGCACCAAAATGTCTCACTACCAAATTCCATCACTCGGTCATCCTCATACATTAGAAATTTCTGACAGTGTCCCCTTAATGCCTCAGTGTGTAGTATTTCAGCTTCCCAGACATGAAATAAGGGCTGTACATCAATCCCAGAAGCTGCTTAGATGTAAATAATAACAACTGACCCTTGTGGAATGTAATATTATGGGTCTGAATTCACATTTTATTGACATGAGAGTGTTCGATATCTTAAAATTATCTCCCCTGTTTACCCAAATACATTGTGTCTTTCTCTAACCCAGTAACCCATAAATTACTGCAGAGAAGCTCTGTTTTTAGCTGATATTGTTAAATACTGTTAATTGTAATTAAAAATATTCAGTTTAGGGCAGGGTAACCAATAAATTTCCAAAGTTATGTGGATTTTTTCACTTTGTTCCCTCTAAACTGGCTTATACATGAAATTGGCAAGTGTAACAGCCTCAAAACAATACACAGTCAATAGTTTTGAATTTCTGGAAGTATTTCAAAGTCTTAGCTTGATGAATCAATAGATTCAAGTGTAAGTTCTTATCATGCTGTGGTCTAAAAGTGATTTCATCTGTTGAAAGGGTCATTTGCCTTGATCGACTAACAGGCGGCAGGGTACTGTGGTCAGTGTTTCAGACTGCTAGGCATAATCCAACCCCTCACTTATTACATTCTGGCAAAGTTCATCATCCAGCCTTACATATGTCAGGATGTTAAAGCTGCTTAATGTTAAACCTGTCCAATTTCTGGCCTGAATTCAATGATTTTTGTCGCTCAAAATATAGTTTGGATTGATATGATCAAGGCAGTCCCAGTCATGCATGGAATTAACCCATGGCCCCCCTTTTTTGTGAAATAAGAGTAAACTCCCATGGTATATGTATGATTTAAAAACTTTCTCTATTAATGCAGAAGTGCATTTTGTATAGCTTTGGTGAAATAGACATGATATAACTCTTACAGCTCTGTCAGTGCAGCAAATCCATATATTCTTGTGCCATATAGATATGTTGGACAGGAAAAGTATTGAAGCTTCATGCAGTTTTATGTTTTTTCTGAGAAGTTGCATGTATATACAGTACATAAGTCACAGATTTGCCTAGGGCAAATGTTTCTAAATTTTCCTACAGGTTATACTACACTAAATGAGAATCGCTTGCTCACTGAGCGAGATGCGTATGTAAACAAAATGAAGAGATAAAGACATGTGACAGCTGTGATTGGATGAAATAGTGTAAGATGTTTATGTTTTTTAAAAGCATATCCAACCAGTAATTAAAACTGACCACAATTTTAAGTATTCAGTGCTGTGATTTTCATCACCATGACTTATGCTTATTGTGTGTACAGATATTTTCCAGTAGGTGACATTTGGTGCGGATCTGGGGTTGATGTGTTCCGCTTCCTGTGCTCGCAAAACGAGCCGGACAAGTTGGCCAGATAGTGTGTTTTTATGGTAGTTTAAAGGCCAGAGTGTACCCATGTGCACATGGAATGGCTGTTGATAGCCTGGATTATTTTAAAAAAAAAATATAAGGCTACTATAGAAGTCTATGGGAAAACATTTGGTGTTGTGTAACCTGTAGGGTTTCGAGCACTTTTCAGTAATTCATACTTTACATGATTTCCTGTGTTTATTTCACCATGGAAACATGTTAGCATTAATGTAGAGGCAAATTTAAAGGTACTGGGAGTAAAGATAGGGCTGTTTTGAGTGGAATAGATTGTTTTAGTGTCCAGAATATGAACGTTGCTTCGCTTTTGTGGTCGAACAGTGGGAAAAGACCTCACGGTGAGTCTTACCATCAAGTAGTGGTTCCTGGCTTCTAAATTTGTTGGAACTGATGAATTTGACAACAAATTAGGTTAAAATCACCACTGCCACAACAATGTGAGTGTCTAAGTTAATCTCCTGAGGGTCAATTTGAAGTCAAATGATAAGAATATCATGAAATTTGTTCACTGCTGACAGCAGAACATGTCACAAACCCTTGTTTTAAATGCAAACAGTGTAGCATATGATCAATTCTTTCTGCCTGTTCCCTCTTTGAATATGCAACGACCTAATTTTCTTTTCCTTTTTAAAAATATACCCTTTTTTTCACCCATAGGACTTTCAAAATGAATTTCTGTTTTATTAACAACTGTCTCATTGCTGTTATAGATTTTATGATTTGACATTTAATGTAATCTCAACACTATTTTCAGCTTGTAGAATGCCTGTTGGTGAATGGGGAGGTGTATCTTCACAAATACAGCAGAAAAAGAAGCCTTCACATCCAATGTGGTATTTCTCACATGCCGGCCGAAGTCTGTTGTTGGCAGTGTCTAATCAAGCATACCCCTTTGCTTCGATATGCTTCACCGCCTTGTAGAAGTTGCAGTATTTGGACATGTAGGTACATATAGTACATTTAAGTGTCCCAGTCCAGTTAAGGCACCAAAATGTCTCACTACCAAATTCCATCACTCGGTCATCCTCATACATTAGAAATTTCTGACAGTGTCCCCTTAATGCCTCAGTGTGTAGTATTTCAGCTTCCCAGACATGAAATAAGGGCTGTACATCAATCCCAAAAGATGCTTAGATGTAAATAATAACAACTGACCCTTGTGGAATGTAATATTATGGGTCTGAATTCACATTTGATTGACATGAGAGTGTTCGATATCTTAAAATTATCTCCCCTGTTTACCCAAATACATTGTGTCTTTCTCTAACCCAGTAACCCATAAATTACTGCAGAGAAGCTCTGTTTTTAGCTGATATTGTCAAATACTGTTAATTGTAATTAAAAATATTCAGTTTAGGGCAGGGTAACCAATAAATTTCCAAAGTTATGTGGATTTTTTCACTTTGTTCCCTCTAAACTGGCTTATACATGAAATTGGCCAGTGTAACAGCCTCAAAACAATACACAGTCAATAGTTTTGAATTTCTGGAAGTATTTCAAAGTCTTAGCTTGATGAATCAATAGATTCAAGTGTAAGTTCTTATCATGCTGTGGTCTAAAAGTGATTTCATCTGTTGAAAGGGTCATTTGCCTTGATCGACTAACAGGCGGCAGGGTACTGTGGTCAGTTTTTCAGACTGCTAGGCATAATCCAACCCCTCACTTATTACATTCTGGCAAAGTTCATCATCCAGCCTTACATATGTCAGGATGTTAAAGCTGCTTAATGTTAAACCTGTCCAATTTCTGGCCTGAATTCAATGATTTTTGTCGTTCAAAATATAGTTTGGATTGATATGATCAAGGCAGTCCCAGTCATGCATGGAATTAACCCATGGCCCCCCTTTTTTGTGAAATAAGAGTAAACTCCCATGGTATATGTATGATTTAAAAACTTTCTCTATTAATGCAGAAGTGCATTTTGTATAGCTTTGGTGAAATAGACATGATATAACTCTTACAGCTCTGTCAGTGCAGCAAATCCATATATTCTTGTGCCATATGTTGGACAGGAAAAAGTATTGAAGCTTCATGCAGTTTTATGTTTTTTCTGAGAAGTTGCATGTATATACAGTACATAAGTCACAGATTTGCCTAGGGCAAATGTTTCTAAATTTTCCTACAGGTTATACTACACTAAATGAGAATCGCTTGCTCACTGAGCGAGATGCGTATGTAAACAAATGAAGAGATAAAGACATATGACAGCTGTGATTGGATGAAATAGTGTAAGATGTTTATGTTTTTTAAAAGCATATCCAACCAGTAATTAAAACTGACCACAATTTTAAGTATTCAGTGCTGTGATTTTCATCACCATGACTTATTGTGTGTACAGATATTTTCCAGTAGGTGACATTTGGTGCGGATCTGGGGTTGATGTGTTCCGCTTCCTGTGCTCGCAAAACGAGCCGGACAAGTTGGCCAGATAGTGTGTTTTTATGGTAGTTTAAAGGCCAGAGTGTACCCATGTGCACATGGAATGGCTGTTGATAGCCTGGATTATTTTTAAAAAAATATAAGGCTACTATAGAAGTCTATGGGAAAACATTTGGTGTTGTGTAACCACCAGGCGTACACTCAAGGACTTTGAAGATATGTGCGATGCTAAAGACTGCGACTTTTGGAGAAGGATAGGGCGAGTTGGAGTCGGTTATTACAGGAAGAAGAAAATCTCGATGGAAGTGAAGCGCAGTGACGGAACCATCTCAAATGACGTCACGGAGGTACTAGACACATGGCGGACATCGTATAGTGAGCTGTTAAAGGTCACATGCAACCAAAAAATCAAACATAATTAAAACATAATTATCACTTATTCATGACATATAATATACATTGCTGGTTATGAAAAAACATATAAACAAAATTATAAGCGTACAATCACAAATCAAAAGTGACATATTGTGTACTTGGGTTTACTTCCCAAGAAATGAAGCAGCCGGGATACCGAACCCAGTCAGAGCGGGTGGGTGTGCACTCAAGTGTAACGGCTGGTTCATTTGCAGAAGCCCTCACGGCTCATTGTGTGTGTGTGTATTAGGGCTGGGACGGATACTCGGTACTCGAATCCGGATCGGGTACAGCTGGATTCGAGTCCAATTCCAAGGAATCGAGTACCCGGAAAGGGTGAGAACTCTGTAATGTCAAGGGCATGTAACTCAAACCAAGAACAAAATGGACGACACACATGCTAAGTGTGTTTGGGCTCATTTTGAGCTTGATGCAAATGGCAAGAGAACGAAATGCCAACTCTGTGGTACCATGTTATTTATTGTGGAAGCAGTGCAAGTTCAATGAACAAACATCTTGCTTTAAAACACAACGTAAAACATAAAGGTGTTCATTGCATTTTGTAACTCTAATTGCTTATTAAGTTAGTTCATTAAATGCTGTTAAGATTACGTTGAATTTTGTTATTTCAATTTCATGAACACATCTTTTACTTCTGTGTCAAGACTGAATACATTCACTATATAGAGACTGACTGACTGACTGAGTTTGGTTTTACGCCGCTTTTAGCAATATTCCAGCAACATCACGGCGGGGGACACCAGAAATGGGCTTCACACACTATATAGAGATTGTAATTAAATGATTCTATGTGTTGGGAATATCAATTAAAACTAATGAATTAACATATTAAAGCGAACGTTTATTGAAAGAGCACATTCTGATTTGCAAATACAATGTTCGACTGATTATCATGACAATAAGAAGAAAGTGATCAGAAATATATAGAAGCACAATTCACTTAGATCACATATAATACCATTTAGTTAATATACATTTTATAGTTTAACAAATAATATCAGCATACAGTTATTCCAATGAAGATACGCAATGTTCACTTAATATATACAAATTTAGAATATTTAAATAACAATAGTTTTTGTGTGTTTTATTTATTTAAACGTGAAAATATAGCATTTAGATATATTCTCTTTATCCCTACATTCACACAAAAAGTATTTCAATGCAACTTTTAATAATCTTCTGGAAGGATAAAATTTAATCACTGTATTAGTTTGTATTGTATAATAGACTAACTGTAATGCAACTGAGTTGTGCAACAGAGCAAAATGACCAGTCTTCCCTCATGCGAGCGAAGCATTTTGCTATGTTGCTAACTCAGTTGCATTACAGTTTGCCGGTCTGTATATATCTCGTATAGACTTCTCCAGTCAGTAAATACATCAATCAAATTTTATTCTAGGTAAGTTTACAATAAATCTACATGTAAAACATTATAGGTTCAGTTAGAATATCACACCTGAAGGTAGTTGTGTACTAGTTGACAAAATAACGTGTCTTTCTCATTGACGTAACACACATTTACATCTTTGGTATTGTCCGGTTAATGGATGTTATTATTAACGATTGTTATTTAGTTGCACATGAGCAATGAGTTGTCATGTCACAGTAACAGTGCGAACGAAAAGTGCTGTGGAATGTACGTAATGGTGTTACTCTCTATATTAGTTAAACAGACGTAAATTAAATAGTCTAAGATCAGTTTCAATGTCTTATTGCCATCCTTTCAAATTTTGTATGATAATTTCTGTCAAATCGTGATTGGATATTCAGAAAGTTGACAGAGCGCTGTATTCCTTACATTTCCGGGTACTCGATTCCGATTCGGGTAAATACATGCGGGTACTCGATTCCATTTTTGTCCTACCCGTCCCAGCCCTAGTGTGTATATATAGAGATGTTGGGTTTTGTAAATACATGCTTATTTTTTGTGTATATCATTTTGCAATCAACAGACATCATAACATGTCATGTGTACAAGTATCACACCTGCCTGTCTGTGTAATTACATAATGTGACAGAGACCAAACTCGGGCCATAAATCAATGCATTTTGTTTATGGTGTATAGCCTGATTTGTGTTAAGTTCAAATTGCATGTGGTCAGTGATCGCAGTTGTGTATTGAATATTGTCATTAGCAGACAGGCAGGCAGACACATAGGTGTCAATAAAACAAGACACTGAGTTTTGTCTGTGACAACGACATATCTATATCACAGTTAGAAATTCTGTCAACGCTAAATAATGACATTGCTTTTAAGTATCGAACTGAGAAAGTGACTCGGTAAGAAGAACGTGTGGTGAAATAGACAAATGAAATTATATAAACAGTTAATATACTGTCATAACATATAGAAAGCTCGCGCCTGTGAAATATCAACAAAACATTAGAAAAATAGCTCACACCAGGGATACTCTACCCCCCTTATATATAGTCTGTCGTACAGACCCTGAAGCAAATATATCCAAGAAAGCCCACACAAGTCTAGAAAATGTGGCAAGTCTAGATTTCCTCAGCTTCTGGGCTCCTTTTCATTATATTTTATATTTTTTTACTATGAACTTTTTTCAGTAAAATATGTTCTTTTCAGAGACTAGTTGTTAGTCTACCTTATATAGTCTCCCTGCTCACACCAAAGCCTTCACCGAGTATTCACCGGACAACCTGCTTCCAAGCTGCGCGAACCTATTGAACTGCGCACGTGCTATGAGCGCAGCCCAGCTGTTGAAACCACTTCAATTCCCCCACGCGCTGGGGGAAAATTAGTGAATCGTTCGAACTACGGTTTCGCGCGGTTTTTTTCATCGCGTTATTTTTCAACTTTATAAGTTGAATTTGCATTTGTAAGTCCATACCGAAAGGTATCAGAATCTGCAAAGTTGTGTTTTTGCATGTGACCTTTAAATTAACATTTTTATGAATTGACCTAATTGCTTTGAACATATTTCCATTCACACCGATTGTATACAGTTTACACCTCAGCAGTGTTCTCTCTATACAATCGTAAGCCTTCTTAAAGTCGATAAAAGCAGTGAAAGTCGATTTACGTTGAAACTTCCGAGTTTCAATTATAGATGTAACTTGAAATATGTTCGGTAGTTGAGCGGCCTTTTCTAAAACCATTTTGTAGATCATCGATAAGTTCGTTTTCCTCTGTGTACTGACATAGTCTGTTATTCCGAACCCCATAGTAAAACTTGTAGGATGCACTAGCAAGTGTGATGCCGCGATAAGACATTGGGTCTCTCGGGTCGTCAGCTCCTGACTTAGGGATAGGGGTAATGATCCCCTGGGCCCAGCTGCAGGGTACATGACCAGACTGGTAACACACAAAAAACTGTTTATGAAGAATATCTATACAGATGTCATTTTTCAAAACATCAGCTGGAATATTGTCGAAACCTGGCGATTTCCCTCTCTTAGCTTGACTTACTACACGTCTCACTTCTTCTAAGGAAATGGGACTGTCAAACACACTCTCCTCGTCCTGACGGCTATAGGGACCTGAATTAGTTGCACTAGTAGTAGTACAGTTTAAATAAAGCCATAATTATTTTACAAAAAAATGAAAGTTTTCTTAAAGTTCCTAGTTTCTTGGTGTTAAATAGAATAATCTTTTTATACATATTTGGTCTAATTATATTGGAAGTAATATGACAAGAGTTTTGGCATTTCGCCAAGTTTTCCAAGTTGAAGCTGTTTTCTGGAGACAAGATAATATTCATGCATGGCCTCATATACGTCGCTATACCTTTGTACTGCGTGACCTTTGCATTCTTTTCTGAGCATACTCAGCTTGTGCGGTCTGAAATTTTTCAATTGCGATATTGTGTCTTTACGTTCAGCCTCTATCTCTGCTGCATTGGGTGTTCGTAATTTAGAAAAGGAGATAATTTCTACCTGAAAATGTGAGGGCGTAGCCATTATGACAAAGTATGTTTTATATATATAAAAATAAAGCATGTTGTGATAACTTCAATACCTAGTGAGCACTACTTGCATGTGCAGACATAGGACTACTTCAGTATGTTTTCTGGGATAATCCCTTGTTTGATTAGCGTATCTTTTGTGGCCATAGCTAGGCCTAAACCTAGGACAAACATACTGATATCGTAAGCAGTGAAATCTAGCTTGGGCGTGATTTGGTCACCATTTTACCTAATTGTGCATAGTCCTTAGCATGGCTGCTGACAACAGCTGCATGATACATATTGTTTACAAACTTTTCTTCCATCTGGAGTAGACTCGATTGATTATAACATAATAATATGTGGATTTACACCTAATTGTTCAACAGTTGCTACCGGCGGTGCCTTTTCATGATGATCTGGTTTTATTTTGGTTTGCATGAACATTGTTTATATAACCAGACAGCTGCGATGATAACAACGGTTGTTGTTAGTGCATACGGGACCCAGTTGTGAACCCGACCTTCCATATTTTTACTTCTGGCCGAACCACCTTTTTTACCAGCTGCTACTTTTTTAGGATTCTAAGTTACCCTAATCCGGTTCGTCTCCTGATCAGTCTGGGCATCCTCCACTGGTGGGTGTTCGTCGTCTCCTCCATATTGTATAATATTATGTGAGCAGTTTTGTTTTGTTTTGTATTTGTATTAGCAGTAATTATCGCCGCAGTGAATGGTGCTAAAAACATACCGTATCTATGATAAAGCGCACAACTTATTACACCCAGTGAGTGACCAATAAATGGGTCAGCGTCGTGTGCCTCGCATAAGTATGGTCGATGTTTTTCTGGTAGAATGGGAAGTGGAGCCAAAGCTACACCAGTGTACCGTCCCAGTTAACATCACATAACTGGGTCAGTACTGACATCGCTCTGGCCTGTACCGTTGGTACTGGCATAATGTACGACAGTATAAAGCCAGTACTAGACCAATACCCGTTTTCTGTTAGTGGCCCGTTACAGGCAAAACTGTACTGGGCCCCCATATGGGTGGTTACCGTAAATACTGGACCACAATACTGTACCGGCCCAGTACTGGCCCAGTACAGGCAGTGCACTTCCTGTCTGGTGAATTGTGGGGGATTATCTCAGGACCATGTCGTCTGCTCAAGAGAGGTGGCCAAAAGGTAGAGTGTGGCATTTTCCACATTTCTGAATGTAAATTGACTTTATGTCACGTTAAAATGTAACAGTTCTTGCTGTGAATCACTTATAGAGACTACTTTTTCAACTAAGGTTAAGTGTTGAGCTAAATATTAACAATAACATGCAGTATGAATTTTCAGTATGTATGTCATGTTGTTAGATCATGGAAAACCTGTTGACATGCCTCATTCAAAACATAAATTCAAAATATTGATACTATATTATAGTATCAGGTGAATTGAATTTTGAAACTTCTGTTGAACAAGCTAATCCAGAAGGACAACGAACTCTGAATCAATGAAAGAATGACGCATTATGGTTTCATTAATTTTCATGAATTAAACTCATATGGATAAACTTGTGTTGTCTTGTGTGTTTGTTTTCTTTTTCAGAGTTTGTTTTGGTATCAGCTTTTTTTAAATAGTAGAAACTGTACTAAACTTAATCGGATCAGTGCCGGCCATACTGTAAAGGGCCAATTTGCAACCGTTACGGCTGTGTACTGGGCCATACTTCCTTGCCCGCACTGGTCCAGATTAACGCCAATGTGCAAAATAGTACAGGCCCAGTTCCGGAATGCCTTAAATGGGCCTAATTTTCTGACTTTACTGGGCCAGTAATGGTTATAACCGAACCTATTGTTTTTGTCATTTCAGCGCTGAGTCTGCTTTCGTATCTTGTGTTGCTCGACTTCTTCGGCGGGCATTCTATTAATTTTATCGGTTATTAGATTTCCACCCAAGTACTGTTTGCTCTTACCACCAACAACTAGTGCCGCTAGTTTTTCCCGCATATCCACGTCCCCATTGAGCCTGTGAAACATTGTCCAGCTTCGGCAACGTTTCCGTAAAGATGCATGAATATATCAAAGTTTAAGGTATCATTGCTGTATAAACGAAAAACAAAATACACCAACATTTAGAGTAATTATCGAACTATGTTTGTGCCAAATTTGAATGCTTAGTGTTGTGCCGTTTTCGAGCTTTCATCCTCGGAAGACCACACCATGAAACTGTTAGTGAACGATTTAAGAACACCATAGTGAATGATTTCATGTCGAACTCGAATTTACAAAGTGAACGCTTTACGGTGGTTATTCAATAAAGTTTCTAGTGACAAACCTGAGCTGTACTGCCCCAAAAGTCGTTTATTCACAGAGAAACCATAGATACATCCGTATTTCAGTCACGTAGAGCTATATCAACTTGATAATTGTTTTTCACAATGTTTTTTTGTGTGTATTACATGGCAATTATATTTCTTATGTACGGATTCTCTCCGTCAACTTCAATATCTGAGTCAAAGTGGCAGTGGTTTGTATTCTTAACAATTGTTTCAACATGGTCATATCAGTCGCAAAACATTTGCAGATGGAGACACTACAAGTGAGTGGAATCACCTTGGACGGCTCATTAAACGAGACACATACTCAAACCACCACCCCCACCCTACACCTATCAAAAGCAGTGCCGTGAAAAAACGGTTTCATTCATCAGTTCATTTCATTCATCAGTTCATTGTCTACACTCTTAAAAAAGAAATTTAAGAAAGAAACGCTTAGTCGATTTTGAGAATATTGGACTCATGTAGCTGCGGCAGAAACAAGACAAATATACTATTTCTTTCTGAAACGTCACCTGTGTGCTTCAGCGCCGAAACGCGGCAATTTTAACTTTTCCCCTTGTTTAAGAAGCGTTTGAAGAAATATTCGCAAATGAAAATGCACATGCAAGTAAGCGGAAAAGCATTGGGTATCATCACTATAAAAAGACAAAGGTTAGTGTTTGATTTTGTCATACGTTTTTGCCAGGAAAAGAGGAAATCATCAAGCCACGACTGAATGCCGCCAATCGAAACATCGCCATTGGCCACTTTGAAGCTGGGGAGTCGCAGTTTGTAGTTGCCCGACATTTCAACATTCATCAGAGCACCTTATCTCACCTTTGGGATCGTTTACTGCAGACCAATTCCGCCTAAGAAGCGGCATTCCAAGAGTTACTACCCAAGCCCAGGACCGCTACATCCCGGTTGCTCACTTGCGCCATCGTCTTGCCACAGCCATCCATCCAGACTGCACAACGCATCCCTGGTTTGAGAAGAATTTCCGACCAAACTGTCAGGAATCGATTGCGTGAAGTGGGGATTCGACCAAGAAGGCCAGTTAGCGTCAGGACTGCACGTTATTAACAGTATATCGCAATACGCCTTTCAAATGATACGTATTGCAGTGTTGTTGTTGTTTGTTTTTGTGTGATTATCTTTATGGTTTAAGTTCAAATCCATACAGACTTTCTTTCACGCCGATGTTGTCCCTTGTAATTGATTGACAAAACAGCATACTTTACATACAATACATATTATATAAAAGAAAATACAATCCATCAAAATCAAATCTAAATTCGAAATGTCTGTTATCACAACCATTAAGTTGATTTTTATGGCTTTAGCTTGCAGAAAATAGGATCTGCATGTACAATCGATGTCATTCACTGTCAAACACTTAGGCTCCCAATACATCGCAACACGTATCGGAATACGGGTACCATACTGGGATCACAATATATTCCAATACAATTTATTTGTCAATACACAGCCCTAGTTTTGAGAGACTTCTATTGACGCAATCGCTTTCGGTAATGTCGTAGAGTCCGGAACTGGAACCTTAGAAACTGGAGGCGAGTCTGGTTCAGGGATGAATCGCGATTTCTTCTTCACCGGCGAGTGAGTGAGTGAGTGAGTTTAGTTTTACGCCGCACTCAGCAATATTCCAGCTATATGGCGGCGGTCTGTAAATAATCGAGTCTGGACCAGACAATCCAGTGATCAACAGCATGAGCATCGATCTGCGCAATTGGGAACCGATGACATGTGTCAACCAAGTCAGCGAAACTGACCACCCGATCCCGTTAGTCGCCTCTTACGACAAGATAGTCGCCATTTTATGGCAAGCACATGGGTTGCTGAAGACCTATTCTACCCCGGATCTTCACGGGCCTCTTCACCGGCGAGATGGAATACAGCATGTTTACCGTGGGAGAAATGAACGTTTTGCCACTAATTGCATTCGACAGATTCGGTGGAGGAAGTGTCATAGTGTAGGGTAGAATATCCGCACATAAAGATCTGATTTAGTGGTGGCTCAGGGGGAATCTGACTCTTCTTTTTTTGGGTGGACATGGTGATTCGTCATCCTTTGATTGAGTTTTTCAGGTTCCTTTGAGACAACAATTTCTTTATCAGTTTCAATTGGCACATATTCTAATTTGAGGTTACCTGTTATGTCATATAAACGTATATTTTTAAGATAATAATTGTCTTCTCCCTGTAAACGTCAATGCAGTGATAAATCAACCCACTGAATCGAGACACTTTCGTCGTTTAAACAATACATCTGAAGAATAGAATACTTGATAGTTAGTGGTAATGCTGAACAGCAATTTGGATGAGGAGTTTAGATTGGCCGTAAATCGTTCACTAACAGAGAAATGAAATCGTTCACCATGACCAATTGTCTGGGTTCTTAAATCGTTCACTAACAGTTTAATGGTGTTGGTCGTCCGAGGATGAAAGCGCGAAAACGGCACAACACTAACTATTTAAATTTGGCACAAACATAGTTCGATAATTACTCTAAATGTTGATGTATTTTGTTTTTCGTTTATACAACAATGGTACCTTAACCTTTGATATATTCATGCATCTTTACGGAAACGTAGCCGAAGCTGGACAATGTTTCACAGGCTCATGGGCTTGTATGATGCCGGAATGGAAAAATATTTGATGGAATTAGGCACATGTGTCTTCTATTCTACAGCATGAATTTTGGGGACAGTGTGACCTATAGAAATATAGATATTGAGAAATATTTCATAAATAAAACCTGCTCACCTCTCGCGTGATAAATCGTTCGCTTCCTGCTATGAAATATTTCCTGCCGTTCACCGCTCCTCCCCATGCCAATTCAGCTCTTCCACTGTTAACCCCAAAAGTCTCTCTCGATCGCTGTCTGTAATCATGTGTAAAACGCCCATCGCAACACTGACACAGTGAGACACTGACTATAACAGAGGACGAAATGTCGTCATCTCGTACAAGGTCTCTTTCTCTTACACACACACACACACACACACACACACACACACACACACACACACACACACACACACACACACACACACACACACACACACACACACACACACACACACACACACAATAAGAAAAAAAAAGTTCCCCTCATCGGTCACTCTTAACTGCATGGCCAACGTTCAAATGGGACAACCAGGTTGAACTAATGGAGTCAAATCCCAAGAGAGTGTCAATTCCGTTAATCGTCTCTACCACCCACACATATAGACTGGCACCAGCCCTTCGACTTCTAGGTTCCACTACACTAAATCAGTATCACATGCTCCCTGCGCGAGACCCGTAAAAACAAGTCAAGAGAGACAGAGACATGTGACAGCTGTGATTGGATGAAATAGTGTGTAGGAAAATGGGTTTTTGTTGGGAATAGGAGTTATTTTCTTTTCACATTATTGGGGTTGTAATATATATATTTAGTGGGAAGTTTTACGTAGCAGTTTCCGGGAGTAAGTGATTTCTTCGGAGGTTGCTTGTAGTTAATAAAATTCCGCTTTTTACCTTCGCTTGGCTGTAAAATTCCGTTGGAATTATTCCTTTCCCGGACAGTTGACAGTCACGGCATAATATTTAGTGGGTTGGGGGAAACGATAGGGTTAGAGTAGGCTTTGTATGTAGGAATTAATTAGTTAGGACTTTCTTTTTCTTTGGGTTTCATATACTGATAGTTGTGAGTATGTTTGATGCTGGCTTCTGTTTATTTTGTTGAGTTTGGCTTAGTTTGTTTTTATTAATTAATAAACTGTATTTATTTAGTGAAATCTGAACTTTGTTCTTATTTTGTGAAGAATCTTTTACAATGACTTGAACAACCATAGAACCTGAAATAAAGTCCATGAAAGGTTCCGTTCTCCAGGTACAAGATTAACATCTAATTAAAAATACACAACGCAAAGTCCACAACGGAGAGCGTTAAATAACAACATCGAACCTTGATATATGAACCTTACTGTCACTGGGTGACCTCCCTCAGCGGAGGCGCCTATTACAGATTTGGTGCCGAGACCAGGATTGTTTTGTCATTTTCTTAGTGAAAACTAATTGATTCTTGTCAGAATAAGTAACATTGTTTCCGTAAGAAAAAGAAAAATCCCAAAACAAGTAAAGTATTACATTTTGTAGTTTTATTATGTGAATCAAGGTCTGTTTCATCATACAGGTATATCCTGTTGAAACTGATTAGAGGTCATAAAGTACATTCATAGAGTACGTTTAGAAGCAGAATTGTAAAGTTCTTGGTTTTGCAGCATCTATAGTCAAACAAAATGGCATCAGGGGAGACACGTGATTTATATTCCATGGCACATGATCGGGTTGAGTCCCCTCCAAATAATCTGGACCATGCTCTTGTTGACTTGTCAGATTTAGGTCAAGTGGGATTTGCAACCTCTACACCTAATGTTTGTCGCTCAGTTTAAAACATTGGTTCATCTCATGCACTCCCAAGTGTTAGTACACAAGCCGGTAATAGTGAGATAATGGGTATTACATCATCTGTGAATGAAGCAATGCTGAATTTTCAGCAAGGGTCAGCTTATGGTAGAAGTGATAGACAGGATAGACGTTCTGTACATTTTGGTGTTCCATTTGTAGATAGACACTTTGACAGGCAGAATGAATTCTGTAGATACAATCAGAGGGCACCTTCAGCAGCAGGGTTGGTTCCTGGTCCGATGTCGAATACTTCTTTGATGGATTCTAACTGGACAGGTGATAGGGTTTATCATAGTGATGGTGATATCTCATTTGTGCAACCATTCGTGACGAAACCTACCCATCGTGAAGTTAGACCGGATACTTTTGATGGTTCATTTTGAACAAGTTGCTGCATGGAATGGGTGGTCTAGTGGAGAAAAAGCACAACAGTTAACTATGTGTTTACGAGGTACAGCTCAAAAACTTCTCAGTAGCCTTACGCTATTACAGTGTAGTGATTACAGGGCAATTAAAGGTGTACTAACTCAGAGGTTCAATCCTAGAGAAAGAGGTGTAGCTTTTCGGACTGAGTTTAGGAACCGTAGACAGGGCAAGGATGAGTCGGTGTCTGACTATGGTTACCAGTTGCGGAGATTGGCACTTTTGGCGTATCCAGATGCCACCTTTGTTTCGCTTGAGCCACATGTCATAGACCAGTTTTTGACAGGGTTGTTGAATTTCAATATGAAGAAACACATTGCGTTTGCACATCCCCAAACATTAGAGGAAGCAATTGCTCATGGTGTAGAGTTTGAGGCAGTTGAGGGACAAAAAAGCAGGAAACCTGAAACGTGTGAGCAGATTGCCAGGGTTTTCGAACCAGTGTCAAATGAGGGTTTGACTGTGGATGCTGTTGTCAAGTTGATAGATCAGCGTTTAGAAATATTTGCGAAATCATTCCAGAGGCCAAGGAAGTTTGCATGTTTTGTTTGTCAGGATCCGGGACATATGAGAGATAAATGTCCACATCTAGCTAAGTTAGACTTACCTGGACCTGCTGCAGCAAAACCAAATGGGGGAAACTAAGTCAGGCTGGGAATGAGGCCGAGATTCCAGCCAATGTCAAGCAGAATGTTAGGCTGACTGAAAGTTGCACTGCAGGGAAGATGTCATCACATGTTGGAGAAATGCGTTCAAATATGCGAGAGCCAGTAGTATTGCGTGCTAGTACTAGTGGTAAATCATGTCTTTTTCTGGATATTGAGCTTGGGTCAGACATATGTACAGTACTTGTGGATACAGGTTCTCCTGATTCAATACTGTCATATCAGGATTTCCAGAAGTTGGGTCTCAGTGATTCCACTTTGAGTGTTGTTGAGAGGGACATTTTCACAGCAAATGGTACTCCTGTGAATGTGTATGGTTGTGCAACATTTGAGTTTACTGTTGGTAGAGCACAGTTTGTGCAAGAGTTTGTGGTTGCAGACCTAGGACATTTGAGTAGTATCATTGGTATGGATTTCTTTGAGACGTATGATTGTGAAATCAAGATCAGAAAGAAGGACTGGTGCTTAGTACTTCACAGGGTAAGCTCAAGTTTTACAGTCAGAAAACATACAGCTGTTCTCGTATTCTTGTGCAGGACAAAGTTGTTGTTCCTGAAGGTGCAGAGAGATTTATTGAGTGTAAAATGGTAGGTCCCTTTTCATATGAACATGGTTTGATTGAACCAAATAACTAGTTGCGTAGTAGAGGTCTTTTTGTGGCTAGGAGTTTAGTTAGACCTAAGGTTGTGGTTTCAGTTTTAAACCTCAGTAACAAGGGAGTATCATTGAACAGCTCGTCATTAGTTGGTAACATCAGTGCTATTAGACAGGTGGTTGAGTGTCAAAATCAAGAAGTTGAAACAGTCAAACAGGAACTTCCTTCTCACTTGCAGCCTTTGATTGATAAAAGTTCAGAAACCCTTTCGGTTGAACAGAGACAGGCTTTGACTCACTTAGTTTCTGAGTTTGAGGATATTTTTGTTGGTGAGGACGGGAGATTAGGAACCAGTGTGGAAACTCATAGGATAGACACTCCTGGAGCGGTTCCCATTAAGCTTCCTGCTAGAAGAGTGCCTTTGAGTAGGAAACAGGTGATAGAGGATGAAGTAGACAAAATGCTGGAACATGGTGTCATAGAGCCTAGTGATAGTCCGTGGTCAGCTCCAGTTTGCTTAGTGACTAAGAAGGACGGCAGTTGTAGGTTTTGTGTGGACTTTAGAAAGTTGTACTCTGTCAGTACAAAGGACGCATATCCTTTACCTCGTATTGATGAGACTCTCGAGACTCTGGGAGGTTCCAAGTGGTTCAGCACGCTGGACTTGGCTAGTGGATATTGGCAAGTAAAGATGGATCGAAGGGATAATCACAAAACTGCGTTTGCCACGCATATGGGGTTGTACCATTTCAATGTCATGCCGTTTGGTTTAACTAATGCACCAGCTACATTTGAGAGGTTGATGGACAAAGTTCTTGGAAAACTTAGGTGGAAGAAATGCCTGTGTTACCTTGATGACGTTATTGTTTTTGGGTCAGATTTCAGTGATGCTTTACTAAATCTGAGGTTGGTTTTCACACAGTTACGTCATACAAACCTTAAGTTGAAGCCTAAGAAGTGTACACTCTTTCAAACAGAAGTTGCTTTTCTAGGTCATATTGTGTCAGAAGAAGGGATCAGATGACATCCTGATAAGATCAGTTCTATCGAAACCTGGCCAATTCCTGGAAGTCGTACTGAAGTTCGAAGTTTTTTAGGTCTGGTGGGATATTACAGGCATTTTGTGTCAGATTTCTCTCACATTGCATTTCCCTTGGTTAGACTAACAGGAAAAGGTGTTCCTTTTGTATGGACAGAGCAATGCGATGAAGCATTCAACCAGTTGAAAAAGTGTCTTGTGACTTCTCCAGTATTAGCATTTCCAAAAGATGAGGATATGTTTATTTTGGATACTGATGCTAGTGCTTTTGGTATGGGAGCTGTTCTTTCACAGATTCAGGATGGTGAAGAAAAAGTACTTGCTTATGCCAGTAAAACTCTAGGTCCAGCACAGAGAAATTATTGTACCACAAAAAGGGAGTTGTTGGCAGTTGTCACATTTTTGAAATCTTTTCGACACTACTTGTTTGGTAGAAAGTTTTTGCTAAGGACTGATCATGCTCCGTTGTTCTGGTTGAAAAATTTCAAAGATCAAGAAGGAATTCTAGCTCAATGGTTAAGCATCATTGAGACTTATAACTTCCAGATTCAGTATCGTCCTGGCACAAAACATCTTAATGCTGATGGTTTATCTAGGAAGCCGTTACGGAAGTGTAGTTTTGAAGAGTGTCCAGACTGCAATGGTGACAGGAGAGATAGTGTCAAGCCAGTTTGTTCAGGGTGTTGGGCCATGAATACAGAATTAGTTAGAGTATCACCTCTTACACATGCCAGTGCAGCAGGTTTAGATGTGTCAACTGATGGGAACATCCTGTCTGATTCTGGAGTTGATTCTACTAGTACGCCTAACTGGATACCGGTTTGGACTAGGGACGAGCTGTTAGAAGGTCAATTGGCAGATCCAGGTATTGCCCCTGTCTTGAAACTGATGAGGGAAGGATTGCAGTGTCCAGTTAGGGAGGATATTACTGAGTGGTCAACAGAGGCAAAGACTCTGTGGGGTCAGTGGGAAAGTTTGGTTGTGGAGAATGGACTGTTGTATCGAATATCAGAGTCTGATATTTTTTATAAACAGTTGACACTGATTGCTCCATCACTTGTTCGAAATAGCATTTTTGAACAGTTACACGTGAAACGTTGTGCTGGTCATTTTGGTCGAGACAAAACATTATCTGCTATCAAGTCAAGATTTTATTGGCCAAATATGTCAAAAGACATTGTGTTGTGGTGTAAGTCATGTTTGTTCTGTGCTCGCTGCAAACCTGGCCCAGGTAAAGGCAAGTCCAAGTTGAGGCAGTCTCAGGTCCGACATCCATGGCAATGTTTGGCAATTGATATTGTGGGTCCTTTACCAGTTACCCGGAATGGTAATGAATACATCATGGTTGTAGGGGACTATTTCACTAAATGGAAAGAGGCATTTGCTATTAGAGATCATACAGCCCTTACTGTTGCAGATAAGCTAGTCACCGAGGTATTGTGTCGATTTGGTTGTCAAGAACAGATTCATACCGATCAAGGTAGGGAATTTGAGTCACACTTATTTGCAGGTATCTGTGATTTGTTAGGTGTGGAAAAAACCCGTACGACTCCTTACCGACCACAGTCTGATGGATTGGTAGAACGTTTCAACCGTACTTTGAAGCAGATGCTTTCAATTTATGTCCATCAGGAACCATTAGACTGGGACGACCACTTACCATATCTCCTTATGGCTGATAGGGCTAGTGAACACAAGAGCACCAATTGTACTCCTAACTTGATGATGTTAGGTAGGGAAATTCAGTTGCCTATTGACGTGATGGTGGGTTATCCTCCAGGTGTTCAGTATCCACTGTGTCCTGTTGCATATGTTCAATGGTTACAAGATGTTTTTCAGAAGATTTTTCAATTTGCTTCTGACAAATTGGGTGTTGCTGCTGCAACACAGAAGCGAAATTATGACTATGGATTGAAAGTTCCCAAATCGAAAGCTAGGTCCTGGTTGGGATGGTCCATACCTGGGTGTCAGGAAAATCTCTGAAATAACGTATGGCATACAGAAGAGACAAAATTCACCTGTATCAAACGTCCACGTTGATCATTTGAAGCCTTTTGAAGGTCAACCTGTTCCTTGGAACTGGCTAAGGGATACAGATATTCTCTGTCTAAGACACTGGACGACACAAATCCAGTTGTGTCGTTTTCCAGGGATGAGGAGGATGAGTCTGATGAGGGTGCAATCACTCTTGACAAGGCATCTGAAATGAAATCACCAGTACGTACCAGAGTAGGCAGGGCAGTAAAGTTAGGTATGGGAAAGGAGGAGAACCTCGGGGTATGCGGATGTATATGCAAGGCATATATATATAGCGGCTACAGAATTTTTTTTTTTTTTTTGCCAAATAAATTCTTAAAACGGGTTTGAGTTGTTTTAGTTGTTGATGCTTGTTTTCTTTGCTTTGCTTTGTTTTTGCTTGTTGTTAATCTGCTTATTGGGAAGTTTCCTTCCTTTTCTCGCTTTCAGCGATGGAAACGCTCGAGATTATGGTTTCAGAGGAAGAATCGAGGGCATTCTTTGATGGAGAAAGACCCCTTTTGACGGATGCAGGGATGCCATGCCCGGTCTCCGGGTGTGGAGAACATGTTTTCCATAAATATGGAAAACTCTTGGATCATTGGCTGAGCAAACACAAGCCTCATGTGACACGTTTTTGTTGCTCCCCATGTGGGAAGGATTTCGCCAAGTTATCATCTGGGAGGTGGCATACAAGGTCACACGATGGAGACGTGACAGTTTCCAGGGTTCAAGCTCCCAATCGGCAATTCATGGATCCTGGAGCAACATTACTCCCAAGGTTGGCGAAGCCAGAAGAAAAGACACTTTCCCCACGAAGGCTACGACTTCGGCAGGAGGAAGCCTCGAGGCGACATCGCCTCCCTTCCCGAAGAAGGTCCAGGGAAGAAAGAGAAGAAGAAGAACTGGAAACCATGGCTGCCTTGAACAGTGATTGAATGTATATTGTAAACGTCGCATTATTTCTATTGTATTTGTCGCATTTTTTGTTGTAACTTATTGTAAGTGTGAATGTGTGTGTGAAAGGAAATATCGGAATAAAATTGGGGATTTTACTCTTAAGGGGGGAGGAATGTAGGAAAATGGGTTTTTGTTGGGAATAGGAGTTATTTTCTTTTCACGTTATTGGGGTTGTAATATATATATTTAGTGGGAAGTTTTACGTAGCAGTTTCCGGGAGTAAGTGATTTCCTCGGAGGTTGCTTGTAGTTAATAAAATTCCGCTTTTTACCTTCGTTTGGCTGTAAAATTCCGTTGGAATTATTCCTTTCCCGGACAGTTGACAGTCACGGCATGCGCTGCCATGCCGTGCTCGGATTGCCGTGGCCCGGTGTGTTTTCTGTTTGCATTCCGAGTGCGGTATGGTAGAGCTGTCGTGATTGGTCGGCTGACTCCATTGCGGGCCAATGGGAGTTAGGCTACTTCTCCCGGGTCAAAGGTTAGCGCGCGGGGTATTTAAGGGCCTGTAACGCTCAGAGAAGTCGCTTGCTTCAGGACATCCTGACCGAACAGTAAGTCGGGAGGTCTTCCTCCTTTCCCTAGGTTTTGTATAGGATTATTTTGCATGTAGAGTAGGAGAATATTTAGTGGGTTGGGGGAAACGATAGGGTTAGAGTAGGCTTTGTATGTAGGAATTAATTAGTTAGGACTTTCTTTTTCTTTGGGTTTCATATACTGATAGTTGTGAGTGTGTGTGATGCTGGCTTCTGTTTATTTTGTTGAGTTTGGCTTAGTTTGTTTTTATTAATTAATAAACTGTATTTATTTGATGAAATCTGAACTTTGTTCTTATTTTGTGAAGAATCTTTTACAATGACTTGAACAACCATAGAACCTGAAATAAAGTCCATGAAAGGTTCCGTTCTCCAGGTACAAGATTAACATCTAATTAAAAATACACAACGCAAAGTCCACAACGGAGAGCGTTAAATAACAACATCGAACCTTGATATATGAACCTTACTGTCACTGGGTGACCTCCCTCAACGGAGGCGCCTATTACAAGTGTAAGATGTTTGTTTTTTAAAAGCACATCCAACCAGTAATTAAAACTGACCACAATTTTAGTATTTAGTGCTGTGATTTTTATCACCATCACTTATGCTTATTGTGTGTACAGATATTTTCCAGTAGGTGACATTTGGTGCGGAACTGGGGTTGATGTGTTCCGCTTCCTGTGCTCGCAAAACGAGCCGGACAAGTTGGCCAGATATTGTGTTTTATGGTAGTTTAAAGGCCAAAGTGTACCCATGTGTACATGGAATGGCTGTTGATAGCCCGTCTATTTTTTTAAGAATTATACGGTTACTATAGAAGTCTATGGGAAAACATTTGGTGGTGTGTAACCTCTAACGGCTGCGCACAGTTTCAAGTCCTGTGAGAAGAGGAGCGCAAGAGCTCCAAGGCAGGCGAACCAGTCTACCACACGCAATGTGTAGAAACATGATGGTGTAGGAGCGGCGATTAGAATATTCAGGTTAATTAAGATATGGTGTGGGTTTGATTTCGTGGTTCTGTCTTGGCTCTTACAACCGATGGTGTTTCCTGAGTTTGGTTTTACGCCGCATTTAGCAATATTCCAGCAACATCATGGCGGGGGACACCAGAAATGGGCTTCACACATTGTGCCCATGTGGGGATTCGAACCCGGGTCTTCGGCGTGACGAGCCCCCTTGAAGCCGAGTTTTTTTTCAGGCGCACATTTTCATATGGTTTGAAAAGTGAACGTTGTGCGAAAATTGCACTCGCGTGGTCCTGGATCTACGTACGGCTATAAAATTACACAGAAATGTAGAATATTAAATTTCCTATCCGTTGGTATAAATATAAGTGCAACTCCCTCGGCGGTTTGAGAAATAGACACTGCTAAGTGTTGTCCAAAGTATGTTATGCGTTAAAAAACAGTAAATTTATCCGCTTTTTATCGCACACTGATAAAAGCACTGTGCTACGAATTTTTTAATGTGGCATCTTTACGGAAAGTGTGAGCGAAGAAAATACAGCCTGATATCTGAATGACATAAGTGTATATGAATTGGGTTTATGTGCTTGTGCATAACGTTATACGCTCATCATTAAAAATGACTTGCAATAAATGTCAAAAATGGATTTTCTTCTATGACGTCAAACGACGACAGAAAGGTCATGCACGTATAATGATAAGGGGGCATAACTCCGTTATGCGTAACACTAGGTCAATGTAACTCAGATCACTTGGAGAGAATGTAATGAAATTGCTGAAAATAATACAACATTTTAGTTGACATCATTGCTTGTTTTATGCATTTTGCGACGTCGGAAAAAGACGACATTGGTATGCTGATTAGTATATATCTCCCCTAATTTCCATTAATTGTATAAAAGGTCTCGGCTTCTATGTCAGAATTTAACACTCTTTAGAGAAAACATAAAATGACTGATTTTTCCATTTAAATAGTGTCCTGAATATATACTGAGTCAAAAAAGAAACTTCACATTCTTTCTTCAGGGCACTATAAAAGAACAAGAGATGGTAAGATGGTTAAATTGTTATTATTTCATTGCTGAGATCTGTGTGATGTACTCGATACAATGACAGTGCCATAATCAGTTCCATTAGGCTACACCGCCGTTCCAAAACATGGGTATACAGAATGTCAAGTCACAAGAATAAAAATGCGAAATGTCTCAGTTCAATATCGTGTATGGCCGCCCCGCGCATTCACCACTGCCAAACACCGTCTCCTCATCGACTGCCTGATGCTTGTGAACACGTGGTTGGGGATTCTGCGCCATTGCTCTTGCAAGGGAGCGCCAAGTTCCTGCAAATTCTGGTTGGTTCCTAAGACCACGAAGCCTTCTCCCAAGTGCATCCCAAAGGTGCTCTATTGGATTAAGGTCAGGGGACCTCGATGGCCAGTCCATGACGTTGATTCCAGCGTTTTGAAGGAAATTTCGTGTCAACATCGCGGTATGCGGCCAAGCATTATCATGCTGGAACTGTAGACCTGGGCCATGAGCCGCCATGAAAGGAACGAGTTCAGGGGTGAGCACCTGGTCGCGGTAAGCAGCAGCTGTGAGGTTTCCACGGATGACCAGAAGTCGGGAACGGTTGTTCCCACAGAAAGCATCCCACACCATGCAACTTCCGCCCCCGAATCTGTCGACTTCCTGTACACAACATTGGGCATACCGTTCACGACGTCGTCTCCAGACTCTATGCCTGCCGTCCGTGAATCTGAGGGTAAACCTGGATTCATCGCTAAAGACGACTCGATTCCAGTCTCTCTGGAACCATCGGATGTGACGTTGGGCCCACAGCAGACGTTGACGTTGATGAAACGGCGTCAATGTTGGCCCACGATATGGGCGTCGAGAATGGAGATTGGCAGCCCGCAACCGATTTCGGATGGTCTGTGAGGACAGTCGACCTCTAAACATCTCAGCCCTGGTTCGTGTAGCCGGCAGAAATCTGTCACGTAGGTGACGTAGGACGATTTGACGGTCTTCTGCTCGTGACGTCACACGTGGACGACCCGACCATGGGCGATCAGAAGTGGTGCCAGTTTGTTGTAGACGACCTCGCAAGTCATACACAGTATGACGGCTGCATCCCATTGCTCTTGCGACGTCAATAACTGATCTTCCCGCTTGCAACATGCCAACGGCACGTTCACGTTGCACATTTGACAATCGTGGCATTTCAAGTACCGTTAGAACTTTGGTTTCAAAGTGTTTTTTCAATTCTTGAGGCCAATGCAAACACCTGCATATGAAGAAAACTTCGATGCGAAGATCACGTGATCGACTGCACGTGCAAAACCTGATTTAGCACTAACGTCATTTGCACGACGAATGGATGGGTTTGAGTGGGTTTTGCTAACGTTTTTCTAGAGTCGAAAGATAGGGATCCCATTTCGGCTACATAGATGTATCATCAGAGTAAAATTATTCATTATTTTTCAAATTACATTTTGTGAAGTTTCTTTTTTGACTCAGTTTATATGTGTGTATGTGTATGTGTGTATGTATATGTATGTGTATATGTATATGTTTATATATGTATATATATATGTATTATGTGTGTATATGCATGTATATTATGTGTATATATATATGTGTGTGTATGTGTGTAATATATATACATATATACATACATGTATTATTTATAAGATAGTCAATATCGATGACGACACATGTTTCATTTAAATTTTATATTATATGTTGTATGGGGGCGGTGTAAATATAAGCTGTAAAGCTTGTTCACCAATACCCAACCATTTTTTACGAATTAACATATGTAGAAACCACAATTCGGATTATTTGAAAAAATAAGTCTATCAAAACAATGAGTGTTCAAGTCACTACAACCCACTCTGTGGCGAGCATGGATTATTTGACAAAATCTAGATCCAAAGTTTTTATCAAAGAGAATATTTCCTTGTTTGGTCTGTAATCGTGTTTTGAACGGATTTACTGATTGTGAGTTAATTATTTCGGTTGGTAAATTGTTCCATAAACGTACGGTGTCTGGTAAAAGGAGTGTGCATACGAGTCTGTGTGACAACGAATTGTACAAATACTATCAGTATTTCTCAAATTGTAAGGAAACATGTTCTGGAATTAAATCAGATAAGTAGTTTGGAGTAAGGTTATTACTTACGGAAGCGCTGAAGGGACCTGATGAAATATAATTTATCTTGAGCGCACAAGTTAGTTATCTTGAGTGCACAAGTTAATATATTGAGCGCACAAGTTAGTTATCTTGAGCGCACAAGTTAGTATCTTGAGCGCACAAGTTAATATCTTGAGCGCACACGTTAGTATGTTGAGCGCTCAACTTCGTATATTGAGATACACTGCTTCATAAGCAGTTCATGTGGAAGCAAGGAAGAGCGGAAACGCGAGCTGATTCATGCTTATTTCGGTCTTGGGTTCCAATAGAAACACATAACACATCTTCTTGTCAAAAATCATGGTATAGTATAGTACGCCATACGAAGCGTATTCTGAGGTGTATGTCCCTCTTTCGCACCAGATACCAGATTTGCTGATGTTACAGTGAGTGAGTGAGTACGGTTTACACCGCTTTTGGCAATATTTCAGCAATATCACGGTGGGGAACACGAGAAATGGACTGCACACATTGTACCCATATGGGAAATCAAACCCAGGCGTGACGATCGGACGCTTTAACCACGAGGCTACCCATACTTTATTGCGGACAACTTCGACGATCGGAACAAAGACATGGTTATCGTTGATGCATCAAAAATGTACCCTATGCGGTTTAATCGTGAAACAGGATACTGTACGGTCGTTGTTGGACCCGAATGGTGTTCAATTTCTCCAAGGACACTGTCTTCATCGACGTATTTATTCTTCAACTTCCTGTGTTGTTAAAACATGTTAAATAAACTACAACACACATACGTATACATAAGGGATTGATACGGAAGAAGTGAAACGGGGAACACGGTATTTTAGTAAGAAATAAAGTCGGTTTATATGCTATACGTGCACATACTAATGGATCAAATAAATCAGGCGGGTTTTATATGATATTGTACAGAGTTAAACTGCCATTGTACTCACGTTAGGAAACATTACTGATACATGCAAACCAAGACTACAGACTATAGTTCCCTGAAAGTGGTCGACTTTACTTCCAATACATCAGACATTAGTTTTATAATTAACATAATTAGGTATAACACTCCATGTTTACATTTTTCATGTTCATGTAATACTCTATATACATAATAAAGCTGTAGCACAAAACAAGGTATCCGAGCTTTACGCTAGTGTTCATAATACTTCGTACCAATATTAGAAGTCAGTAAAACCACTATTCATTCCTGCAATAAACTCCTATGGCCGTATGCACATGTCGAGCGTAAAATCTAGTCCGGGCGTAAGTAAAATGTGCGCCTGGACGTAACGTAAACCGGTATGCACATATTAGACGTAGTTAAAGTTACGCCAGTCGTAGCGCTCTACATTTACGCCACCTTCCCAGCAGGCGTAGTGGCGGCACTGTATGCCGAGGGGTTTTTTCAGCCGCACATTTTCAAAAGGTTTGAAAAGTGAACGTAGTGCGAGAATTGCGCCCTTGTTGTCCTAGATCTGCGTACGGCTATTAAAGTACACAGAAATGTAGAATATTTAATTTCCTATCCGTTGGTATAAATATAAGTGCGACTACCTCGGCGGTTTTAGAAATAGACACTGCTACATGTTGTCCAAAATTTTGTTACGCCGTAAAAAACTGTCAATTTCTCAGCTTTTTGTCGTGCACCGATAAAAGCACTCTGCCACGATTTTTTTAATTTGGCATCTAAGCTGCTAAGCCCGACGTAGTGTGTTACGCCTGACGTTAGCTACGCCCGACATGTGCATACGGCCACTAGTCATGTTTATATTTTAATTTTTATTATTACATTACACCTGGGCCTTCTTTATGTAATAAAGCGGAAAGTAGTAAAATCAATTACAAAGAATAGTATTGACAAGCATAAAGACGATGAACATTGTTCAATGTTCAATGTTCATTAATCATTTGCATACTTTTACATAAACTCATCATAAACACCTATAGTTAACTCCGACTTTTCATCCTTTGAAATCTTCCAAAAAGGATTATTAGTTTGTTCATTTTAGCGATCAGTCAAGCAAACGTGCGTTCCATTAATGCCATTAGATGCTAAACACGAAACTGAGCGCTCAAGAAAACTAACTTGAGTGCTCAAGATGTTAACTTGTGCACTCAACATACTAACTTGTGCGCTCAACATACTAACTTGTGCGCTCAACATACTAACTTGTGCGCTCAACATACTAACTTGTGCACTCAACATACTAACTCGTGCGCTCAAGACAAATTATAGTTCATCAGGTCCCTTCAGCGCTTCCGTAATTATTCATTTTGTAGAATAAAGTAAGTTTCTTAATTTCTCTACGCTTAACTAATGGTATGAAATTGGTCTCCTTGTAGATTTTTTCATGACTAGTTCCTCTCACGGCTCCACAAATCGTTCTAGCGTCTAATTTTTCTAGAATCATTGACTGTTCTTTCGTACAGTTGTCCCATATGTGACATTGCGGGGGATATGAAATTGATGACTTTGTCATGTTATAATTATTTTTTTAAATCACGTTGTTTATATACTGTAGATATGTCTAATGTCGAAAGTGTGATATCAAATTTATGAATTTTCGATATAATTTGGATTTTACTGAAAAAGCTCTTAAAAGGAAAAAAATCACAAAACTTATTTTGTTGCAACTGTGAAGCGCAGTTGAACATCGTCCGGGGACGAATTTTATGTACTGACTATGCAACCAGTTTCAACCAATCAGGATCGGTTGACACCGTATCGCCAAGTGCGCGCCTGCTATGTTGTGATCATGGCGTCAGGGTACTGGCATGATTCAGTTCAATTTTGACGTATATTCAAATATAAATCATATTTTATTGACACGTCCCCGCAAGTGACGATGCCGCCCAAAAAGACTTTCCAAACTAAACCTTCTGCAACGACTACAGCGAAAACAAAAGGAGACAAGGGAATTACAACTAAGAAAGTTGCAGCAGGACCAGGTAGATCTAGTATCTGTACCGTACAGTAGGGATCCTAGACGAATGTGTAATGTTGCTTGCTGATAAATAATCTGAGAACATGTAGTAAATCTAATATTATAAAAATGTTTCATGTAAAAAAAAGTATCAAAATACACATGCATTGCGTTAAAAATGACTTTGAAAGGTGTTGAGAATATTAACTGGTATCTGCGTGAAGGGGGATAACTCTTGTATCTGCCAGTTATAGTTGGTTTATTCACTCACATAAAAGTAGACAAAACAAGATCTAAGTGCCAAAATAATGCAAACTATGTTTCCTTGAAATGTATTGTCACCTCAATACACAATGAGAATGTGTTTGTAGAATGTTAAAGTACTGTTAAGGGAGCATAAAAACCACCATACTCTGCCCAAACAAGTCCATGGCCCACCACTGCATGGAGCTGAGGGTCGTCTGCTTCACTAACACATGATATTTCTTTACAACTATTAATGAATGACTCTGACCTCAGAAGAATTAGTAATTAGAGTTACATTCCCTTACTTTCTGGACAACTTATGTTATTGCAATCATTCCTTATCCACCTCCAAAGAATGGAATATGAACTCATTGTTTGCAACAAAAAAGAAAAAAAAGGCAGAGAGCGTAAGAGTTTTATTATTTTAATTAGATAATATTATCCCAAAAGAAATCAAAAGCCTTTACATGGATCACTCATGAAAGAACACAGTCACCAAAGCCCTAGCCTCACAGGAGGGGTGAATCATAACAAACAACAAAACTCAAGTATTCATTCATTTTCATAAATATCACATATAGATGGAACACATCTGTATCATTTATCATGATATTATACTGTCATGGCAGATCATATTAAACAGTCACATCGTTCATGTTCCCTCTGTTGTTCATTGTTCCCAAACACCAAGTAAGTGGGATACTGAATCTGTGTACTCCAGGACAGTGAGTAGCCTGGTCATGGCTCGCAGCAAGCCCTGGTCAACTGCAACATAGCGAACTGTAATGTTTTCAAAGTAGACAACTTTCATTACTTAATCAACTGAGTGAGCCCTGTCCACTGATCACTATTGTTTCATGCTTGATTGGCATTTTAGAAGATGGTATTTGATGAACATAGTGATTTTTCTGGGTTATATCTTCTTTTTATTCTCGAGTACAACGTTTCAGGGCTTGTTCTGGTCCCATCATCAGGTACAACTGAACTGTAACTGTTTACTCTGCCCGTGACATCACAATGCTTATGACGTCACAATTAGTGGTGGTCCCATTAATTGAAATAATCGAAGATTGGTCGCAGTGACTAAACGACCAAGCAATCGATCATGTTTTCTCATAATCGAACACAAACAATTCTGAAAAACATTTTGCATTAACAATATTTTTCACAAGGTTGGTTTTGTCTGTTACATTTCATAAGCACTACAAGCTCATTCCAAGTCATGATTGAATTTATCTTAAGGACTCCAAGAAATTAGTGTTCCTAACATACTAGTCATCCTTTAAAGATGTGCAATTTGCAAAAACAAAATCAAAGAACTACATGGTTTTTTCTTTTTGTTTTTGCGCAAACTAAAATAACCAGGAAAATTTCATAAATGACGCTAACCAATGATTGATCTGTTGTAATGAGCCAAACAGCAATTATGGGATTTTAACCAATTCCCAACACTAGTCACAATGCTATGACGACGCAATACATGTGGATGTCAATAGATACAGCTAACAGGGCTAATAGAATACATGTTATAATGAATATATAAAATGTCGATACTTATTATACAAAATTGTTGATTTATTTAGAAATGTACAGAGACTTATTTAGAAATGTATAGAATGAAAAGTAATAGCAGTGTATACATGGAAATTATGGTTTATTCATGGGAACAGTGACGAGGGTAGGGTATTATTGTCTTATGGTTTTATGTACCATGCATTTGGGAGGTACACACCCTGATCCCTGTTTATTGCTGGTTTTGTGTGTTTGATGAAGATAGCTTCAATCAACTTGCGTTTTCGCCAGTCACTGATGTTTTTTGCGAGGACTTCAGTTTCCCTGTCAATTTCATAGGGGTGGGTATTGCAAAAACACAACAAAATCACTATTATTGATTAACCTTTTATAAAAACTTTTAATCATGACAAAATAAAAATGTAAGTAACATTTGGCACTAATGAAACAGGGAAAAGAACAATTCAAAAACGGAAATATCCGAAGATTTTCGAGTGTTACGGTATTTTGCGACTGCGTGTCAAAATACCGGTTTTCGATCAGCGTATTGCAATACGTATCATTTTCATGTCTGAACCGGTAAATACCGGTAAACCGGTTATATTGTGCAGCCCTACAATTTCATGATCGGGATTATTCATAATGTGTTGGGAAACTGCAGATTTCTGATCTGATTTGTCCACTGAAGTTTTATGTTCTTTCACATGTGTAGCTACTGGTCTGCCTGTCTTACCAATGTAGATGTCACCACAGTCACATTTCAGTTGATACACACAGCCTTTAGGGTTGGATATAGCGTGATTGCACCCCTTACCATTTGCACGTAGCAAAGTTTTAAGGGTTTTGCCAGAAGAGAAAGTGCTGTCAATGCTTGCCATTTTCTTTAGGAGTCTGCTGACTTGGTGGCTGATGGGCCCAACATACGGGATGTTGATGCGGATGAGAGATGGTTCAGGTTTCGGAGGACGCTGAACTTGATCTTGTAGTGTTTTCTTTATAGTGGTTTCTACAAGGTTCTTAGGATACCCATTGTATGTGATGAATGTTGTCTTCAGGTGGTCTACTTCTTGTTGCAGTAGGTCAGGGCTACAAATTGTTTTTGCACGTCTTGCAAGCTTGGCAACAATTGCTCTCTTGATTTGGGGATGGTTGTTTGAGTGGTGTGAATATATTGGTCTGTGTGGGAGGTTTGCGATAGACCGATGTGAGTTGTCAATGGTAAATGCATATTTATACTATACTGAGATGGCATGATTTTTATTGGGTAATCACAACATAGTGAGCTCTCTCTCTCTCCCTCTCTTACTCTTTCCCCTCTCTCTGTCTCTTTCTCCCTCTCTCTGTCTCTTTCCCCTGTCTCTCTCTCCCTGTCTTTTTCTCTCCCTCTCTCTCTCCCCTTTCTTTCTCTCCCTCCCATTTTCTCTCTCTCCCTCCCTCCCTCCCTCCCACTCTCTCTCTCCCTCTCTCTCTCCCTCTGTCTCTCTCTTTAAATGGCACAATACCATACAAACCTTTCATAGTTTTGCATCCAGTTTCAGTGTTCACGAATGGTGTTTCAAAGTAACAGGACAATGGGTCCTGTAAGTTTCAGATGTCTGTCTGACCCATTGAAAATTCACAGGACCCATAGAATAAAATAAAACACACATTACAGATTTAACATTTCTTATAATTGGCATTGAAATTATTAACAAACATAAGATTTATAAACAGCAAGCAAGTGTCACATGTCACATAAAAGAACTTCAGTCAAAGTCATTGTGAAATATACAGTCAGACACTGGGGCCGGCGGGTTGTAGACTTCTGTCTGACCATTGGCGAATCTGCCCGGATTTGTCAGAGGGTCAGACGCTATTCGTGAACACTGCAGTTTGCCTTAGCTGTCTGATGTTTAATGCAGTGGGAAGCAAGGTAAGTACAGATTCTGATCTTCACAAACATATATCATGAACACATGTATTTTCAAAACTTAGTAAACTTCATTTTTTATCACAACTAACTGAATGATTTGTGACTTCGTTATTTGTGGCATCACAGTTAGAGCTGATGGAAATAACAAGCGATGCAACAGTTGCCTGTTGGAGACCAATTTCGTTAAACAACTTTTTCTGTGATGCATGACAATTTCTAATAGCTGAAAAGGTGTTTGGGTATAGGTTATTCATGAACATCTTGCCTCGTAATATTTATTAACTACTTTTCTAAACTGAATATATCTAGCAATTCATGGGGACACTTTCTAATCAAACAGACTGTAAGTTGAGCTGTCAGTTTGTATGGTAGGTTTTAATGAGGAACCTCGAGTATTATGACATTGAAATCAAACTGAACTTAACATTATTCCATGGTCAATATCGCAATGTTGGTGAAATGGTAGTATACGGAAGTTTGTTTCACTTTTTTTATAATGCCTTCTTTTATGCAGATAACATTATTAAAAAATGAACAAATAATGCCATTCTTCTCTCAGAGTGAAATGAGATAATTTATATAGTGTTTCTTATCGAAATAGATATTTCTTATTCGTCAGAACAGAATTCACAAATTACGTATGTTTGGTGTGGGTGTGTGTGCATACACTTATATATAACATCTAAATTGATAGTTATTAAAAATCAGGCTGTTTGTAACCAAAATGACTATATTGGTTGGAACACTTCAGCAAAAATAATTTCCACTTCAAAATGAACTGGAACAGTAACATTTTTCATGTTATCATATGAGCTTCAAAACATTGAATGAAATTAATGCTGTAAGATGAAATGGATCAGAGAACATTATAATGGCATAAATGACGCTTTAAAGACACATGTAATGGTAAAAAATATATAACTATGTCGTATACATTCCCTCTGGATCATGGTTGCCTTTTCCTGTTGATAACACATACACATACAGAATGGAAATGAAAATTTTAACTAAGTCATAGCGGAGACCATATAATATCTATTATATGGTCTCTGGTCATAGCTATCCCAAGTGGTATGCTAAAGAGTTATGCAGTTATCTCCCTTAGCTGTGACGCCACAATATAGTTGTTGAAAACCTCTCATAATTTTACCTACGTACGAATTGGAATATCTTAAAAACCGTTGACTAGATTCTTTTCATACTTGGTACCTAGGTTCATTACAGTCTGCAAAAGGTCCAAGCCAGGTTTGGTGACCTTGACCTTCATTTCAAGGTCACAACTTCATCTTAAACTATGACCTTCACTTTCATTACTTTTTAAGTTTAATTTGATAACTTGTGGGGGGTCGGGATCATGTCAGTGTAGTGACAACTGCTTGTTGAACTGTAATTTTCCCAGCATAAATCATAATGTCATAAGCACATGTTTGCAATGTAAAAACTTCATGGCCGATTTGGATCTCCATTTTCTATGAGCCTCCTGCCTCATGGGTCCTCCCTGCTCTTTTATAACCGATGTTATTTGTGTCAAGAACTTTCTAAAGGTGATTGGATTAAGTTGACACCTTTGTTCATCATCTTAAAGTGGAAGCTCTCGTCTCAATCAGGAATTAGTCAATCTACTAAGAGCTCTACTCTAAGGAGGACATTCATTCATCCATAATCTATCCTTTGCAAATTCGTTCAGAAATGAGGCTAAAATTTAAAATCTTCAGAGGTAGTTAGATCAGGCTGATAGCCTGTTGGCCATGAGCCGTACAGACTCAAGAGACAACAGTCCAGACCAAGGTCTAGAGTCTATAACCGTAGATCACTGTGGTGTTCTACTCGGGAAAGCTGAGTATCAGCCATGACCTGAAGCTGATAAGCAATCCCCTTGGCGGGAGAAGCTTAGGGTTTTCGAGCGGGAGGGACTATGTCGACAGCTTCGACATAAGGCAGGATTTGCCCATGGCGCAAGCCGCACGGGCCCTGCCATCAGTCCCTGGGTTTCAACCGGCAACGGTTACAACCCAATAAAAAGGGCTGATCCTGTGGACCGCTTGCGGCCCACACTTATGGGATCGTCCCAGTCAAACGTGAAGGCTACGGGAGACACAGGCTTCAGTGCTGTCCACCAGCAGATGACTACCATAGCCATGGGTAGTCCGGCTGATCGGGATGGCATAATGATATGAGATGGCATAACTGTTCAGATTGACACGGACGAGAGGGACTATGTCGACGAGGTCGACAGTCAGCAGCTTTTGAGCATGGCACAAGTCATACAGGGTCCTACTGTCAGTCCTGGGTGTTCAACCGCTTGCGGTTGCGTTTGGCCCTACTATCAGTAAGCCTGCTTAGCTGGCAATTGTTTTTCTGCATGGTGGGGTCAGAGCCACAAAAGCGCAAACAGCATTGACCATGCTCATGTAACGCCCACGGAGTCCTAAGCCGTACAACAGCTATGGTCTGAAGTCTGTACCTGTAGGCAGTTGAGATGCTCTATAGTCTATACATGGGAAGCCGAGTATCAACCACGGTTACCTTTGAGCAGACGAATTTATGTTTGTTAATGTTGCTGATATTTAGTTGTCCATGGGGTCAGCCACACACTCCTTACCTCTGGTCTGAATGGGCGATCTTTTTGATTTTATTTTGTTATGCAGCGTGTGAATTTCATTGGATTGTACATGATGGGATTTTTGACAGCACAAATATTTAGCAGGCATACAGAGAATGGTCAAGTAATTATAAAATAACAGTAACGGACGAATTATGTAAATCATCACCTGCATGTAGCCACTGTTCATAAAATAGATAGAAAGTTAAACATAGGCATAACTGAAATCTACTTTTTCTGTAAGAGTTCATGGTGCATGATATATAAAAAGACTATGGATAAATGGTGGATACATCCATATTGCAAATTTCTACAATGACTGCATTTTAATTATCCTGAATTAAGGATATATATTAAAATGTTTGGTTTTTAATTTTGAATAAAAGGAAATAATATTAAAATATTCATTTATGAAATATAATATTTCCGACACAGAAGAAACTAAACCAGGATAATTACTTATTCAAGGGCACTTTCAAAATTCAATTTTTCATTATGTAAATATACATGTATATTTCTATTTGTATTGATAATAAATTTCAATATCTGTGATAAATGGCAAGTGTTGTGAACATCAAATGGTTTACATTTTACTGCAGTGTCTACATACCGCTTGCCTTCACAATAGTCGGATGATTATAATAGTCATGAAAAAGCTCATATTTTATTTTTTAGACATAGCTTTTTATGTTTCCTAGCGGTAAACTGATTTTTCAAATTCTAACACAAATAAATTAATAAAGTCAGTATCTTTTCCCTCTTTACTTCAATAGATATCTGCACTGTACAACGTTGTAATTTTATCTGATATTTTTGTATGAAGGTGCGTGTGTACTATAATATTACATTACACATGTATGACTTTATTTAGTCCTTGTACATTATCTGATAAATTTGTACAAAATATATAAAAATGCATATACATATCTACATGGAATGATTGTGGGATTAAATTCAAATTTATGTCATCAAAACATGTTATATTTTAAACACATTATCTATGTTAATTCTTAACAAACAGATAACTCTAAAGTTTTCTTTGAAAACTGTTGAATGAAAATCAGAATATAAAGCTTTAGCTACATAGTATATGGTCTGTCATGGGAAATATTTTGTCAACATAATGTTACCAAAACAAGAAGATACATATGTCATGAAATTCTATCATACACATCCCCTTGGGTGGTCAGAATGATCTGTTTGTTGGGATAAATCTCTGTAAATGACTATTTTAAGAGCTTTAAATGGTGTTAAATTTTTGTAAAAAAATAGATCAGTGAATGAACATACTTTATAAGGGGTAAAGCTTGTGACAAAGCAAAATTATTTCACTCAGGACATAAACTTGATATGAAAGAGGAAGCTCGTTTGATATCCTATAATTATCAAAGCATAATCAAGCATAGTGATTTTGTTGTGTTTTTGCTTTGTAAATCAAGCATTTACTCGATTATAAGTATTTTTTTGTTAAAGAAAACTCCATGCAATATATTGCAATACATATCGCAATATAGGATTTTGCATCGCAATATAGGATTTCACATCGCAATATATCGCAATATTAAAATTCTCTGCGATACCCACCCCTTAATCATACAGTGAAATACTGTTGCTAACTAGATTAAATGATGTCACTTCATGAAGGGGGAAAACTCCAAACGTTTTATGCAAAAGAAGACAATATGCAGCATGTACCTAGCTGGCAGTAAAGAATCATTCACATTCCCTGGCATCTACACCCTCTAAAGTTGTCACAGAAATAGAAATAAAATGTTTTTTTGGCGTTTATTTGTGTATTACTTCGTTAAAATAGATAGTTTTAACAAATATTAAAATAACTATGAATTTCCCAACTTGGCCTTCTAATTTGGTCCTCTAATCATCCAGAATACCATTTTACAGGTAAAAATTACCAAAATTTGCATATTTTCAACAAATTTAGAAACATGTTATGAATTAGGTCACAATCAACAATGGGTGGTTACAACTACCTGCAGCACTGTTTAGATGGGAAGATACATTTGCATGTGCATTGCTATAATGATCAAAGGACTATCAAAGCTATGAATGAACTCTTAAAAATAGTAAACTTTCAAGAGTAGGCATAAAAAAGTACTGAGAAAATCCCAAATCAATTATTTTCTATATCAATTAGGATAAGAGAAAGGATGAATGGTATATGATGACATCAAAATATATTATCCATGTGAACCTATGGAGATTGGGGTGTTGCGCATGCGTCAGGTGTGATCGGACGTGTTCATGTCGTGCTGACAAAAAAGGTGACAAAACGGATAAATAACACAGCATTAGTTGTACCCTGAGAGATAAATAGTTTTCCCATACTAGTGTGAGTATTCGGAAGCAATATCTGTCAGATCGAAGCAGAATTTATAGCTATATATCGAAAGTTATTGTACATGATCTGAAGACAATGCATTGTCGATAGCTGTCACTCACAAGTCAAGCGTGAAGCTGTCAATTTCACGTGCAGCATGGGAGACTCACTAGATTGTTGGCGTGGACGCATTGGATGTTTTTGTCCCAGTCGAAGCAACTCACGGCAAGTATTGAAAAAACTTTACATTCGAGGAACATTTCTAAACAGACAATTGAAGTTATTACTCGTTCTGAATTTGATTATTCACGTGAGTAGTAGATACAATGATTGTCCGGGACCAAGTCCAACAAAAGCCTCTGCAAAGCCTTATTTCCCAAATAAGGCTTTGGTCGGACCCTTAGCTCTTGCTACCATTGTATCTACTACTTTTGAGCCCCCGTTGATTTCCCGGCCACACGTGGCACTATAGAAAGATAGAAAGGTTCTAAAAGTAGTAAAATGTCCCCGGCAGCCACAATTCCCCAAGGGAGAAAGAAAGATGATGTTGTGCTTCTCCCAAGGGGAATTGCGTCGGCTGCCTTTCTCTCACCATGAGAGTGCCCCACTAAGGGATACCTTACCGAAACACCTCACATCACACAAAGTTGCAAGGAATCCACTGAGGCAACGGCGGGATACGAACCCACATGTATAGCTCGCGCAAACTATACATAATGGGCCGCACCACTCAACCGATTGAGCTACCGGGGACTTAGCTGAACAATCTCGGTTTAACGGGTCTATCCTGAGAGCACTTTCCTGATCACGTGATATGATCACGTGAACAGTTTAATGTGATACTGGGATTATTTTGTTAACGTGACACTATGCCGTGTTGACAGGAAGTAACCTTGTGTCGTACGGTACGATCAATAATTCCTGTCTAACGAGCCCTCTGCCTGGCCCATCCCTCAAGTAGTACAAGTTAGGCTCGTCTGCTTTGATGTCCACTTTATCTATGTTGTAAGTTTTGACTGACCATATAGGATCGGTGGCTCGCTTACGACTATCACCCTTGTGTTCCCCAGGCTGGTATAGATACCTCACTAGGGCCCTATCTGGTATCTGTTTCTCTTTCCCACGCAATGGAGCAGCCGACTCTGCCACTATTGATTTTAGTTTGATAGCGTCTGCCGGTTTCTTACCGGTGAGACGGGTGACTTCATGGTTGATTGCCGACACCACCTTAGGTAACCTCACGACCCATTCAGTCGATCGCTTCCCCGGGTTGGCCATCTCCATAGCATACTGATGTCCGAATAAGCGCTCAGCCAAAGTCCTATTAAATCTCTCAACTATGGCTTGGCTGCGATGGGCTCCGGCCGTGCCACGCCTGACCTTTGTATTGTGTTTGGCTAGCAGTTGTGACACGACACCCATGAACTCCCGCCCGGGGTCAACTTGCAGCTCTGTCGGCCACGTCAGCGGACTGCGTTTGTATATGCGTTCAAATCCTCTGGCTACCTGGGCAGAGTCTTTCGCGGTCAAGGGTTCGGCTTCCTTGTAGCGACTGGCCACGTCCACAACGGTTAAGGCATACTTGTACCTCTTGTCGTGGGGTAGGAACAGTAGGTCTGCCTGGTGAACGCTATTAGGTATGTTAATACCAAACTTCCTTCTAGGCACGTAGCGTGGTGGCGGCAAATAGATCTGCCACAGGGCTTGTTTTTCAAGCCACGCTTTGGCCTCCTCCGGGGGTACTCGCGCCATTTTAGCCAGCTTATCTACAGTGCTAGCTCCTTTCCAGTACCCATGCGGGCTATAGTAAATAGCCTCAAACTTTCTCTGGTTCCGTGACATATATTTACCTATGTTCTTGGTTCAATTTTCTCATGCCCGTACGCGTACGTGTTTATCCCATCAATAGCTATCCAACGTTTAGTGTCCATCGGCGACAGGGACGCGTCTTGTTTATAGTCAGTCCGTATATCCTATGGCCATCACTTCTAAGTGTGTTCATTTTATGTCTAAAGGTACGGGTCTTGAACAGGGCTTCCTTGAATCTGGCGTGTTTGATGTGTTGTTTAACCACGCATTACTTCTTAACACCCTTAGCCTTCCGGATCTCACTATTGTCGGCCTTCAGGATGGAGTACATCTTAGGTCTCAAACCTATGTACTCGGCTATGGGCGTGCCAGCACACTCGTCCTTCATCTTACCTAGGACCTTTTTATTTACCGTACTGTGTATGGCATGGTCCTTGGGGTAGTCGCTGGTGTCGTACAAATCGAGGTGTTTTTCATGTCCTCATTACACGCCCTCGGTTCGAATCTCCATCAGCAGGGAATCCGTGTCAGTGTAGAGCACTTCACACCTGTCGTCGTACTGTTTCTTAAGCTTGTTGTAGTAAAAGTCATACATCAGGTGTTTGGATAAATCGAGGATGCTCATCCCCACGTAAACAGGCCGGTTGAATTTTATGTGGCTTTTCTTCATGTGTAGGGCAACTAGGTTATCGGTGAATATCTTGCTACGGTTGAATGCCGGACTGGCTATCAGTCTCCTGAGCTTGTCTTCCTCATTCGACCGAACCAGCTTCACGGTCATGCGTTTCCTCAGGTTCTCCATAGTCTTACCGAACACCGAGTTGTTCATGAGCTTGTAGAGGTTTTTCTCAAAGTCACTGGTGGCAAGCTTTCGGAGGTCTGTGTTCATTCTGATGTAAGGCTCCATCCAGGGGCTCTGGTTGAACACGAGCACCCTGTGTATTTTGGTCAGCCTCATACCCAACGACAGGTACAGCTGTAGGATGCGATAGTGAACGATGTTCTTGGTCTTATTCATTAAGTTGGGCACGAGTTTTTCAACGTCTGCCACCCGCCCACCTAACAAGTTATGTTGGTACTCAGACATCCAGTCTGGGTTAACCCTCATACGTTCGGGGGCCAGGGGGTAGCTGTTGTGTGATGTGTGTAATGCCTTGGGGTATTCCAAGTCAACCTCGAGGATATAACCTTTGTTCGAATCTGGTGCGATGCTCATAACATTGACCTCGTAAGACACCCATTCGAATCCCCCTGTGGGTAGATACTGGCTCATGGCCCAGCCGTACAGGTTGTTGGCGTCGAGGTAGAGAATGTGATTGGTTGGCTTGCAAGGGTCGTAGCCCTTCACGTATTGATTATTTGCTTTCGCGTATCGTTTGGTTGCCATTCTCAATGAATAGGTGCATGTCATAATCTGTAAGCAATTCCAACTTAACTCCGGTCTTTTTAAGCAAGGCATCCCACGACAGACCTGGGCTGGTGTAATACCATGCGGGGTCGAGTTTATACTGCTTGAAACATGTCCGCCTAAACGTCTCAAATACGTCGGCTAACAGTAGTACATCTGTCCTCAAGTACAGGTCGTGGTAGTCGCCCAGATTCTTACACCCCAGTTTATTCCATACATTAATAGCGTGTGAGTAATCGTCTTGGGATATTGCCGAGTCTGTCAGATTGCTGTAAAATTCTCTGATGGGGGTAGTCTGGTCTCGGCGAACTTGGCCCAACCATCCATGTACTCATAGGGATACACACCCTTCCTCATCAGCAGGGGCCTAGTCTCGGCGTCTGTGTATCGATCGGTAATAGGGAAGGTATCGTTGGCCTTGACCAGACTGTCGAGTGACGACAGGAGGAACTGAACCGAGTCGATGAACCTAAGGCCGTTTAAGCTGAAGGAGATGTATCTCTCCATGTTGTTGGGGATGCATGTTATATTGCCATCGATTTTAGCGATGGCCTGCATGATCAGTCGTACCCTCTCAAGTTGTGAAAGACAACGGGGATGTTTATTATCTTAGGGTTGATTCTAAGCTTGAGGTTACACGCGCTGTGAGCGGCGCCTCTATACTTACCGGTTACGTGACAGTGATCTCTCACCGAATCACCGTTAAGTGGTGAGTCACACACGTGACAATTAGTGCTACAGGCGTGAGCTAGTCGGTCGGCTCGGGTCATACGCATGGGAGCGATTGTATACAGTGTATTCCTAATAATTTTTTCTTCCTCCTGCAAACACTTTAGAAACCTTTCAGCCGCGTCGGGACCCCTGTACACTACCGGAGCTTTCGTTTCCCCGTCACAACGGACGACAACGTATCCAAACCCACAGGCTTCATGCTCCTGTGTTTTGTGTGTGAAGCTCTCACCTGTGGGGGTATCCCCAACAACCTCAACAGGTTTGACCAAGGCTTCAAAGTCGGCGTAGATGACATAAGGCACAGACATTTGGTGCTTGTGGTTGCCGAATTTTAGGATATTGTCACCTTCCTTAGGCATGTCGACTCGTATGGCCGTCTGCCCCACACCTTGGCAATCCTCCCGGTGAGATTCTAATAAATCAGCTCGGCTGAAACCGTGCAGGCATCGCACACAAAAGTGTTTTTTCCCAATGTGTTTCGACTGGTCGTGCAACAACCGACTGAGATGTTTTATCCACGTGTAGTGATACTTTTCACCTCGTTGGATCATGAATATATTGATAACGTGGCGACCCTCCTCCCCCAACACTGGGCTGACCCTGTGTACTATTGTTGTGTTGCCTTCGTGCCCAAAGACGTTATAAGCTAGATTATTCTGTTTTTCTACTTTAGTGATCTGGGATATATACCATCCCAGTTGAGCCCATCATCTTGGGGATAGCTAGAAAGCCTGTCTGAATGAGTGTCAGCTGGAAACAAGGCTGACCTGGTAGCTACCCTCAGGCAATCGTCTCCTCTATTCTTAACGTTTACCATGGCCTGTTTTTTCTTATAGTAGGGGGGCAAGTCTAGGTATGACCCGCCTCTGAACGGCACGTAGTTAGCTATGTCTAGATAGACATTATCGATTTTATCTACAGCCCACCCGGACCCCAAGTGTGTGTAGCGTTCTAGGTATTCTCGTATCTGCTGAAAACTGGTATCGATTGATGCGTCTATGGTCTCTGTATGCGTGACGACCTCTTGCCTACCTCTGAAGTAAGGCTGAACGTACTCAGTGACCCCATTCCCCACTTGCTTATCGAGCGACATTTTATCTGGGATCTGAAACTTGATACTTCCAAGATCGTTTAGTTCCTGGTTGACCTTATCAGCTATCAGAGGCTTGATATCTGTGATGTCTATATTCCTATCAACATGCATACGCCAGCCTCTCAAATAATTGCCTACAGCTCGCTCAGTGCGCACGAACTGTAGGTCAATAGCTCTATTCTGCCGTAATAGTTCTACAAGCTGTGGTTTCCTCATACGGGAATATCCCTCTAAACCCAAATTGCGTACCTCGGCATTCAATTGTTTTACAGTGGTAGGTTTTGCTACGGGGGCATGTGATAACAATGCGACTAACCCGGCTCTCCCCAGGTTTGAATAACCCGTGAGCCCAAGCTGTTTTGCCTGGATTTTTAATTGTTTTACCGTGGGAGGGGCTTCAAAACCTAGTAATTTCAACAAGGCTGGCTTCCTCATTCGAGAATACCCGATCACACCACGGCGTCTGGCGATTTGTTTGAGCTCACGTATAGTAGTCATAGTTGCGTACACACCTAAGAGAATCAATGTCTAATTGGACCACAGTAAAGGGAGGTAACTGATAAAAAATATAGTGAGGCGCTCATAAAATCACTAGATGGGCCGTTTCAATCCAGTACTTACACTGTTGGATATAGTATTCCTTGAAGTTGTACAGGTATTCCTGTATACTTGTAAAACAATTTATTTGGTATTGAGTCGTGATGTCCCACCCACATGTGAAGGGGAGAGTATACTTAACATCCTCTTTAATCCATGCCACTTCCAATATGACCTGAAATCTGAAGCGTCCCCATAAGTTCAGTTCATCTTTGAGTATGTTTTTAACCAGAGATTCGATGACGGGTATACTTTCCCTGGGGTCAATTTCCACAAACATAGCTATACCTAAGTGTGCACAGGCTCTAATTGGGGGTCTATCTTGAGGAGGCTCACGCTCTTTTATGTAGGCCTTTTATTCTCGTGATATGAGGTGATGTCTGACTACGTTCAGCCCGTGAGCTTTGCATAGGCAGTAGTGCTCTTTAACCCTATACCACACACAGAACACGTGTAGTTAGGACTTCCCATGTGGAAACAACAGTACCCCTCGGTCCTGCATCTCCTATCACAGGCTTCTTTCTCCCCATAAGTATGTATTAAGCATCGGTATGGAGCAGGTCTCATGTTTAGCATACTTATATGAGTACTTAGTCTAATTGTTTTGCAACCAACGCAGTAGCTGCTATACCCAGAGCTATGAAGACCAGTTCACGGTCCATTTGCCCCTTGGATGGTGTGTAGTACTGAGCGAGTGTGGGTTTATTGAGCGGTTCCAACCGTTTACTTGTTAATAAGTAGTATTCTCTCGCTGCCTCGTCGACATCGTGGAATGTTTGAACGGCATGGTTTTCACGCCTGAGTTGTTCATTAATGTAATCGATCCTCTGGAGGCGTTTTTTAGCGTACTCGGATTGTGCGGCCTGTAATTTCTCAATAGCGAGGTTGTGTCGCTTCCTTTCTTCCTGTATTTCAGCCGTGTGTGACTCTCGTAGTTTCGAGAAGAGGAAATTACTCCCGGAAAATGCCAGGGCATTTACTAACGCACCACCGACCATCATGGCAATCGTAACCATCCTATATTTACTTCATAATATTTTCAGGTAGTATCCCTTGTTTTACTAGGATGTCCTTTGTGGCCATCGCCATACCAAGGTTCATTTTCGCATACCCATATCCTGCAGGTTGAAATCTAGCTTGATAGTAGGTTATTTAAGCACCATTTTGGTCAACCGAGCGTACCCTACGGCTAGACTGGCGACCACGGTGGCGTGGTATGCGTCATTGACGAACGTTTTCTCCTCAGACATTATGTATATGATATAAAAATATTAAATTATAACATGATATGTGGGTTGACCTCTAATTGTGGGACCGGATCCTTGGGATCCCTGTGTCGTGTATATAACCACGAGATAACCACGGCAGCAGTTACGCCTACAGCCAACAAGAGTCGGGTTGGGTGAGTCACCGTGATAATTTTATGTTGGTTACACCACCGTTTTTTACCGGCAGCTACTCTCTTAGGATTCTTCTGCCTGGTTACTGTAGGGGGTTGGGGTTCCCCCATCTCCTTCCTGGGGGTCTGGGTCTCCTCTGAAGGGGTCTCCTCCAGTTGGGGTTTCCCCAACGTTGGTGTCTCCTCCTGTGCAGCATCCATCTATACTATTATTATTATTTTTCCCCTCCTTAAATTGGCAATGCTTTGCCGTGATAATCGCCGCCGTCACCGGAGCTAACAACATACCGTATTTGTGGTACAGCTGGCAGCTGATAGAGCTCAAGGCGTGTTCGATAAAAGGGTCTTTCTCAAGGTCTTCCCACAGGTAAAGTCGGCGCTCCGGGGGGATGGGAAGGAAGTATGACGCAATACCAGTGTATATCTGGGTCATAGCCGATCCTATTGTCTTTGTCATTTCTGCCCCGTGTCTAGACTCGTATCTAGTGTGCAGCTTATCGATTTCTTCGGCTGACATTTTATGAATTTTATCTGGAGTGTACTCCCTAAAGTAATGTTTGGCTTTGCCACCAACAGCGAACGCCACCAGTTTCTCTCGCTTTTCATCGTCCACCTGTGGTGATTGGGGTACCAACAGTTGCTCTAGCAATTCCTCACACTCCATCTTATAATGTAACAAGTAAGTTTTAGTTTTAACAATATAATACCCTATGCAGGCAAAACACAGAGAAATGAAGGTTAAGTTGCACACGACGAACACTTCAAATACCATAGCTATAACTAAATGCTAAGCATTTGCTAAGCATTGCTAAGCTTTGCTAAGCTTTTGCTAAGCTTTTGCTAAGCTAAAACACCCTATAGGCCACTGGTTGGTCGGTCTTGAGCACGAGCTTAGCGTGTTTAGTTTCAGCGAGCTGTTTCTTCACCCGTTCCCGTTCTAATTTACTCATCACATCGTTCTCTCTCAAACACTCCTCGAACGAATCCCTGTCCTTTCAGTGAAATAAGGCCACCCATCGCGTCTGCTCCCTGAGGTCTTTCAACACCGAGTTGAACTTCTGCGTTAGCACCCAGACGCTGTGATTTGCGTGCCGACCGGAGAAGGCCAGGTACGATAGCATGTCTCTCTTTTTTGTTATCTCGCGATTAGCGCTGCAGTCGTCCAGTATGAACAGCGTCGACTCCCCTTTAAATTTCTCGTGAAGAGCTTTCAACCAGTCCTGCAGGCGTGTTCCCGGGTCGACTTTGTGTACGTCTGGGTCCGTCATCACCCAAGGTCTTTTCGTGTACGTTTTATTCATACCCAGAGTAGGGCACATGATAACAATGTGGTCGAACACATCTCTGTAGTACCCCTCCAACATATCCAACACGAAAACGGTCTTCCCACAGCCCGTCTGCCCGCACACTATGGCGCAGTGTGGGTCGCGGGGTAAATCAATAAATGGTCTGCACGAGTCTCCCATTGTCTATATAAAGTTGCGCGTCCATAATAACGTACAGATAAAATTTCAACTTGCCAGCGGGTTGAGCCTTCTTGGTAATCTGGATTGTTATCCCCTCGCTGCCATTGTCTATGCGGCGACCGCTACCGTGCAGTTTATCGTCATCCGTAGATCGCATGTCCAACCACAGCGCGTACTTGGTGGTCAGGTATTCACCGATCTGCACGGAGGATAGGTCCAGGTCTTTGGTTATGTATGGGTGTTGTTTGATGGCTGGTAGCTTTTTTATCTCATCCCACTGCTGGTATGCCCTCATACCATGACTGAACAGCTGGTTGGGCACGCCCTCGATGGTCACTTCCACCTTTTCAATCTCAGGGTTGAAAAACTTCTCGCTGTCCCTCTGGAATGGCTCGTAATCCTCCACGGGGACGACCAGGATGCCTTTCATCGATCGCGCCGGCACGTTCAGGTTGATATTCCACACAGTGTCGCTCTTATCCCGCACGACTGATCTATGCCTCAGTATGCGATCGTACAGGATGGCCACCTTCCCCGAGAGATGTTGTCTATGGCGTAACTGGCCTCATCCCCGTTTGGCGTACGCACTACTTTGCTGTAGTCGTTAAACGTTAGCTCGTATTCAAGCCTATCCCCCAGAGCGGCCTGGTAAAACGGCGCGTGTGACGTGAGCAACGTGAGCTTGAGCGATGGCTTTGTCACCGTCCGATATCTTGGCTAACTGGTCTACCGTGAAGCCGTATCCAATACGCAACCGGGTCGATTTGCTGATACCCTGGTACACGTCATTGGCGCGTTCTCCCTTGCTTTTCCAGAGGTCCCCATAGCAGTGAAACACGTTGCTGTCGTCGATGCTCAGCACCTCGTTGTCGCTGATTTTGATAGTGGTTTTCTTGATGATGGCTCGACCTACGTTCCGCACTAGATCGCGTTTGTCTTTGGTGGAGTCCAACGTGAGGTTGAACGCCAGTCGAACCGTGCCTGGTACAATGAGGTCATTCTCGCCAAGGTTTGGGAATCTAACCAGCAGCGTTTGATTCTGGTCTATCTTGCTGGGATTGTTGGTGATGGTCACCGACTGGCGCACGGCTCTGACACCTAGTGGCTCTCTTGATCTTCTGAAAGGATCTAGTTTTCTACCATACATTGTTATATAAATGAAATATATAAGTTTTAATACTAAATAATGGCCGAGTACATCCCTATGGAGGATATGTGGGATGATAGTGCCCAGGATGAAACCACATTCACGAACAACCCCTTAAGTGCTGAACTTGTACAGCCGGCCGTCGACGATTATTACGACGCAGTTGAAAATAGAGACAACATCAAGCCGTTGGGGAGGGACTATTCCAAGTTTACCGTCGATAAGAAGGGCACGCTGCGATTGAAGGCTCACCCGGGGGTCGATATCATGAAAAAAGACCGGAAGCCATATGCTTTGTCAACACTCACCAGTCGCCCTGGTGGGAGTCAACTGCTCCGTGAGGAACTAGGCTTCATAGATTACGGTGGCGCACGACCTAAGCTTCCCCCGAAGGTCGTCCAAGATCTGCAAGCAGCCAGGGCCAATACTGGGGATGCTAAAGAAACATCGGACAGTATCGAAAAATATTGACCACGCACCATGACAAACCCTTGCGGGGCTCGAATTTCCGTGAGGGAACTGCGCGAGCCTAGACGAAGCCTTGAAACATGTATGCAGGAGAACTTCGTTAACAACATGGGAAAACTGAACGAAGTCGACGAGCGCATCGCCCGCGAGAAAATAAAACTCACCGAAACTGAAGACGATATGAAACGTCGTATCGAGGAGAGAATAAAAAACTTGGAAGACGAGAGACGGACTCGGTTGGAATCCGCTTCCTCGAACCGGGAAGCCCTCCGATCACAAATCAGCCGCGTACGGGAAACCATCGATCGAGTCCTAAATGAAGACACCACGCTAGCTGACAGGATTCGGATCCTGTTCCGGGAGCAAGGCATCACCATCGCCAGCATTTTGACTGCATTGGGCTTCATCATATCTACCCTGGTGGTGTCATTGACAGGGGGTACCCCCACGCCTGCTGGCACACCACCACTGAGTGCTCTGGCTAAAACTGCCACGTGGCTCGGTCAAAACCTGTGGGCAGCCATCATCGCCGTGGCGGGTTTGGTGTACGTAGCGGCTAAGGAATTTTTAACCAAATGAGCCCCAAAGCTACCCAGCCAACCACCAGGGCCGTTTTACGGTCGATGTGCTGCTGAACGTGTTCAGGCTGTGGGGGTGACCCCACAGGGGGTGTTGGTTGAACCCTAGGCTCCGGGGGTGGCGCCACTATACCCGTTTCACCGGTCGTGGGTGGTGGGACGTGGGGGACGTTGACATCGAGGTTGACGCCCAACTTTTGGTCCGCCGTGGCTATGACTATTTCGTTGTTGTAGCCCACCACTTTTTTTACTCTCAGTTGCATATCGCTCGGAGCCATGTACAGCCCCACGTCGAACACGTAGTCGACTTTCGACCTGGCATATTCCAACACGTTTTGGTAGCGTTTGATGGCACTCGGTAGATCAACTGGAGCATTGATAGCATCCTCAACGTTGACAACGAACTGTTTCTGAGCGTCGTAAGCAGTCCCCTTACCTAGGATATTGGAGCGCGTTGCGCGTCGCGCCCAACAGCGCCCACACGATGCGTTCGAATCGAGTCGTTTAACCTGATTACCCCGCACGAGTGAACCCTCTCGACGTGTCCAGCATGCACTTTTTCCAGTCATCCGCTGCCCCCTGCTCAAACCTCCAGACTCGGTAATCCTTACTGTTGCCGAAAGCCATGTAACGGCCATCCCACTCGTTGGTTGTTAGGTGATGATACGACTTGTATCCCCATTCTTTCAACTTCTCGCTGGCTTCCACGAGGGGCATGTTGTGAACGATGGGGATACCCAACCCGTGGTTCGGTCCCGGCAAACGCCAATCTGTCTTCGTGTTTAGTTCGAATTCGTTGCAAATACGTTCGTAGGCCCGTCTATCGTACTGGTTGTTTACTGGGTTCCACGCCTTTTCCTGTGGGAGCGGGGCGCTGATCTCTTTGAGGAAACGCCTGACCTGGTAGTACACGTGGAACGTGAACACAGACTGACTCAGCGGTCCACGCCGAGTGTCGGTTAATGTCACACCACACCCCGTTGTAGCACACCACACGGCGAAGTTGAGTTGATTCTGCCAGAACTGCATCGGTTTGTTGAACCAAGCGTGAACTACCTTAGCGTTAGTCACCGAAAATTTATACTTGTCAAACACATCTATGAACTGGGCGTCGAAATACAACCCATCAGCGACCACGATCTTCATGTGGGGGAAATCTACGCCCAGTTTAGGGTAAAACACACCAGGGGAGTACATTTTAAAACTATTATATAATGAGTTTATATACTCTAACATGTACATAACACTTCCGGGAATAACGAGCGGCGAGGCCGTTCAGCTGACGCACGCGATCGATAACACGTCGGGTCAACTCGAAGTAGCACTGTGCGATATCACCTACCTACCGCGATGGACTAACATCAACGCCAACAACAATAAGCTGATCGTCGGTGGCGTTCGCAACCAGATAACTCACGGCTACTACAGCGTGTGCTCGCTAAGCAACGAGGTCTTCAAGCCCCTGGGAGCCGAACTCAAGATTAACGACTCAAACGGCACAGTGGTGTTAATCAACAACGGAAGAAACTCCTTGAGGCTCTGCCGACCATTGGCGAGGACACTCGGTATGCCGCCGGACGAGATAAAACCAACAACTACCGCCACAGGCGCGAAGTTACCCGACCTAGTACCGTACCGAGAGCTGTGCATTCATCTCAACCAGGTGAGCACAACGGACAACATTCAAGGTGGGCACCCTTCCACTATACTGAGAGCCGTGCACGGTGAAAGCGGAGAAATACAACGACGGTAGAACCGAAGTCGTTTTCACCGCGGCAGTATAAGAGGTTAACCCAGGGCAACATCCCTGAGCTGATGATATCGGTGTTAGATATAAATTATAATCCCGTGAATATAGGATACCTCAGCATAACGCTGCACATAAAATGACCAGCGCACAAGGCCCTGGAATGAAGTTGAAAAATGCATCAATGTGGGGATCTCCGACCTCGGGACACACGCCGGATTCGACGACCCGGAGTAGATGGTAAATTGTGCGCCTTGCAACTGAAAAACAACATTTACAAAGCGGCGTTGAAGTCCCTCCATCGGTGGTACTAGCAATCTAAGTGATATAGTAGATACCTCAAGAGCGGTCGTCAACACTAAGTACACCTTTGTCAACACCGTGATGATAACTGGATAATATACCCATCGTTCGGGGCAAACTGTTCGACTTAACCGATGTTGAGAGCACTACCGTCGCCGAAACAAACCATATATTTCGTCTTCACCGATGAAGACAAGTGGGTGTTATTACCGATAAAGACGACTGGTTTCTCAACATTGGGCTCGGCTCCCCTACGTGTTCACGGATAACAAAGACAACTACCTAAACAAAGTCGTGAACAACGGAACCCTGCTAGTGGCTTACGCCCCGACTCAGAGGCGAAGCGTAGTCATCAGCCCACTCGCCAGTATGGCAGCCCACATGCTATCGAGTAAAGCGGGCATGCAAAACGTGGTATTGCAGTTGGTGTCTGAATTTGGCGTGGTCAAGATACTGGAGAGTCTACCGGCGAACTCAACACTGGTCATCCAAGTCTACCTAGGGGAACCATCGCGGAATGATGTCGAGATCGTGAAGGGGGTCAAACTTCGGTGGGGGAATCAACAGCAGTATCACGTTTGCAACGTTTACGTGCGGGTGGGTGTCGACTCCAAAACCAGTCTGCAGGGCGTCACAGTGGTCGTGGAAGACACGATATCACTAACCAAGATATTCCTACCCGACAACATACACTTCATGGGGGTGAAGTGCACCCCTGAGAGATTATCAGAAAACCAGTTGGAAATTATATCGTAATAGTATTATAGCAATGTCTTGGCTTCGCCCCAACACTACTCTTAACGACCTAGGGGACACGGAGGGATTCGACCAGCCTGGTGAGGAAGGTGGCTCATACGTCCTACACTTGAAAGACAACGTGTATAGGCGGGCGGCAATGACCGATCATCTACCCAAAATTACACTCGGGGGTATAGGAGACATAGAGGGATTCGATCAGCCTGGCGAGGAAGGCACCTCGTACGTCCTACGCTTGAGAGGCAACGTGTATAGGCGGAGGGAAATAGCTGATTGGCGCCTGCACCACCACTTTTTAGAACCCAAATGGTTGCTCGGCATAACCCTCACCACACCTTACGTCTCTTTTCGTAATGGTGACCATATCACTAGGGATATCCCTGAAATTAAGAACAGCGGTATCTTGCTCGGGGGGGTTAAATCCGACGGCCCTCAAAATATGAAAATTTCCCAAATCCCAGATCACCCGGGTTACATGTTAGATACTACCGGGAATGCACGGTTATCATTTAAGATATACTCTAACCTACAATTTCCTAGGTTTATGCCTCCGGGCTCCACATTAATCATAACACTCTTTTTAAAAAACGTCCGTTGGTCCGCATGGTACTTTTTATCTGGGGTGCAAATAGACCCAAATCCTAATGGTTATGAAGACCGCCATTGTAGTCTCGTTATACGACGGGACTCGGGGCCCGGTGAGGGGTTGCTGCCCCCCTTAATAAGCCCCTGTGATATATTTGAAAGTTCCCCAATTTTACCTATTGACCTTTTCTCTATTGAGATACCCGAGAACGTAGGCCTTATAAACTTTAAGTACGTTGATCGGTTATTAACTGATGCCCAATTAAAAAATATTTTATCAGATATATTATAGGCACACAGAATGGGGCTATACCCAGTCGTAGAAGAAATAGCGAAGACCCTGGAAACCGTAGACGGGTTCCGCTTGAGGCAGTTGTGTGATGTAAAACGCCAACTAGAACAAGACCGTGACACGCGGACAGCACTATATAAGAAGTACCATAGAGCTTTCAATGCCGTGGACGGGACTGATACTGCCCTTATGGCAACCAGCATGGGACTAGGGGCGGCAGGTGTTGGGTTGTTAGCTACCATCGTGGCTGCACCTGTAGTGCTAGGTATTGAAATAACAGCTGGGGTGACAGGGGTGTTAGGGTTGGTGCTTAAGTTTGCATCACGCAGACTGCATCGTAAGGCGTTGAAACACGACGAGATCAGGGTTCTGGCAGAAGCAAAGCTGAACACGATAAGTGGCGTATTTCCACGGCACTCACTGACAGTAAGATCTCAGAGGAGGAGTTTCGTTCAATCCTCTCTGAACTCACAAAATATGACAAAATGAAACAAGAGATTCGATCCAAGTCTCGTAAGTCTGCTGCTATCAGCGAGGACGAGAAAAAAAAGTACATAGAACAGGGGATACAAAAAGCCCGGCAAGCCTTTATTACGAACACCAAAGAGATCATAGGCGATTCACATTAAACTGTTTCATCGATGTCAACGTGACATAGTGCCACAGTAGTGCCACATGTGGGCGGGAAATCAACGGGGGCTCAAAAGTAGTAGATACAATGGTAGCAAGAGCTAAGGGTCCGACCAAAGCCTTATTTGGGAAATAAGGCTTTGCAGAGGCTTTTGTTGGACTTGGTCCCGGACAATCATTGTATCTACTACTACGTGAGTGGGAAATACCTCTGCAATCGTTACAATTCGAAATCTGATTGGTGTGTATGTACAATGAACATTTTCAATGACGAAAATAATATGAAGGATGTTTTGAATGTAACATCTGTTCCTTTTGTCCGCCGCCTTTTGGAACTGTGTTCGGATGTGGAGTCGAACCCTGACCCACGGGGTCGGGGTGGAGCGAGCGGGGGTGCCCGGGCTAAGACAAGACAGTCTACATTAGCGTTTAATGGTGAGGGCAACTCTGATCATGGTGAGTTCGACATCTGTGATGAAGATGACACCAGTGTCCTTCATCTGATCAGATCTGACATAAGCAAGCTGAACAATAAGTTCGACACGATGAGAAAGGAAATCACAGACGAGTTTACTAAAATAAAGACAGAAAACTCAGAATTAAAAGAGAGACTATCCAGACTCGAGGATGCAGTGGATAAAGGTGAAGCCCACAGTAGGAGAAATAATCTCATCATTCACGGAGTGGAAGGCATTGTAGGAGAGAAATGGGCAGAGACTGAACGTCTTGTGAGAGACTTCCTACACCACACCCTCGGTATGGACAACGCCGACAACATCGACATCGAGAGAGCTCACCGACTTAAAAGCAGAGGAAACCGTAAACCTATCATTGTGAAGTTCCTATCCTACAAGGATAAGGTAAGCATAACTGATCTTGCCAAGCAGAAACTTACGGTAAAGGCAATGAACAATTCCGAGTAGCTAATGATTATACAGAGAGAGTTAGGAAGACAAGAGCAGCTTTAATTCCATTCATGGTTGATGCTCGAATCACGACAAGAATTCGTTTCTCTCGTATGATAAGCTAATCATTGATGGCGATGTTTATGTGGATGATAATGACAATATTAGAAAGATCAGTACACGATTTACTAACGCCCGACGCGAGTCAACGCTGCGCAGTTCTCACGGGGCCCATGGAGGGACGCCTCCTGGGTCCCGGGGGAGCGGCGTCAGGGACACCCAGGGGGCGTCTGTTTCAGCCTAGGAACTCGGCCGTGACTTACACCCTGAGCTGTACACAAGATCTACTCCTCAAGACTCGGGGACTGATTTCTTCAAGAACTTGAACATGTGTGCATGGAACATTCATGGTCTGCACTCGCACCTTAAAGATAATTCATTTATGGATTTCTGTGCACAGTTTGACATTTTTTGGTCATTTAGAAACGATGCAAAGTGATTCCACTACGCTTTATGGTCTATTTACAGAATTTATATGTCATGCATCACCGGCCAAACGGTTCCGGAAATATGGTTGTTATTCTGGGGGCGTGGCTGTTTATATCCGAAAATTGTTTGAGAAGGTTTTCCAAAGAATATATCCCAACTGGGAGAATAGCGTCTTTTTTCACTTTAAGAGAAATCTCATTGTTTTATTCCTTTATATACTACCAGAAGGATCCCCACTTTATGTTGACCCAGATTCCAATGGCATTGATGAGCTTGATTAAAAAATAGCTACTATTAGAGCAGATTAGGGTGATGCTATTCCTTTAATACTGCTAGGTGATTTCAATTAGAGGGTGGGCTCAAACGATGATTATTTGTTGGAAGATGATAGTGATTTGAACTTCTTACCATTATCAGATTTGTATCTCCCCGACAGTTTCAGTGAGACTAGAGTAACACAAGACACTACAGTAAATATGTATGGCCTGGCTCTGCTAGAAGTGTGCAAGGTATGGGGTATACATATAGTTAATGGTAGGAAAAAAGGTGATGAAACTGGGTCTATTACATGTATTACACACAATGGTTCAAGTCTTGTTGATTTTATATTGGCTTCGAGAAGTTGTTATTACTTGATTAAGGATATGTTTGTCCACTCGCAGTCAGACTCTGACCACCTGCCTCTATCGTGCATTGTACAGGTATGCGTCGAGAATTGTGGTGATAACTCGCTAGTAACCAGTGTTCGTAATGTAGATTGTGAAAAACTTGTAAAGTTCAGGTGGAATAATGGTGATTTAGACAAGTTCAATGAGTCTGTAGCGTCTAGTACAGCGAGTTGTATATTAGATGAGTTTCTTGATCTAGTCTATTCTGATATCAATGGTGCCACCGAGAAACTTGTTGAGTTTTTCCACTTTGTGGGAAGTCACTTTCAATGTCGTGATGTTCAGATCCCGAAATCCAAAAATATTCAACCTAATTGGTTTGATGAAGAATGCGAAAGTTCCAAAAAATATAAGTTCTACTGGCTTAATATGTTCCGCAAATGCAGATCAAATGAAAATCTAAACAGATACATTGAAGCAAAGAGACACTTTCGCCTCTTGTGCAGAAATAAAAGTAGAATGTTTAACGGTGGTATTGCTGATGAGAATCAGAGTGCAGCTAAAAGTGGTGACTGTAAGAAGTTCTGGCATAAGATAAAATCTCTACTGAGCAATTGTGATGAAAATAACACAATTACGGCAGATAAGTGGGTGACATATTTTAAGAACTTGTTAAACCCAAGTGTCGGGAAAGAAATGTTGAGTTCAATGAGAATGTTGACGCATTTTTGACACAGCATGATTACCAATGCGGACTGTAACAATACTGACTTTTATCTGCACCAATTACCAGAACAGAAATAGAAAATGCAATCAAAGTGTTAAAATCTGGTAAATCCCCAGGTATTGATGGAACACCACCCGAATTCTTCAAACATGCTCAATGCATACTTCCCTACCTAGAAATATTGTTTAATGCTATACTTGACAGCGGCATTTTTCCTGATATCTGGAATGTTGGCTTGATCATTCCACTCTATAAAAAAGGAAGCACTCATGAACCAAATAACTATCGTGGAATCTCTTTGTTGAATGTAATGGGGAAAATATTCACTTCTATCCTCGAAGTCAGAATCCGTATGTGGTTAGATTTAAACAAAATATTACATGAATGTCAAGCAGGGTTTAGGCCTGATTACTCATCAGCTGATAATATGTTCGTTCTGCAAGCTCTATGCCAAAAGTATTTAAGAAAACATAAACATCGGTTTTACGCAGCTTTCATTGACTTTCGGAAGGCCTTTGATTATATAGACAGAAACAAGCTTTTATATGCTCTTATCTCCAAAGGTATACATGGGAAAATAATACGAATCCTCAAAAACATGTATGATAAGGTATCTGCTTGTGTGAAAATATCTAGTGCACGAACAGAAGTATTCTCGACAACATCTGGACTACGACAAGGATGTATTCTCAGTCCTGTTCTGTTCATTTTCTTTATCAACGAATTAGTAGATGAAATGAATGCATGTGGCCTACGTGGAATATTTGTGAAAAATGGTATGAATGATATACTTTTATTGTTATTCGTGAGATGACGCCACTCTCATTGATGACACAGTAATAGGTTTACAAAAAAAGCTGGATACATTAAAATCATTTTGCATCAAATGGGGTCTAGAAGTTAACTTAGATAAATCCTGCATTAATGTTTTCAGGAATGGTGGCTATCTTCGAAATAACGAAAAATGGCTTTATGATGGTACAAACATGAAGGTTTTATCTCATTATAAATATCTTGGCATTGTTTTCACATAAAAATTGTACTGGTCTAAAGCATGTGAAACATTAGCTTTACAAGCTAGGAAGGTTCATTTCCGATATTTTCTCTTTTCAGAACTTATCAAAATATCTCTTTGAATGTGGCATCTACTATATTTGATAGCAAAATTGCACCGATTCTGCTTTATGGTGCAGAAATATGGGGGTTTACCTATCGTGCAAACATTGAAAAAATACAAAGTTATTATTTCAAAAGATATCTTCGTGTTAGCAAAACTGTATCTTCAAATATTGTACTCGTGAAACAGGTAGAAGCCATCTTTGTGTACAGTATTTCACCCGTTGTATAAAGTACTGGTGTAGACTCCTGAATATGGAAAGTTATCAGATTCCAAAGGCATGCTATGAAATGTTAAAAAACATAATGACGACAATGGTGGTCGAAATTTGGTATCCCATGTAACGTTTACTTTTATTTCACTCTGGGTTTTCTTTTTTGTGTGGTTATCGCAAGATTGTGGCGATGTAACAAGTTTTATAAGTGTTTTTAAAAGAGATGTAAAGATATAGATATACAGAATTGGTATGCAAAAATCACTTCTTCATCATTCTTAAATCATTACTCGTCATATAAATCTGTACTTGAACCGGAAAAATATATATCAGAGTTTTGCTATGATAAAGATCTCTTACGAGTTTTATTTAAACTCAGATGCATGAGTCATAAACTTAAAATTCAACACAACCGTTTTAATAAGGTAAATGCTGATTCCATTAAATGTGATAAATGTAATTGTGATTTGATACAAGATGAGTATCATTTCTTACTCGTATGTCCATTTTATTCACAACAACGCTCTTTGTACATTCCTGATTCCTATATTATATCTCCAACCAGATCAAAGTTTACTCAGCTGCTTGCAACAAAGAATGTAAAACTCCTAAAAAATATTGCAATTTATCTTAAACTATATTTACCTGTATAAATTGTATATACCATGTGCTATATTTTGCTTATTGAATTGTACTGTTGGTCATGTGGCCATAAATACTGAATAAAGCTCTTCTTCTTCTTCTTCTATGGAGATTGCATCTCATTCTCATACTATAGCTTGGATCAGAACTGTACATTTTGACTTTGATGAAATTTCAAGAGGTAAAACTGACACAATTTCCCCTCCTGTAAACTCCTGTAAAAATCTTCAAAACAAAAGTTGGGAAAACCAAAAATCATAAAATATTTAACAGTCAACTTTGTGTTCAGAGCCACTAAATGGCAAAAAACATTTTATTTCTATTTCTGAGAGTGCTATGCTACTTATCTGTTATTAAACATAGTGTAGATCCAAATCTTGGCCTACCTTTAGAATACAGGACCACAAACTTTAAACATACGTCATAATTGTGATGTTGACTAGAATAAATGGCGGGCTCAAGACTGTTTATTACGTCATCAATTCCGTTGTACATCATGAGGTGACATGCATTACACATATGGTCTAAGGGAGGCAACTCCAGCTGGCCTATATCACATCTCCCTTCTCAAGTGAATGTATTAGTACTCATATATAACACTGTTTACCATGACATGCGAGCTCAACCATTTAAAACTAAAAAATTATAATGTTCTCTACAATTGAGATTCTGATATTCTCTGAAAATAAACTTTCTTATTCAATTCTGTCTATATTTACTTTTGGATTGTGGGTATGTAGGACTTGACGTTTCATGACTGTACTCCCACTCCTTGGTGAATCTATGGAACTCTCCACTAGAAAACTGCGGGCCATTATCTGAAATAAGTAGGTCCGGGATTCCGTGTCTCGCAAACACAGATTTCAAAGCAGTGATTGTCATTCTCTGCTAGACAAGTCATCAAGTTTGACAATTTCTGGATACTTGGAAAAATAATCCACACACAATAGATAGTCACTGTTCCTGTATAAATCTACTCCTACTTTAGCCCATGGCCTGGTTGGAATTTCATGACTTTGTAGTGGCTGTTTTGGATTAGATTTCTTGTACTCATTACACACAGCACATTTTGTCACAAAATCTTCTATCTGCTTGTGCATTCCAATCCAGAAAAGAATGTCTTTGGCTCTCTACTGACATTTAACAATGCCTAAGTGAGACTCATGCACTCTGTAGGTTCCACAAACTCAGGACGTTGTTCCACTTCTTTATTCAGGCCCATTACAGTTACAACTCATATTTACAATGCAAAATGTTTAAATTACGCTATAAACAGTACAGCCCTATGCCTAAACGATAGCATGTTTCTGCCTTGGCCGACCTCTCTCTCACCACTGCCCGTGGCTTGCATCGCCTCACCTCGCTGTCACATGACTGTCACATGACCCATCCTCTTGTTCTAATTATAGCTTACTGCTGTCAAACAGATGCTATAACTGGCACTTACACTCCGGCCCCTAATTAGTAACAACTTGTGACTAATTACATCAAAATATATAAGTGCCCTCGTGTAAACAAAGTAAATATTATTCTTATTCACTTTTGAAATACTGATAATTGATAACACTGTTAACACAGATTAAAGTTAAACTCATCACCTTAAATGTACATTCAAATTAATACTGAAACTTACAGCACAAGAAATACTTTACATTAAAATTCAATATTGTAGCTTAACTATATCTTCGAGCCTTAAGCCTCACAATCAGTGAAATAACTTACTTTTCACTGTTACATCACCATTGTGTCATAATCTGGCAAAATACACTTAACATAGCTTCCCTTTAAATAATAAACTCAAAGAGTCAAACACACTATAAATCACATCTTTCAATCCTGAAACATAATCACAAATAAACTGAAATGTCATTTATGCATGATTGTCACTTGTTTGTCAGTCATGTGCATGACTGGGTACATCACTGGAATGTCACATATTATGCCCGGTACAACTGGAATGTCACACATTTTGCCCGGTACATGACTGGAATGTAATATTTTGCCCGGTACATCACTGCAGTATGAACTTCATACTGGCTTAACAGTCTCTGTAAATTAATCTTTAGAATTAGACAAAGAAACAATAATCATAATATTACTGCTCATTTTCTAGCAGTAAACACAACTTGTTGACTGGTCCCTCACGTGTGCTGACTCTTGTCTTCACTTGTGCTTGACGCACATGACCTTGTTTATCAGGATACACATTCACTATGCGCCCCATCGGCCAGGAGCACCTTGGTGACAAACTGTCCACAATCAACACGACATCCCCTACCTGGAGATTTCGTCTTGGTTCCAACCATTTTTGACGCTCTTGACATAACAGTAGGTATTCTCGCACCCAACGCTTCCAGAATAAATCAGACATGTATTGAATTTGGCCGCCATCTTCTCTTGACATACAAATCTTCTTTTCTAAACACACCGGGTGATAGACTGGTAGATCCTTGAGTAGAAGTAGATGATTTGGAGTTAGTGGTGTCAAATCATTGGGGTCACTGGAGATTTTGGAAATAGGTCTACTATTGACAATAGCCTCAATTTCACAGAAAACAGTCTGCAATCCTTCATCATCCAGTATCTGTTCTTTGACAAGTCCAGAAAGTACTTTCCTCACAGTTCTTATTTGCCTTTCCCAAATACCTCCAAAATGTGAAGCTGCGGGGGCATTAAATATCCAATCCACATTCTTCTGCAACAAGGATTCATGAATTTTTGACTGATTCCAACTTTCAATTTGCTCTCTCAGTTCCCTTTCAGTTCCAACAAAATTTGTCCCATTGTCAGACCGGATTGACTTAACCCGAGCTCTTCTCGCGATGACTCTGTGTAATGCGCATATACAAGAATCGGTGTCTAAAGAATATGTGACTTCAAGATGTATGGCTCGTATTGTCAAACACGTAAAAAGAACACCATACCTTTTGACCTGATTACGAGCTTGCTTGACCATGATAGGTCCAAAATAGTCAATTTCCACATAAGTGAAAGGTGGTTCTGCATGAACTAACCTGTCACTTGGCAGGTCTGACATTTTCTGTTCACAAGGCTTCGACTGTTGTCGTCTGTACACAACACACTTGTTTAGTATGCTGTGAACTGCTGAGTTACCTTTCAATATCCAATACTTGTCTGCAAGTCTTGAAAGGATATCATTTCTTCCCATATGGCCAGCAATTCCATGAATGTACTGAATGAGTAGATTTGTAACATGACACTTTTTTGGCAAAATAATGGGATATTTCGACAAGTCATTCAAATTTGCTTTTCCGATACGGCCTCCCACACATAGAACGTCTGATACAGTTAATGGAGAGTTTCTTTTTCCAGAAAAAGTTTGCTTTGATTTCAAACCATACTTACATGCTGTTTTGTTGGTTTGTTTACCTCTTGCACGAAATATTTTCTTCAGTCGCAGTAGTCACGCAACAGCTCCTTTCAACTGGAACCAATCTGAAAAGTAGGCGAACAGCTTATTGATAGGCTCTGATGCATCATTTGCTGAAACCCTGCTTAAGCAAACTTTCTTCACTTCTGGGTCACCTTCGGTAACTTCTGAAATGTTCGTCTTTGGAATTGGCCACTTTGATTCCTCTTCTTTGAGAAATTCTGGTCCATTTAGCCATCTTGTATATTTTTCCACTGACTTGAGTGATAATCCTCTTGACGCATCATCGGCAGGATTCTCCTGTGAAGGAACGTAATGCCACTGATTGGTTTGACATCTCATGTATGACAGCTAGTCGATTAGCGACAAATGTGTGATATCTTTTGCTCTTATTCTGTAAATAGCACAAAACTGACATACTATCTGTCCAGAAGAATGTCTTTTCCACTGGGATTTCCAACTTTCTGCTTAGTAAATTATCAACTCTAACCGCAACTGTTGATGCTGTCAGTTCTAACCTAGGCACTGTAATCTGCTTCAAAGGCGCGACTCTGGATTTACCAATAAGGAAGGTGCAGTGTACCTTACCAGTGGAGTCTACTTGTCTCAAATAGCTTACAGTCCCATATCCGCTTTCACTGGCATCAGCAAAAGTGTGAATCTGTGTCGACGAAATGTCTTCTAATTTTGTCGGCTTAACACATCAGTTGATGGCGAGATCCTCCAATTTCGGTAAGTTATGAAGCCAATTCTGCCATATGGTCACATACTTCCTAGGTAGTTCCTGATCCCATCCATATTTGAGTCTGCATAGTTCCTGTAGTAGAGACTTGGCAGGCAGAATGAAAGGCACAACTAGTCCAAGCGGGTCATACACCAAGCTTACAATTGAAAGTATGCCTCTTCTCGTCGCTGGTCTTTGGTTAATATCAATCTTTACCTTGAATTGGTCAGTTTCAATACACCATCTCATTCCAAGTGCCCTTTCTATTGGTAAACTCTTCTGATTCAAATCTAAATCTTTAACTTCTTTTGCCTGTTCATTCTCAGGTATGTTATCCAACACCTTTCTGCTATTACTAATCCATTTGTTCAAGTGAAATCCACGTTTCTGGCATGCTGTGGTCAAGTCCTGAACAAGCTCAGCTGCTTCATCATCTGTCACAAGCGACTTGAGACAGTCATCAACATAGAAATTCTTCTCTATCGTGTTGATTACATTTGGACTAAAGTTCTTCACACTATCTTCTGCTGTTTGTCGCAGTGCAAAGTTTGAGCAACTTGGGGATGAAACAGCTCCGAAAATGTGTACTTTCATCTGATACACTATGATATCATCTTCAATGTTTCCATCAGTCCACCAGAGGAAACGCTATACATCATAGTTATCTCGATTGACATTCACTTGGAAAACATGGATTTTATATCAGACATAACTGCAATCGGCTCCTGTCTGAATCGGAGTAACACACCAAGAAGCGAGTTAGTGAGATCAGGTCCTTGTAACAGTTGATCATTTAACGAAGTTCCTTGAAACCTGGCTGAACAATCGAAAACAACTCTGATTTTCTGTTGCTTTTTCAGATGATATATTCCGTGATGAACTAAGTACCAGACCTTTCCATCTGACTAATCCAATTTCTCATCAGGGACTTTCTGAGCATAATCTTTTTCTAAAAGTTTATCAATAAATCCTTTGTAGTCTTCAAAGTATTGTTGATTCCTCTGAAATTTCTTTTTCAAGGAGTTCATTCTTTCCAATGCTTGATGTTTGTTGCTGGGCATCTTTACACTTGGATTGCGAAAAGGTAAGTCCAACTGATAGTGTCCGTCTTTCAAAGTAACAGAATTTTCCATGATTCTGATGAACCGTTTATCTTCTTGTGACATCTCTGACTTTTCATCTGCTGCACTTTCACTAAAATCATGATTGAATTGATCTGTTAACTGTTGATTTAAATCTGTTCTCACATCATGCATGATTCTGTTGACTGAAAACTGTGTTTTGCTCTGACCATCACTGCTTCCTCTCATGTGACTGCTCACTGTCCATCCAAGCAATGTCTTGACACCATATGGTCCTTCATCTTCACTGTTAATAAGTTGCCATGGCTCCGTAGCCTGTGGAACATTATTTCCTATGAAGTTCAACTTCAGCATTGATTGGAGGCAAGTTTACTTCCTTCAAGTATGACAATTGTTTGAGATCCTCTTGTACATACATATCAGACCTAGAGACTGGTATCTGTTTCTGAGTGTAGACATCTGGTAATTTAATCACACTATCTCCATCCAGACTTGTGACTTTAAGATTTCTCAAAAGAAATCTGTCAACTTCTTTCTCCTGTCCCAATGTGTGTATTGTGATTTGAGACCTTCTCCCTTCTACTCTAAATTTCTTCATGATGTTTTCTGTATAGAATGTTCCTGAACTGCCACTGTCAAGGAAAGCATATGTCTCTACACACTCATCCCCACTGTCTACCTTTACTCGTACAGGGATAATAGGCATGCCACACTCTCTGTTTCCGGCCCTAGTATCCTTCGCATTACAGACAGTTACATGATTACTTGCAACTTCCTTTGGAGCAGATGAACCTGCCGGGTGAAGATTATTCTTGTTAACAAAGTGCAATAATGTAGCATGTGTTCTTCCACAGAGTTCATGAAAGTTTCTTGGTACAGTCTTTACTTATGTGCCCATGGTTAAGACACCGAAAACAAAGGCCTTTGGACCTAAGGATTGTTAACCTCTCTTCATTTGGCTTGTTGAGCAGTTGCTTGCACATTTCCAAGGAATGTTCTGTGAGACAATATAGACACGGAGATCTAAAAGCACTTTTACTCCCATTTGTCTGCTGCTCACTCGATATTGTGTGATCTGTATTACTCTCCGATGTATTCCTTTCAGATTTTTCTGTGTTTCGGTGACTCAAACTTCCTTGCCTTGGAATTTTCAACTTCTGATAATACTGTGGTAAAGCTTGAACTTTTGTATTTGCTTGTTTTGGTTGGTTGTAGCCGTACAGTGGGTTGGATATTATCTCTGTATGTTCCTCCACGAATTCAACAAGATCTATGAAATCAGCATATCTTCTTTGCTTTTCTTGGATTAAATGGGCTTGCATTCTCCATCTCTCCCTCAGCTTGAATGGTAGCTTCGAAACAAGAGTTCTCAAGTTGATAGGGTGATCTAACTCTCTCATATATTCAATATTGGTCATGATGTTCTTACATCCTGTTAGAAAGAGTGAGAAACTGTTCAATGCCTGAACATCTTCTGATTTCACCTGCGGCCCATTCAACGCTTTCTCGATGTATGCTGAAGCCACCTTAACTCATTAAGGCCGAGAGACGCATATATGGGGCAAATTAATCAGCTCCTCACAGCGAGTGACGTGTTTATGGGGCAGGTAATTAGCAGTTTCTCACAGCGAGAGCCCCATACAGTAGTCAACAGAAAGCACCTCTTAGTCAGCGAGAGACGCACATGTGTGTTGTACTTTTAAAAATCGCACTGTACATATTATTTCAACCATTTTAGCAGTACTGAGCAAATGTTAGCTTTTCTTACAAGAGATCCCACCTTTAGTATCAATCAGAAGAAGTATTTAAAGTGTTTTGATAACAATTGCTAATCATTATCATAGGCTTGTACAGCGTTCAGCAAATGAACGCATGTCGGCTAGAAAGGGGATTATGATGTTTTTACAGAGGTAAGTGCCTGGTACTCTTCCTTGGGAATGGATACTAAAATACTTCGTATGCACCTTGATTGAATTAGATGTAATGGTTTAGAGGTTACTAAAAATTATATTTCCTTCAACTACCTAATAAATAGGAAACAATATATGAAATTTCAAGGACATACAAATAATTCAAACACAATAGAATAGTTTGAATTTACTTTTTAGGCATCATTACGTTGTCATGTTTGATATACTGAAACATAATGTACAAACACAAGTAATTATACATCCAAGCTCGAACAGATGAGACATAAATTAACTTACCAATTTAAAGCTTACTGAATTGTAACTAGTTATTTTCCATAATCTAAAGTTGATAATGTTACCTAATCGAATATAAAGTAATAGGTCGCGCCTTTGCATGGAATATATACATGTCAGTGTTATTACAACAATGAAATGTTTTACTACGTTTGTTACAAAAGACAGTAAGTTGGTAATTCAAAACATTGTCACACATGGACAGAAGTAATATCATAAGTTATTACATGTAAGCCATACAAAGGTATTTCAAGCATTTTTGTTCAAGCTGTTGAAAGTTTCATGTTGATTTGAATTGTCAGTTTTCTATGCAATTTAAATGAGCATTCTGTAAAACGTTTGTATTTGATCTGTGTAATTATCAAATCCGGTGCAATTATCACGTGTATCAATCAACTCAGTCTCTATTGATCCATCGTCAATAAAAGCTGGATAGTATATCAGTTACGGTATCGATACACATGCGTATAATCATTCAAGCAGATTACAGTAATGAGATAATTGAACACCTCTTTCGACCTTGAAATAACAGCCTCCGGTAGAAAGCATATGTAGTTACGTCCTTGTTGAAAGGTTTGTCCCGTGACAAGTGTAAAATAAACAGATGCGCTGTTATATCATTGGACATCTTGCTTTATGGAGTCACGCCCCTCTCTTTAATGTTTATGCATGCATGCACATCTGTAATCTTATGAACCTCGTTTGCATTCAGTAAAGATATAGGCACGCCCACCTTCATAAATATTGGGGGTGGGGACGTCAACTGCAAGTTTAAACACTATAATAATTCAGTATAGTGTCACCTCGTGAATTCTGTAATGCGTGTACTCTAGTTTGGATAGTCATTCGTATCAAGGTGAAGATTATATTTACATGTACAGCAAACCATTATGTTTTATGTACTAGTTGTGTGCATAAAATGTATATGAAAATAAATACTACCTCTACTCAGTGGTTGGATTTCAATCGCTTTGTTTTACTTATCGAAAAACACTAAAATGAGGACAAATAAACTCGCCAAAGTGACTATCTACTCCTATTTGTCTTATGTGTATATTTCATACATCGTTACCAGTGTGTATGTTTACATTACACAAACTGTTACATGATAGCTTGAGTTGATAAAGCCGAAACCCAGCATATCGACTGGTCAAGGATATAGCCAATAACCAATCTCTATCCAAGCTGCTGAGTGACCAAACGTGCTCTTCAGAAATTTCGCCCACGCCCGTCACCTGTCCTTTCCTCTGTGAGAGGTATCTCATGATACGATTGGTCGCAGATAACATATGACCAGATACTATACTGAACAGTTGAGATACCAGTGTGTATGTTTACAATACACAAACTGTTACATGATAGCTTGAGTTGATAAAGCCGAAACCCAGCATATCGACTGGTTCAAGGATATAACCAATAATCAATCTCTATCCAAGCTGCTGAGTGACCAAACGTGCTCTTCAGAAATTTCGCCCACGCCCCATCACCTGTCCTTTCCTCTGTGACAGGTATCTCATGATACGATTGGTCGCAGATAACATATGACCAGCCACTACATTGAACAGTTGAGATACCGAATGTTCTATTCGGGAAATTTGATGACGCCCTATCACGTGACTCTTTGTTTTATGTCTATGCAAGGAATATGTAGAATACATTTTGTATATGTATGTTTGTATGGTCACGTATGTTTTCTGCATTAAATCTGTATGAAATAAAGTGCAATGCTATGAATGTGCTTTGTGCTAGTCACAGACTAGCGTTATAGTACTTTCATTAAAATAATTCGTAAACACTAGAAATGTATCGGCAAAACCGCTATTTTCGTCGAAGATTACAAAGTATGAAACTAAATTCTTCTTTACAGTATGTGATTGTCATAGATGTTTTTTAAATTTAAACCTCACACAATGATATAAGAGAGAGAATTTGTTAACGTGTGTCTCATTGGTTACATACAAAGAATACATGTGTATGCATATTGTGATAAAATATAAATATACAAGCCGACAAAAGGTCTACAAGAGAAACTTGCAATAAAATTACATAAAGCTTGCAATACACGACATGTATTCACACCTGATTTCTTTCAACATATATCTTTACGACACAATTAAACAATCAGGACTTGTTTGTACGACTAGACAGTTTCCTGTGATCCCCGAAACCTGCCAGGGAAATCAGGTGTGACTAGCACTAATTAGTCTCGGCACAGAGAGTGGGCAATCAGCGAGGGCTTCCAGGTGTTGAGTAGTGATGGGGCTCTTGGGCTTAATGAGTTAAATGGATCTCCATATTTCTTTCTGAGAAGATTCTTTGCTGTCCAATAACAATCTTCTCGTCTCATAAGCATACTGCTCTGCACTAATTTGTAAGGTTCCCCTCTTGTGTACTGTGCTAAATAATACAACCTATCTTTCGGGTTATGAGTTTTTTCTTCAATGATGTGTTCAAAAGATTGCATGAAACTATGAAATTACAACGGATTCCCACTGAATGCAGAAATATCTCTATGTGGCAACTTTGACATAACTTGCTGCTTCATTAATAGTTCCATCAGTTGGTTCGGTTTGCTCAAGATATCATGTAATGATGTGTCAGACTGTGGTTTCCCTTCACCTGAACGTGGGTTTCGTTCACCTGAATGTGGGTTTCCACTATTCTGGTTGCTAAGTCTTCTAGTTGATGATTCAATGTTTCTAACATTGTTTAAGTATTCTAATCTTGGTGTACTGGGGTGTCTCTGACTGGTATGAATCTCTTTTTCCTCCTTAATGTTTGAAGGATCATCCCTCTGAATTACTTTCTGACTATCTTCACTCTCATACTGCATATATACCAGTGTTGTGGCTTCTGTAAGTGCTAATTCTGCTCTAAGCTCAACTTCTTCTTTCAAGTGTCTAAGAAGACTTTCTTCTTCCTCTAACATTTGTTTCTGTTTCAATACTGAAGAGCGTGCTAACAACTCTGCTCGCTTAGCTTCCGCTTTTATTCTCTCTTTAGAAGCAGTGGACTGTACTGTCGACTGATATCTTCTATCCGAACAAGCATGTGAAATGCTATCTTCAGGTCTGACTATATTTGACACAATATCTATGTCTAACCTCTTTTCTGTATCCTTCAGCCAAAAGTCTACTGATTCTCTAAAACTCATAAAGTCACTCCTCTCCTAGCATACCATGTTGAAGATTCTTCTAGTTCATGTGGGCTCACTAATACACTTCCGCCCGGAGAGTGGAAGGTCGCGGGTTCAATCCCCCGACCGCGTCAGACCAAAAGACGTTAAAATATGGTACTTGTTGGTCCCTGCCTGGCGCTCGGAATTAATGGGTACAACAAGGACTGGTCGGCTCGGAGTCAGTATCATGTGTCTGAGTGGGGTATTCATGCTTCACTGCGGCATGGTATCTCAGTGGGCTAGCACTATAAACCAGCTGAAGTCTGGGCTAGTACAAGCAGCCGCACATACACATACACATGCATGCACGTCGTCATATGAGCGAAATATTCTCAAGCACGACGTTAAACCCAATTCCACCACCACTAATTCACTATGATAAGAACTGTGAGCATTATCAAATGCCTGATATTTCTCCTTCAATAATGCATATTCTGTCTGAATTCTGTCATAGCTATCAAAGCTTGACATCAATTGTAGAATGCTATTTTCAGTTGAAGTAACTTGATTCCCCAATAATCTTCTATTTTCCTTCAGTCGTGTGAGTTTGTATTCTAATCCTTTCTCTGTTAACTGTCTCTTTCTACCACTTGCCTCCGACATGTTGGAAATTAATCAGAACTAATAGCAATCTTCAGCCTTCGAATTCACAAAGTTAACTGTCATTAGACGTGTCAAAGTTCATGAACTAATTTTTATACCAACGGCGTACCATTTTGAATATCCAAACACACGTGCTCTGTTACTGTCAATATACTCACACAATGCAAGCGTGACGAATGTTTTCATTTCGAAACGACAGTTCATAAAGTCACTTCCACACAAAATATGACTTGAATTATGTTAGTAACACTTTGAAATAGCATTTGTCTGTCTTGAACTTGACTGTTACCTTCATGACACTGTACTGTAGCTCAGTGTTACCTCGTGTTTTTTCTGAGTCTTCAGCCGCGTGTCGTGTTTTCGTGGAACTTTTGTGACAACTGACGGTCTGGTTTTCAACTTTTGTAGGTTCCACAAACGCAGGACGTTGTTCCACATCTTTATTCAGGCCCATTACAGTTCCAACTCATATTTACAATGCAAAACGTTTAAATTACGCTGTACACTCATTCTCAATAAATCGTTGCATTACTGTCGCCGACAGTTTTCTTTTAAAATTATGGCTATGAACTTGTCGTATGTTTTATAAAAGCACTACAACTTCATGATTCCATGCAACATAAGTTAGATTTTCCTTGTTGTCCTCAAACGTTTCAAATTTGCTTTTAATGACCAATTTTGTAATTTATTACCCACGTGGTCAACGTATGGGTAGTTGCATACTAATCTCGTACGTCACACGAGTGTCGTATCGCGTTGACCTGTGTCGTAACGACTTGACCTGAGATTCTAACGATTTGATTGGATAACCGATGACCTCTCAGTTAGGTCACGTTGTGACGGAACTACTTGTTCATTCAAAACAAACACGTGAATTCATTCATTTTACAACTTAGATGCATTGTGGGAATGTAAACATTGCGAACGTTCGGGTGTCGCTGTTTAATTGTGAGTCGAACTGAGACATTATATCCGTCGAAAAACATAAACGCAATGTTTCCACCAGTGATGTTAGCCGAGTGAAGCAGTTGCAAACCAAGAAACGGGTGCTACGGAGTAGTTTACTGTAGGAGGCTGTACGAGAGGCGATGACAACTGACATGCATCGTGACGTCGGTTACCATGGCAGTGACGTCATTAGTGTGACGTCATGCAAATATTGTACTACAGTACAAAACTCTTCTGCAACCTCTTTATGAAACCGGTTTCGGTTTGAAACCAAAAACATAACAAAAATACACTATTTTGTCAATTTAAATGCATGTAAGATGTGGGTAATAAATAAAATACCACACTTGGTCTCATTACATACGAATTATACGAAACTCGTGACCTTCCTATGTTATCTGACCTCGCTTTCGCTCGGTCAGATACCATAGGAAGGACACTCGTTTCGTATAATTCATATGTAATGAGACCTTGTGTAGTATTCTCTATGTACGTTACTGTCGCCAGGCAACATTGAACGCTTTTGCAGATTTCTAAAATCGTGTTCACATTAATAACTCATATGATTGAGGTCAATACATTTTCCCTAATATATAAAGATTCATTTATATTCATGGGGTCTCCAGTGAATGCTGATATTTCATTTTATTACACTTCATACCTGTGTCGCTTGGTTTTTCATAAAACAACTAAACATATATGAATAAGGAAAATGCTCTCTTTTGAATGACAAAAAAAACCTGTTAAATGTTGTAATAATATTGCCTTATCAATGATAAAACCGTAAAAAAACCATTATATAGCAAAACATCACCGTAATAATGTAATGAAAATATTGGACATCAAAAGTGAAAATCTTAAGGGTTATGGATAAGAATGTAATGTACGTTACCTACCACCTACCAGGAAAACAAAGTTGTACATTTTGCACACTATGTGGTTTCAATGTGTTAGAATGTGAAAGTCATGAACAGTGTAAATTTGAATAAAATGGCATCTTTAATTTTGTGTTTTGTTACTTATTCTGAATATTCGTAATGAACGTTACTGTAATGTACGTTACTGATAAATACGAAACTGCGGAGAAACACGGATTTATGCTGTAACAGCTTTACTTCTGACGTGATCAGACAACGCCATTTTCTCACGTCACGTTGACGTCAAATGAAGGTAGAAAAATCAACATTTATGAAGTTGCAAGCACTCCAAGTAAGTTTGAATTGTGGTGTATTTTGTGGGAGTTAAAGAATAGTAACATATATCCACATTTTAACGAACGTGAACATTTTTGATACATAAGTGACGGGAAAATGTACGTAAATATATGAAAGTTGTCATTTGTTAACAAACACTCCATGTTCAATTGCTAACTACAGGGAAATCTACGTTACCGATGGTAATGTACATTACCAAAATCTTATCAGCTAAAACATCATGAAATGGAATAGTTTTCTTGATTGTTAAGCAAATTACTCATAGTGATACTAAAGGTTAAAAGCATGTTTTGTGTTGAAATCACGTTTGTCAAAAATATTTGAATTTACTGATGAATTGTGATGAATGAAAAGTGCTCTAGAAAACAATGCTCAGATTTATTAATGTTGGTTGTTAAAGTGACAAAATGTGATTAAAACGACGATGGTTATAGTAATTTTGGAATTGTAATTCAAGGCAAGTATATTTTTAATAAGAATTAGCTTCACTATTGTCTAATTATGTTCTACCTTTGGAACAGTAGTCATCACAGCGACGGTAACATACATTTCTACACAGGTAACGTACATTTCCCTTGCATTAATTCATGTTTTATTTTCGTTATTTCACAGAAATGACAAAGATTCGTGCTGAAATCCAAAAAGCCTATAGAGAAAGACAGAAAGAAAAGAAAGGTGAAGCATATCTTGCTAAGGAAAGACAAAGAAGAATGAGATATTAGTATTACATACCAAGTTCAGAATTGACAACTAAAGAAAAACTTAAAAGAAACAAAGAAAACAGAGAAAGAGTGTAGATGTTTAGGAACAGAAAGAAGGCAGAGGCAGTTCAAGCAGCAGCTGTCCTTTCGCCAAGCGATACCAGTGGATATGATACTGTGGATAACATCGGGTCTCCAAGCAATGAGCAGAATGGCATGATTGTTAGAATGAACTTTCAGACATGTAGATGCGCTGGAACAAGACGTCGAAGTAGCTGTGCACTTGCTAAAGCTCACAAGACAATTTCACAGTTAAGAATAAGGAATCTTACTCCTACCAGAATGTACAAGACCATTCAAAAATGGCGTGAACGAATGAGTTCTAAAATGGTATCCTCGTCAAACTCACCTCGAAGTAGAACAGAACATGATCTGAGACTTGCCGGAATGTCTAAGGTGCAAGGAAAGAAAGTTAGAAGACAGTTGCTGCTTGGAAATGCTCTTCTTAGCGAAATAGAACAAGCTAAAACAGAAGTTGGTAGAACTAAGAACAAAGAAAAGGCTCTTCACAGTTTAATATGTGGAAAAATCATTAAGAAGTACCGTGGCTTATCTTGGCTGGCTGCTCGTACAGGGATGAATCGAAATAAGCTTTTGCTTTCAGGAAAGAAATGGACCTCAGTACCAAAACAGAAACGGTCACGAACACAGATGAAGTATAGAGAAGAAGTGATGGCATTCTTTGAGAGAGATGACAATAGCCGTCTACAACCTGGCAAAGCTGATGCGAAATCCGACAACAATGGTGTAAAGATCCAGACACGTGTTCTGACAGACTATCTTGGGAACTTACATTGCAAATTCCTGTCGGAAAATCCAGGCTTACTTCTATCTCGTGCCACATTTTGTAGAATGAGGCCCAAACACATTCTGACAACACATTTCATTAGCAGGAGTTCTTGTATATGCACCAAGCATCAGAATATGGCTCTTCTTCTGAAGACCCTTAGACGAGAGGGTGCAAACCCTGATACATTTATCAAGACACAGAGTATCAATGATGAGGAGCTTGCATCACTCCCTGCAATGGTGTTGGTAGGACATTGGAAGAGAGTTGAGATAACAGAGAAAGATCGCAAGAAGAGCGTGATGAGGGGATCAGGCTAAAACGGCCCCATGACAAAACGGCCCCAATTTTGCTTGGCTAAAACGGCCCCAAATTGGCTAAAACGGCCCCGACGTAAAACGGCCCCGATGTTGCTATCAACTATGTTGCTTGAAATGACTCCGTACAATTGCAAAAAAAAAAAAGACGTGAAATATATTTCAGCATTTATATTGACATGTAACATATATTGAAACCAGAAAAAAAATCGTAATACACTCCTTGCAGCACACACAGCAGTACCACTAACGTGCTTGACGATGTATTTGTTTTCAATTTTAGTGTAATCTGAAGTTACATAATGGGTATTAAACAAAATAACAACACAGATTCATTAAAGTACTATTGCTAATATTTGTCAAAACACCAGCTCTGTCAGGATTAACTCGACACAGAGCAACTGCTACTTCAATGTTGTTTTAATGACTGTATGTGTGACTTCATGGTATGGATGTGTTTTTAACAATTTGAATTCTGATTCTGAAATCTAATGTTTTATTTGTCAAACTTAAATTTTAGTGAATATTGTTAGATGATCTGTACAATATTCAGTTTGATTCACATGTATTATTGGCCTCATGGCCATTTAAACAGAATAAAATCATGATGAAAATGTCAAAGTTAATTAATTTAATAAGTAATTGAAAAATATGCGTTTTGATCTATCATTTATGACTAAGGACACACATTGAAATAAAACTGATTATTTTGGGGCCGTTTTGGCAAATATGGGACCGTTTTTACTTGGGGCCGTTTAGTACGGGGCCATTTCAGCCAAAGCATTTGGGGCCGTTATAGCCAATTTGGGGCCGTTTCGTCTTGGGGCCGTTCTGCTGTGGGGCCGTTTCAGCTATAACCCGTGATGAGAATAGTAGAATCGGTAATGGAGAAGACCAAGCTAATCTCGCAGCTATCTTCACAAGTGGATGATTTCAAAGGGCATGTTGAAAGAATTCTGACTCAGTATGAACAAATTCGGCGATTGAAAGAACATCTCCCTCAACATGACATGGTCGTACAGATGGACTTCGCTGAGAACTACAGCTGTAAGAGTGTAGAGGAAATTCAGAGCACATAGTGGAACCAGTCCAGTGTAACCTTGCATCCTGTTGAAGCCTACTATAAGCAGGACGACAAACTCCACCATCAAAGCATTGTTGTAGTATCGGATGATCTGTCACATACTGCAGCTGCAGTGCACGCATTCCTGAAGGGCATCATTCATAAACTCAAAAGTCTGGATCCAGAATTGAAGACTATTCATTACTGGACTGATGGACCGACAAGTCAATACCGCAACAAGCAAATGGTCTTCACGACCGCAAACCATCTTGAGATGTTTGGGACAAATGCACGTTGGAATTACTTTGAAGTAGGGCACGGCAAGGGGCCGTGCGATGGACTCGGAGGAACCACAAAGAGAATGGCAGATGAAGCTGTGAGAAGTGGACGAGCAGTTATACAGGATGCAATGGATTTCATGAAATGGGCTGAAAACTCAACAAGGAAAGATGTTCAGTTTCTGTATGTCTCTTCAACAGATTGTCAAAGGGAACAGGCTGTACTAGCTGCAAGACCAGTGAAGGTCCTCAAAGGAACATTTGCTGTTCATTCTGTCACAGGTCTCAGTAACTCTACAGTAGCAGTCCGTAACGTCAGTTGCTACTGTGAGATCTGTTTGGATGGAGACATATGTTCATCCTGGAGAAAGGAATGCCTCGCGACTGGTGCTGTTCAAAAGAATGCAGTGGAAACTCAGATGAATGATGCAGAGAGGAATGCAGCAGAGTCAAGGGCGCCCGTGATCACCCAGTCTCTGCACTGTAAGTTCAGCATTGACGGCTTTGTTGGTGCAGTATATGATCAAAATTGGTATGTTGGAAAGGTCTTAACCATCGATGACGAAGATGGAGAGATGGAGATCAGCTTTCTCCAAAGAAAGAAGAATATGTTTCAATGGCCAAACAGAGAGGATGTCATTTGGGTTTCAAAGGACGATGTCCTCTGCAAAATTGATGCCCCTGTTCCTAGTGGCAAATCAAAGAGAATGCTGAAGATAAGGGAGTCAGATTCTACCATCATAACATCCACTTTTGAGGCATAGCTGCTTGTTGTCTTCATCAAGGTTTGAGACTTTCATTTGTTTACCGTTGTTTATCATTCTGGAATAGTTTTATCATGATGTTCATCAGAAATAACTCACCAAAAGTGGTTTGTGAAAGAAAATGCAAGTGGAGCATTTTGATGAAATGTACGTTATATAAACATTTCATGTTCTTTGTTACATGTTCAAACATTTACAATGTTCAATTTGAATGAAAAGCACTATTTTGTTTTAGTTCAATCAATATGGGTAGGTATCATTGACCAAATCTATTTTTGAAATTTATGAGTTTTAGTAGTAATGTACGTTACTGATTACATTGGTTTGAAAAATGAAAGTTGCATTTGTTTAGAAAAGGTGATTGACCTTTGACCATTGTCATTAAAGACACAAATGGTGTTCCAATATAGAACAACGAATTTGGTTTGATGCAACCCTTCGTTATTTCTTAAGCAAAAAAACATGCATTAAGGTTTTATTAAATGGAAATGAAAAAATGTGTCAATAAAAAACACATGATTTCAACTGATCTTGGCGTTTTTCATACACCTCATGTTGTTGTGAAAATCATTTCTCTTGTGTTTTGTACATATGTGATAATAAGAAACATCATTTCCAAAGGTGTATGTATAAAATAATAGTTAAAAAGCACAAATCCTTCAATAAGAACCCAAATCACTTACATTTCAGGAGCAGTTTATGTGGTATTTACGTCCCAAATGAGATGCTAAGTGACGAAAAATTGAAAGCGAGTTATATCCTGTTCCTTTTGGAAAATGTTACATTAGGTATTGAATATTTTGAAAACAAAAGACTCTTTATCATAAATAAACTTTGGTTTTTCTAAGGCTGCAAATAAAAATTGCAACGATTTATTGAGAATGAGTGTGTAATACGGTTGAAAACCGTGCAGCTCTATGCCTAAACGATAGCATGTTTCTGCCTCGGCCGACCTCTCTCTCACCACTGCCCGTGGCTCGCATCGCCTCACCTCGCTGTCACATGACTGTCACATGACCCATACTCTTGTTCTAATTATAGCTTACTGCTGTCAAACAGATGCTATAACTGGCACTTACACACTCTATGAAGCATTTACTCTTGTAGCTGACTGGGAACAATTAGCTTCACACCTTTAAACAACAGTCCATCCACTGTCTTAATCTCATCACGAATGTTCCAAAAGTCTCGTACAAGTACAGGAACATCCTGCCTGTCATCTGGCCATCCAGATGGAACAATTGATTTCAACTGTTGCAATTGCACATCATTAGCAGTAGCATCTTTGAATTCTGTCACCTTTTCAGGCGTCATGGGAAGCATTGAGATGAAGTTCACTTCATAGTCAGTGTCTTCAAACCATTCATCACTTGCTGGTAAAAATGCTCTACTCAAAGCATCAGGAACTATGAGTTCTTTGCCCGGTTTGTATGAAACATCCAAGTCATATTTCTGCAAACGTAACAACATTCGTTGTAGACAAGACGGTGCTTTGGATAAGGGTTTGCGAAAGATAACCTCCAGTGGTTTATGATCTGTCTCTACTCTGACTGATTTTCAAATGGAACTTTTCGCATCCATGAAGAATTCCAAGCATTTCTTTTTCAATTTGAGCGTTCTTCTTTTGTGTTTCTGTGAGTGATATGGACGCAAAAGCCACTGATCTGTCATTCTGAGACAACATCGCCCCTAGCCCTTCTGAGCTTGCATCTACCGATAACGTCACTGGTTGGTTGACGTCATAGTACTGGAGAATGGGAACGTCCGTCACCCGGTACTTCAGTTTCTGAAAACACTGCTTATGTGACTCAGTCCAGTGCCACACAATGTCATTGGCCATTAGCTCCCTCAACACTGCAGTCTCATGTGACAATGTGGATTTGAACTTGCCAAGATACTGAATAATGCCCAGGAATCTCATTAAGTCTTGCTTACTTTCCGGTTCCGACATGTCACGAATCGCTTTGAACTTTTCAGGGTCGGGTTTGATTCCGTCCTTCGTAAGCAGATGACCCACATATGACACTTCAGACAATCGGAGTTTACACTTTGATTTGTTCAGTGTAACACCTTTCTCAGACAGTCTCTTCAGAACTGCGACAAGTCTATCATCATGCTCAGGAACATTTCTGCCCCATACCAACACATCATCAACAATGCACTCTGCACCATCGAGTCCTTACAGTATCTGTGACATAGCTCTTTGAAACACTTCAGGTGCAGATTTCACACCAAAGGGCAAGCGAGTAAACCTGTAACGTCCAAAGGGTGTGTTGAAAGTACATTATTTGGAACTAACGTCATCAAGTCTAATCTGCCAAAAACCTGCTTCAGCATCCAAGACACTGAAAACAGTAGCACCTGGCAATCTCGACATTATTTCCTCATCAATTCTCATTGGATAGTGTTCACGCTTCACAACTTTATTGAGATCTTAAGGATCAATGCATATGCGTATCTTGTGAGGTTTCACCACTGTGACCATGCTATTAACCTAACTTGTAGACTCAGTTTGCTTTACAACAACACCAATTTTCTCCATTCTATTCAGGTCGGTTTTCACTTTATCCAAAAGTGCTGCTGGCACCTTTCTGGGTGGATGTACCACTAGTGTAACTTCAGGGTTGATTTCAATATGGTGCTCTCCTGGAATACAACCTAAACCACTGAAGAATTCTGGAAATTCTCCCAAAATGTTTCTCTCACTCTCAGCAGTTTTGTTAAACAATGGTTCTTCAACCATGTTTACACGTTGCACTAATTTCAGTTTTTTTACAGGATCTTTTGCCCAAGAGACTGGGTCGCTCTTCTTTCACAATCTGAAAAGGCTCTTTGTGAACAACATTATCACCTTTAACTGTACATTGGAGTTCAATCAGTCCAAGTGTTGTCATTCTATTTCCAGTGTATGAGATTAATCTGGCACGTGAATCTGACAAAGTATACTGTCCTAGATTCAGATTGTCCAGCACTGATTTAGAAATAACATTACATTGTGCACCTATATCAAGCTTGAAAGAAACATCTTGTCCTTCAGTGACTAAAACTTCCATCCAGTCTTCATCATCACTGTCTGTTTCTACCATGCCAATGAATAAATCTTCAAACTCATCACATTGTGAATCAGTCTGTTCTAAAGTATGAACTGACTTCTGTCCTTTACCATGTGTATCTCTTCTGTCAGATTTTGAAAGCCTGGATCTGCACATTCTTGCAAAGTGATGTTTACCACTACATTTGTCACAAGTTTGACCGACTGCAGGGCACCTATCCTTCATGTGCTGGTATCCGCATGCACAACACTGGGGATACTGTTGACGAGAGTACTGTTTTGCTCTACTGTCTCTGCTTGACTTTGTCTCTAGAACTTTTGGTTTGGCTTTATTCTGATTTTCTCGAAAATTACCACCTTTGTTGATTGCATGAATGTTTTCTGTTCAGTTGCTTCTTCATTTAACACTTGCGTCACTAGCTCTACACAAATCAACTGCACGACTTAAATCTAAGTCAGGTAGTAGTATACACAATGGGGGTACTAGATAATTTCCAACAAAAAGCCTCTGTAAAGCTTCATTCACGAAATAAAGCTTTTGTCAGGCCCTTATCTCCCTCCCGCTATTGTATATACCAGTTTTGAACCCCCCAGTTAACTTCCTGGTCACTATGACCGCGAACCGACACTTTCCTGATCACGTGGCACTATTGTGATCGCCCTATGTCGTGTTGACAGGAAACAGTTTAATGTGGGCTCGTCGGCTTTGATGTCCACTTTATCTGTGTTGTAAGTTTTGACTGACCATGTTGGGTCGGTGGCTCGTTTCCGAGTGTCCCCTTCGTGTTCTCCCGGTTGGTAGAGGTGCCTCACTAGGACCCGGTCAGGTATCTGTTTCTCCTTCCCACGCAATGGTGCAGCCGGTTCGGTCATCACTGATTTCAGTTTGATAGCGTCGGCCGGTTTCTTGCCGGTGAGCCGAGTGGTTTCGTGGTTGATAGCCGACACCACTTGAGGTAGCCGCGCTACCCATTCTGTAGATCGTTTTCCCGGGTTGGCTATCTCTCTCGCATACTGGTGTCCGAATAAGCGCTCGGCCAAAGTCCTATTGAATCTCTCAACTATGGCTTGACTGCGATGAGCCCCGGCTGCGCCACGCCTGACCTGGACGCCGTGCTTGGCTAGCAGTTGTGACATGGCACCCATGAACTCCCGTCCGGGATCGACTTGCAGTTCGGTGGGCCATGTCAGCGGGCTGCGCTTGTATATGCGTTCGAATCCGTGGGCTACCTGGGCCGAGTCTTTCGCGGTTAAGGGTTCGGCTTCTTTGTAGCGGCTGGCCACGTCCACGACGGCTAGGGCATACTTGTACCTCCTGTCGTGGGGTAGGAACAGGAGGTCAGCCTGGTGGACGCTATTGGGTACGGCAATGCCGAACTTTCTTCTAGGCACGTAGCGTGGTGCCGGTAAATAGATCTGCCACAAGGCTTGTTTTTCAAGCCACGCTTTGGCCTCGTCCGGGGTACTCTCGCCATTTCGGCAAGTTTATGTATGGCGCTCGCTCCTTTCCAGTACGCGGGCTGTAGTAAATAGCTTCAAACTTTCTCTTTTTCCGTGACATCTTATATACACCTATGTTCTTGGTTCAATTTTCTCATGCCCGTACGCGTACGTGTTGATCCCGTCGATGGCTATCCAATGCTTCGTGTCCATCGGCGACAGGGACGTCTTGTTTATCGTCAGTCCGTATATCCTGTGCCCATCGCTTCTAAGCGTGTTCATTTGATGCCTGAAGGTGCGGGTCTTGAACAGGGCTGTTTGATGTGTTGTTTCACCACGTACTTCTTAACACCCTTCGCCTTTCGGATCTCACCATTGTTGGCCTTCAGGATGGAGTACATCTTGGGTCTCAAGCCTATGTACTCAGCTATGGGCGTGCCAGCACACTCGTCCTTCATCTTACCGAGGACCTTTTTTGTTAACCGTGCTGTGCATGGCATGGTCCTTGGGGTAGTCACTGGTGTCATATAAATGGATGTGTTTTACCATGTCCTCGTACACGTCTTCGGTTCGAATCTCCATCAGCAAGGAGTCCGTGTCCGTGTACAGCACTTCACGTCGGTCGCCGTACTGCCTCTTGAGCTCATTGTAGTAAAAGTCGTACATCAGGTGCTTGGAGAGGTCGAGGATGTCGAGGCTCTTCCTCATATGTTCGTCACGATATGGCTGAAATATTGCCGATGTGACGTTAAATCTTAAATCACTCACTCCTCATATGTAGAGCCACCAGATCGTCGGTGAATAACTTGCTCTGGTTGAATGCTCGTGAGCTTGTCTTCCTCTTTCGCCCGGACCAGCTTCACGGTCACGCGTTTTTGCAAATTCTCCATCGTCTTACCGAACACCAAGTTGTTCATGAGCTTGTAGAGGTTCTTCTCGAAGTCACTGGTGCCCAGCTTTCGCAGGTCCGTGTTCATTCTGATGTAGGGCTCCATCCACGAGCTCTGGTCGAACTTGAGCACCCTATGGGTTTTAGTCAGCTTCATACCCAGCGACAGGTACAGCTGCAGGTTAAGATAGTGAACGATGTACTTGGTCTTGTTCATCAAGTTGGGTACGAGTTTTTCAACGCTGGCTAGCTTATTACCCCCCACCCTCCGTTGGTAGTCGGACATCCAGTCCGGGTTCACTATCAAACGTTCTGGGGCCAGAGGTTAGGTGTTGTGTGACTTATGTAATGCTGTTGGGTACGCCAAGTCAACTTCGAGTATGTAACCTACCCGCGAATCCGGCGGTATGCTAATGACATCTATCTCAGGCACCCACTCGAATCCCCCGATGGGTAGATACTGGCTCATGGCCCAACCATACAAGTTGTTGGCGTCGAGATAGAGGAGATGATTAATGGGTTTGCTAGCATCGTAGCCCTTCACGTACTTATTGTTGGCTCTTGTGTAGCGTTTGGCAGCCATGGAAATCCCACCTCGCAATCCTTTTTCGATGAACAGGTGCATGTCGTAATCGGTGAGGAGTTCCAGCTTAACTCCGGTTTTCTTCAGCAAGGCATCCCAAGAGAGACCGGGGCTAGTGTAGTACCACGCAGGGTCGAGTTGATACTGCTTAAAACATCGATCAGTGATGGGGAAGGTATCGTTTGCTTTGACCAAACTATTGAGAGACGACAGTAGGAACTGAACCGAGTCTATGAACCTCAGGCCGTTCAGGCTGAAGGAGATATATCTCTCCATGTTGTTGGGGATGCACGTCAGGTTGCCGTCGACTTTCGCGATAGCCTGCATGATCAAGTGGGAGTCGTACCCTCTCAAGTTGTGGAAGACCACGGGGATGGTGATCGTTTTGGGGTTGATTCTGAGCTTGAGGTTGCACGCGCTGTGAGCGGCGCCTCTGTACTCCCCGGTGACATGGCAGTGATCTCTCACCGAATCGCCGTTCAGCGGGCCGTTGCACACGTGGCAGTGAGTGCTGCAGCCGTGAGCTCGCCGGTCGGCTTGGGTCATACGCATGGGAACGACGGTGTACAACCTCTTCCTGATGGCTTTCTTTTCCTCCTGCAAACACTTTAGAAACTTTTCAGCCGCGTCGGGACCCCTGTACACCACGGGAGCTTTCGTTTCCCCATCACGACCCCGTATCCGAACCCACAGGCCTCGTGCTCCTGCGTTTTGTATGTGTTGGGAGCCGGGCCGATGTCAACGGGTTTGACGAGGGCTTCGAAGTCGGCGTAAATGATGTAAGGTACGGACATCTGATTCTTGTGGTTGTCGAATTTTAGTAAATTTCGCCTTCCTTGGGCATGTCGATTCGTATGGCCGTCTGCCCCACACCTAGGCAATACTCCCAGTGGGATTCTAATAAACCAGCTCGGGTGAAACCATGCAGGCACCGTTCGCAGAAGTGACTCTTTTCTCGGTGTGCCGATTGGTCGTACAACAGCCTGCTGAAGTGGTACTTATCACCTCGCTGGATCATGAATATATTGATCACGCGGCGACCCTCCATTGGGCTGATCCTGTGCACGATCGTTTTGTTGCCTTCGTGCCCAAAGACGTTGACGGCTATATCATTCTGTTTCTCGATTTTGGTGACCTGGGATATGGGGGTGGGTTTGTCTATACCAGCCCAGTTGAGCCCATCGTCTTGGGGATAGCTAGAAGGCATGTTCGAATTAACGTTGGCTGGAAACAAGGCTGACCTGATCACTAACCTCATGCAATCGTCCCCTCTGTTTTTGATGTTGACCATGGCCTTTTTTTTCTTGTAGTAGGGGGGTAAGTCTAGGTACGATCCCCCCCTGAATGGTACGTAGTTAGCTATGTCTAGATAGAGATTATTGATTTTATCTACAGCCCACCCGGAACCCCTGTGCGTGAAGCGTTCCAGGGTCTCTCGTATTTGTTGAAGACTGGTATCGATGCACTAGTCTATAGTCTCGGCATGAGTCACGACTTCTTGTTTACCCCGGGAGTAAGGCTGAACATACCATTCTGCTGTTTATCGAGCGACATCTTTGCCGTTATTTGAAACTTTAGACTTCCCAAATCCTTTAGTTCCTCATTAACTTTGTCAGCGATCAGCGGCTTGACGTCGCCGATGTCTATGTTCTTATCCACATGCATGCGCCAGCCTCTCAGATAGTTACCTACAGTGTGTTCAGTTCGCACAAACTCTAGATCAACGATTCTGTGTTGATGTAACAGTTCAACGAGCTCAGGCTTCCTCATACGGGAATAACCTACTAACCTCAGCTCTGGGCTTCCTGTTTGAGTTGTTTCACAGTGTGGGGACGTACGGGGCCGTGAAACAGCCTGACTAGCCCAGCTTTCCTCATACGGGAATAACCCGTCAACCCCAACTCTCTGGCTTGGTGTTTGAGTTGTTTCACTGTGGGAGGAGGTTGTATGTCGAGTAATCTAAACAATTGGGGTCTCCTCATTCGGGAGTAACCCACTACACCTTGTTCTCTCGCAATGTGCTTGAGCTCTCGGACAGTAGGCATTGTTATACCCATGCGTTACAATCTCTAATTGGCCGCCAACAAGGGAGGTAACTCCTCCAACCTTAATCAAATCCCCGTCCAGCGCTATATTTAGAATAACCGTATCGATTCTGGGTTCAGGATAGCTTTCCCATTTTATTATTTCCAGAACGTTGGGGATACACGTGTATATATTAGCTGATTCAGTCAATACTTATTCTCTGAAGACATCCAGCTTTGTAGTAACAATCATTTGAAAGTTGATGTGTCCCAATTCATTTATTTCCTCTTCGAGTTTGCTAATGACCAGAGGTCTGATGTTATCAATACTACATTTACCCGGAAACTTCAACCAGCTTCTCAGGCCAAAAGCCAGGGGTGGAATTCGAATGGCATTATTATACCTAGGTGTACACAGTCTCTAATTGGGTAAGGGAGGTAACTCCTCCAGCTCTAAGTAAAACATAATGAGAGCTACACCTCCATACTAAGGGGGCGCCTACATTCGTTTATGTAGTCCTTTTTCTTGTCGTAGATAAGCTGGTGCCTGACTACGTTTGCCCCCGTGGGCTTTACATAAACAGTAGTGACATTTCACTCCAATACCGCACACGGAACACGTGTAGTTTATGAAACACCTCCTATGAAAACAGCAGTACCCCTCCATCCTACATTTCCTACCGCAGGTCTCCGTCTTCCCCATAAGTATGTACTGGCATCGGTAAGGGGCAGGTCTCATATTTGGTATACTCATATGTGGACTTAGTTTAGTTGCTTTACGATCAACGCAGTCGCTACTAGACCCAGCACGACGAAGACCAGTTCTGGGTCCTTTTGCCCCTGGGATGGTGTGTAGTACTGAGCAAGTGTGGGTTCCTCGATTGGTTCGAGCTGTTTGCCGGTTAGTAGGTAGTATTCTCTCGCTGCGTCGTCGACATCATGGAACGTTTTAACGGCATGGTTCTCACGCTGGAGTCGTTCGTTAATGTAATGGAACCTCTGCATACGTTTCTTTGCGTACTCGGCTTGCGCGGCTTGCAGTTTCTCCACGGCTATATCGTGTCGTTTTCGTTCCCGCCTCTATCTCGGCCGCGTTCGACTCCCGTAGTTTTGAGAAGAGGAAATTGCTCCCGGAAAATGTCAGGGCGTTAACTAACGCCCCGCCGACCATCATGGCGATCGTAGCCATCCTATATATGTTTCTATTTACTTCAAAGGAGTGGAGGGCTCCACGTGTAGTTACTCTTGTGATGCTTGGTTAAACCACCTTTTCTACCAGCGGCGACTCTCTTAGGGTTCTTCTTCCTGGTGACTGTAGGATTCTCCTCCTGGGGAGGGTTCCCCCCTATCGGGGTCGGAGTCACTTCTTGATCCATCTTGTATACCATTACTATTATTTTTCCCCTTCTTAAATTGGCAACACTTTGCTGTGATAATCGCCTCTGTCACCGGGGCTAAAAACATACCGTATTTGTGGAACAGCACGCAGCTGACAGAGCTCAAGGCGTTTTCAATAAACGGGTCTTTCTCGAGGTCCTCCCACTGGTAAAGTCGACGTTCCGGAGGAATGGGAAGGAAGTACGACGCTATACCAGTGTAGATCTGGGTCATAGCCGATCCTATAGTCTTTGTCATCTCGGCCCCGAGTCTAGCCTCGTATCTCGCGTACAGCTTATCGATTTCTTCGGCTGACATTTTGAGAATTTTATCGAGAGTGTAGTCCCCAAAGTATTGTTTGGCTTTACCACCAACAGCCAGCGCTACCAGTCTCTCTCGCTTGTCGTCACTCTTATCATCTGGCGGCACCAACAGTTGTTCGAACAGTTCATCACACTCCATCTTATAATGTAACAAGGAAGTTTTAGTTTTAATAATATAATACCCGATGTAGGCGAAACATAGCGAGATGAAGGTTAAGTTGCACACGACGAGCACTTCAAAAACAACCATAGAACTGTAACAATTAATTGCTAAGTGCTAAGCTTTGCTAAGTATTTGCTAAGCATTTGCTAAGCATTGCTAAGCTAAAACACCCTATAGTCCATGGGTTGGTCGGTCTTGAGCACGAGCTTAGCATGCTTAGTTTCAGCGAGCTGTTTCTTCACCCGTTCTCGTTCTAGTTTGCTCATCACATCGTTCTCTCTCAAGCACTCCTCGAACGAATCCCTGTCCTTGCAGTGGAATAAGGCCACCCATCGCGTCTGCTCCCTGAGGTCTTTCAACACTGAGTTGAATTTCTGCGTCAGCACCCAGACGCTGTGCTTTGCGTGCCGGCCAGAGAAGGCCAGGTACGATAGCATGTCTCTCTTTTTTTGTTATCTCTCGATTAGCGCTGCAGTCGTCCAGTATGAACAGCGTCGACTCCCCTTTAAATTTCATATGGTAAGCCTTCAACCAGTCCTGCAGACGTGTTCCCTGGTCGACTTTGTGTACGTCCGGGTCCGTCATCACCCAAGGTCTTCCCGTGTACGTTCTATTCATGTGCAGAGTAGGGCACATGATAACGATGTTATCAAACACATCCCGGTAGTACCCCTCCAGCATATCCAGCATGAAAACGGTCTTCCGAAAGCCCGTCTGCCCGCACACTATGGCGCAGTGCGGGTCGCGGGGTAGATCAATAGATGGCTTGCACGAATCTCCCATTGTCTATATTAAGTTGCGCGTCCATAATAACGTACAGATATAATTTCAACTTGCCAGCGGGTTGAGCCTTCTTGGTAATCTGGATGGTTATCCCCTCGCTGCCGTTGTCGATGCGGCGACCGCTGCCGTGCAATTGATCGTCGTCCGTGGATCGCATGTCCAACCATAGCGCGTACTTGGTGGTTAGGTATTCACCGATCTGCACGGAGGATAGGTCCAGGTCCTTGGCTATGTGTGGGTGTTGTTTGATAGCCGGTAGCTTTTTTATCTCATCCCACTGCTGGTATGCCCTCATACCATGGCTGAACAGCTGGTTGGGCACGCCCTCAATGGTCACTTCCACCTTTTCAATCTCGGGGTTGAAAAACTTCGCGCTGACCCTTCGGAACGGCTCGTAATCCTCCACGGGGGCGACCAGGATGACTTTCATCGATCGCGCCCGCACGCGTTCAGGTTGATATTCCACACAGTGTCGCTCTTATCCCCTACCTCTATGCCGCAGGACCCTATCGTGAGAGGATGGCCACCTTCCCCGAAAGTACTGGTTTCGAACCTGCCTGGCCAGCTCTGGGCTAGTGACCATGTCGAACTCCAGAGAGATGTTGTCGATGGCGTAACTGGCCTCATCACCATTAGGCGTACGCACGACTTTGCTGTAGTCATTAAACGTGAGCTCGTATTCCAGCCTATCACCCAGCGCAGCCTGGTAAAACGGCGCCTGTCCCGTGAGCAACTCGAAGTCGAGCGGCACACAAAACCGGCTCCGGTACGCGTGGGCGATGGCCTTTTCACCCGCTGAGATCTTGTCTAGCTGGTCTGCCGTGAAGCCGTACCCCACGCGCAACCGAGTCGATTGGCTGATGCCTTGGTACACGTCATTGACGCGTTCTCCCTCGCTTTTCCAGAGGTCCCCGTAGCAGTGAAAGACGTCGCTGTCGTCGATGCTCAGCACCTCGTTACCACTGATCTTGATAGTGGTTTTCTTGATGATGGCTCGACCTACGTTCCGCACGAGCTCGCGTTTGTCGTTGTCGGAGGTCAACGTGAGGTTGAACGTCAGTCGAACTGTGCTTGGTACGCTGAGGTCATTCTCACCCAGGTTTGGGAATCTAACCAGCAGCGTTTGGCAAGTCAACGAACTCGTGAAGCAGGTGTAAACACAACGTCGTGCCATTAGGACGAGACTATTCCAGGTTCACTATCGACGAGAACGGCACGCTGCGATTGAAGGCTCACAGGGAGATCAATCTCGTAAACAAACGCACGAGAGAACCGCTTGCCTTATCAACACTCATCAATCGCTATGGTGGGCAACAGCTGCGCGATGCACTAAACCTCATAGATTATCGGCCCAAGCTTCCCTGAAGGCCGTCCAAGATCTGCAAGCAGCCAGGGCCAAACTCAACGATGAGCCCCAACGTGCCATCGATGAATTGTTGGCCACCTACCATAACAAACCCTTACCCGGGTTCGAATTTATGTTCGGGAACTGCGGGGGCTGGACAAGGGCATGCAAACCATTCGTGGGTCACTCGTGGACAACACGGCCAAACTGGACGCTATAGACGCCCACATCGCCCGTGAAAAGGCCAAACTCGGCGAAACGGAGGATGAGTCTCTGAAAGCCACCATTGAGGAACGAATACGTAATTTGGAAGAGGAAAGGAGGACCCGGCTGGAAACGGCGTCCTCCTTCCGAGAACAGCTTCGATCCCAGATCAGCCGTGTGCGGGAAACCATTGATCGAGTCCTCTGACGGCATTGGGCTTCATCATATCAACCCTGGTCGTGTCGCTGAGTGGGGGTACACCAAGTGGTGGTACACCCACCCCACCAAGCCCATCAGGCGATGTCAGAGACTGGGTAAAAAACATCTGAAATCCCTCGGGGAGGCCCTGGCTTAACTCGCTGGTAAAGCCGCCGAAGCCCTGCCCGGCATCCTGGGTAGCATCGTCTCGTGGTTACTTAGCACGCTGTTGAAAACAGTCACGTGGCTCGGTCAAAACCTGTGGGCAGCCATCGTCGCAGTGGCGGGTCTGGTGTACGTAGGAATTTCTAACCAAATGAGACCCAAACTGACCGCGATCTCCCCGACCACCAGCAGCTTTTTTACGGTCGATGTGCTGCTGATTGGATGCCTGCACGTGTGGGGGTTGGGGCTGTGGGGGTGTGGGTTGAACCCTAGGCTCTGGGGATGGTACGACTATACCCGTTACACCGGTCGTGGGGGCTGGGACGTGACTCACGTTGATGTCTGGGTTGATACCCGTTAGTCACCGAAAACCTATACCTGTCAAACACATCTATGAACTGGGCGCCGAAATACAACCCAGCAGCGACCACAATCTTCATGTGCGGGAAATCTATATCCAGTTTAGGGTAAAACACTCCCGGTTTGTACATTTTTAAAGTATTATATAATGGGTATATATACTCCAACATGTACGTAACATTTCCAGGAATAATGAGCGGTGAGTCCATTCAACTGATGCACGCGATCGATAACACGTCGGGCCAACTCGAAGTCGCACTCTGCGATATCACCTACCTTCCGCGATGGACTAACATCAACGCCAGCAACAACAAGCTGTTCGTCAGTGGCGCCCGCACCCAGATAATCGACGGCTACTACAGTGTGTGCTCGCTAAGTGATGAGGTCTTCAAACCCTTGGGAGCCGAACTTTCATCGTGGCAGTACAAGAGGTTAACTCGGGGCACCATCCCTGAGTTGGCAATATCGGTTTTAGATATAAAGCATAATCCTGTGAATATAGGATACCTCAGCATAACTCTGCACATAAAATGACTAGCGCACAAGGTCCTGGAATGAAGTTGAAAAAATGTATCAATGTGGGGATCTCCGACCTCGGGGACACACGCGGATTAGATGGTAAACTGTACGCCTTGCAGCTTAAAAATAACATTTACAAACGCATTGAAGTCCCCTCCATCGGTAGAATCCTAGGTGATATAGTAGATACCTCAGGAGCGGCCCTCAACACTCGGTTCGACCTAGTCCGCATCGGTGATGATAGATGGTCGGTATACCCATCGTTCGGAGGCAAACTGTTCGACTTAGAAGATGTTGAGAGGACGACCGTCGCCCGAAACAAGCCATATACGCTCGTCTTCACCGACGACGACAAGTGGGTGTTTTTGCCCTCTCGAGTGGATTGGTTTCTAAACATTAGTCTCGGCTCCCCCTACGTGTTCACGGAGAACAAAGACAACTACCTAAACAAAGTCGTGAACAACGGAACCCTGCTCGTGGCCTACATCCTGGCGCAGAGACGTAGTGTAATCATCAGCCCACTCTCCAGTATGGCAGCCCACATGCTGTCGAGCAAGCCCGGGATGCAAAACGTGGCATTGCAGGTGGTGTCTGAATTCGAAGGCGTGGTCAACATCCTGGAGAGTCTACCGGCGAACTCCACGCTGGTCATCCAAGTCTACCTAGGTGAACCACAGCGCGAAGTCGAAGTCGTGAAGGGGATCAAACTCCGGTGGGGGAAACAACACCAGTATCAGGTTTGCACTGTTTACGTGCGGGTGGGTGTTGACTCCCACACCAGTCTGCAGGGGGGTCACTGTGACCGTGGAAGACACGATATCCCTCACCAAGATCTTCCTACCTGACAACATACACTTCATGGGGGTGAAGTGCACCCCTGAGAAGTTATCAGAAAAACAATTGGAAACTATCTCGTAATAGTATTATAGCAATGTCCAATCGTCATCCGCCCAACGCCACGCTTAACGACCTAGGAGACACGGCGAGGACGGCGGCTCGTACGTCCTGCTCTTAAGAGACGGCGTGTACATACGGCAGCCTCTGGCAGACGACTTTAGAGAGCCCAAATGGTTGATCAACATGGCCCTCACCTCACCTTACGTCTCTTTTGACAAGGATGACCTCATCACCGAAATTAGGAACAACGGTATCTTGCTCGGGGCTTTCATTCCGGGGGGGTCTGATATAAGTGCTCAGCTAACACCGGATCACACGAGCAACATGTTATTTTCAGGTTGGAATGACGAGTTAAGGTTTGACGGCCCTGATTCCCAATTGGGTCTTATGACTGTGAGACCAGACTCCACACTCATCATAGAAGTCTATCTCGGGGAAAACCTGTCATGGATGGGGTTGATACCACCCTTATGGCTACCAGTATGGGGTTAGGGGCAGTAGGTGTGGGGTTGTTGACCACCATCGTAGCCGCACCCGTAGTGCTAGGCATCGAAATAACAGCTGGGGTGTCAGGGTTGGCTGGATTAGTGTTTAAGTTTGTGTCACGCAGACTGCATCGTAAGGCATTGAAACACAACGAGATAAGGATCATAGCCGATGCAAAGTTAAACACCATAGACGACCATATTTCCACCGCACTCACTGACAATAAAATCTCAGAGGAAGAGTTTCGTTTGGTCCTCTCTGAACTCACAAAATATCACGAAATGAAACGAGAGATTCGAACTAAGTCTCGTAAAAGCACTGTCATCAGTGAAGACGAGAAAAAAAAGTACATAGAACAGGGGATACAACAAGCCTAGCAAGCCTTCATTACGAAAACCAAAGAAATCATAGGAGATTCACGTTAAACTGTTTTGCTGAGATCAACATCATGTAGGGCAGCCACGGGCCGCCGTCAAGCAAAATATTTAACACTTACTGTCGAGTAATCCTAATAGTATCCAGCTCACATTAAACTGTTTCCTGTCAACACGACATAGGGCGATCACAATAGTGCCACGTGATCAGGAAAGTGTCGGTTCGCGGTCATAGTGACCAGGAAGTTAACTGGGGGGTTCAAAGCTGGTATATACAATAGCGGGAGGGAGATAAGGGCCTGACAAAAGCTTTATTTCGTGAATGAAGCTTTACAGAAGCTTTTGTTGGAAATTATCTAGTACCCCCATTGTGTATACTACTCAGGTTCTCTCAAAAGTCTCATTCTCATGCCATCACTGTTCACCCCACAGACAATTCTGTCTTTGATCAAATTTTCTGTCAACGTTCCGAACTCACAGCTTTTTGCTTTATTCTTCAAGTCTGTTACATATTGGTCAATAGTTTCACCTGTTTTCTGTGATCTCGTAAAAAAATGCATGTCTCTCTATCGTTAAGTTCTTTTTTGGTTCACAGTATTGTTGGAATTTCTGCTTAACCTTATCTAACTTCTTGTCATCACCTTCATTTGTCCATTCAAACGAATTGAATACTTGCAATGCTGCATCTCGGCCACGTGCAGCAACGTCACGCACTTGACAGCATCAGACTTTGCAGCGGTTCCGCTGGCTACGAGGTATAATTCAAACCTCTGAATCCATCTTCGCCAGTTTTCTGATAAGTTTCCTTCGAAACTAAGTTCATTCGGGGGTTTTAACTGATCCATTCGTCTCAGATCCCGCAACTGACACCATGTGATGTTGACTAGAATAAATGGCGGGCTCAAGACTGTTTATTACGTCATCAATTCCATTGTACATCATGATGTGACACGCATTACACATATGGTCTAAGGGAGGCAACTCCAGCTGGCCTATATCACAATAATACCCTTTTACGTAATTTTATGTGATTTTGTTAGAAAGCACGTTCTCCAAACAATGCCCTATGATGCCTGCATAGCAACACGATTGTCTATATCAGCAAGTGCATATAAGCTCCGCTCACTGATGGTGCATCTCTACTAGCTATGTCATTGCATAATCCCAATGATGTTGAGAGTTTCCTGTAGTTGTTTACTGGTGGATGCACAATTTTTCGCAAGCACCAGTTTAAAATATTTATCTTTTTTCACTAATACTCTCCTATTCATTTGTATTACGGGGTGCTGAGATTTTATATTTTGTGTATTTTTGTATTTTGCCTTTTTTTTTAATTTAGTAAGAATGCGTTACACCAATCACATTCTGCCATATTCTATTACTCGCAGTTTTGGTCAATTTAATTATTCAAATATATTTTATATTTCGGTTTCAACGTAACTATTAGGACTAAATGATTTATAAATATGAACTGATATACATATATATTTTTTTCATTCAGTAATTTGCACCATTACACAGAAATGGAGTTTATTGTATTTTATTTTTCAAAGCGGTAAGAATGCATTATACTGGACATGTCAGCAATTTTCGTGCCAGTTCGGTCAATGTATTCTATTAGGATCATTTAAAGGTGTTAGGGTGAGGGTTAGGGTTGGGGATCTAATCCAATATAGTAGGTAGATGTCCGGTGTAATGCATGAATACCATTAGTTGTTTTATCCTTTTGCATTTGTGACACTTTTTTCACACAAAAATGGGAGCCAAAAATGTCGAAAGTACACAATGAAATGGTTTAATGTTGAAATTTTGGGCTTATGGAAATTGTCCTGGAACTTGCACTCAAGCCTCTTTCTCACGCAACATTTCTTTAGCAATTATTCAAAGGCTAACTCACCCTCGTGCTGTCACTAGACATGCTCATGTCTCCCTCATTCCTTAGTGCAATCCACATTATCCTTACAGTGCTCCCTACAACACTTTTCTGTCACAAAAGCACCTGATGATTTTTATAAAAGCACGTCATTCATGCATGCACCGTGAAATCGACGTCTGACGCCTGACGTCAACAACCGTTTTCAGTTTGAGCCATATTGGGTCTTTCCACACCACATGGTATCTTGTAGATTACGTAATGGGACGAGTGTGCCAAATGGCATTGGGGCCATGCGGCAATTGTCCATAGATTATAATCACGAGACACCAAGTCTACTTCGTAATTGTCCGAGACTTATTAGACCCTTTCCATTCATTTCCGTGACGTCACAGGAATGAATTGATAAATTTGCACATTGTGTAACAGTGTGGACGTAGCTCAGTCAGTTAGCTGTCTGGCTAGCAATCCAAAGGTCGCGAGTTTGCGTTCGATGGATTTACACAAACTGGTTGTTTGTCTTTGAAACACGTGACCCACAGCAGAGAATGTCCTCACAAGAAGTCGTGGTGCTGAATTGTAAAGGTGCTCCCAAATCTTATATTAAATGTCCAACTGAATGAACCAAAATAAACATAAGTGGAGATAACTCCACTTCACCTCACAAGCATAGAGTTAATATAGGAATATACAAGACACATATTGACAATTAATGCCATATATGCTGTTTGAGCCTTGAAAACCAGGAAAACAATACTTTTAAAAACTTATTTCCACATCTTTTGCAGAATTAAAAAAACCATTCTATCCAAAATGCAGGGTAGGTCATCAACATGTGTCAATGGGAGCTTGTCTTAAAGTACATCCATGTTTTGGGGGCATTTTCACCCTCCTTCAATAATCTGAGTGTAGAGGTTAGTGCCATTCCTCTTATGATATACGCTCTTTCATAGCTTGCCTCTGAGTGGTTTCAGTAACGGGCGAAGAACCATGCAAACTCTGGATTTCCCTCATCAAAGTTCTGGGGATGTTGTTGCATCATATAACGTTGGCATTGCATTATTGTTGGGATTAGGTGGATTTTGTACACCATAAAAAGGCAACTTCACACCAAGGATGCCAAAATGAAAGTCCAGATCACAGCATATTCCTATATGACAGGTTATTATAAAAGAAAGTACATTTAGGAATTTATTTTCCCATATGCAACAGATTATGAATAAAACAAAAGCACACAACTGATTTGATTTTGAAACTTAAATCTGAAAGTAATTAACATGAGTGACAATGTGTTCTGTTCTGTTAGGGAAAAAGCCAGTCACCTCAACAGGGAAAGGGAAAACTGGAAGGAAAACAGAGCAAGCCAAGCCAAAGGAGAAAGTATGGACCAGGGAGGATGACGCTGCAAGAACAATTCAAACATCATACAGAAGATTTCAGGCTAAACTGTTTCTAGAAAAAAAGAAAAAGGAAAAGAAAGAATATGATGAACTGATAGATAAACTGGAGAAAGAGGTAACTTTCAAAGCATGAAATCTTTTAAGAATAATTTAACTGCATGTGAGAATGATTTAATGTATGTGTAAATCACTGACAGGTATATAGAGATTACTAAATGAGTGTCTGTCAGATACCATTTATCTTATGAGTTGTAAGATAAATGGTATCTGACAGACACGAGTACAGTAATCTGTTTCTTACACACCATAAAATCGCACCATTTTATGGTCGAATAGATTCAAATTTCATGTTTTCTCTTCGTAGGTGCACAATAATACACAACACAACGTTTCTGAATGAGTGACGTCACTTGGCTTCCTAATCACTACTCATCCCCATGGTGACCCTCCACAAATAGGTTTCTGCCAACTCTTCGCATCATCAAGGCAATAGTGATAATGATAACTAGATAAGATCACAGAAAATTAATTAAACCCTCTAAAACGATGATGTTACCATGCAAATGTGGATGATTTTAATTCTTGCAAGCATAAAATATTTGAGCGTGTGACGTCATCGTTATCGCTTGGTGGTTGTCGTCATCGGAAGATTGTTTTGGATATCTCTGCACATTGGGGATATGTTCTTGTGTACCAGTTTGCGTTCAATGTTCTCCCATTTATCCGGAGCCAAAACGTTTGAGTGTGTGTAATTAGGTGCACCCAGTGTGCTTGAATGTGACATTACTGAGGTTACATTCACTATCAATGGGGGAGTACTCTTCATCGCCACATCCTTCTCGTTTTCCTGAGCCAGAAAGTGCCACTTGGAATGTAATGGAATTTACGGAGTTTTCATTATGAAATGTGAGTTGATTACATCCTGTAAGTTATCAAGACATAAACTTTTCATTATCATGCGGCAGAGGAATATCTTGACCAATGACTTATGTGTAGATCAACCGTTCCTGGGCCTAGATTTTCGAAGCTCTCTTAGCGTTAAGATAGTCGTAAGTGCCATACATAACATTAACTTACGACTATCTTAGCGCTAAGAGAGCTTCGAAAATCTAGGCCCTGTACATGTTCGATTGAATAGAAAGGACGTGTGCCGCCATTTGCACTCATGAAGCCTTGCAAAACGTACCATGTTGTTTATTGTTTCAACGAGTATGTTTTGGTTCTGATTGTCATGAGTGAATTTGATAACATTGGAATCACATAGTATCTCGGAGCTGGAAGTGGGTCTTCATGTTTATCAGTGAAAAATGTCATCTTCATCAATGCATCAAAGAAACAACAAGGCAAATCGATCTCACAATGGACAGGCACTGACGTTATCGTGTCAGGTATTTTTGCAAGATGACACTTGTCGCATCTCTCCAGTAAAAGTACCAGTGTTGTACATTTTGAATATTCGAAGAGAATCAAGGGAAATCAAGGGCTTTATCTCTAACGGTGATTTTCACATACATGTAATTGTTTACACAGGTATCACTCATTCTTTGACCCATTTTGAATTCATGACTATAAATCAAAAGTTTTAATAAAAGGAATTAGAAAATAAAAAGATTCATGTTATATTTATTCTAGTTGTGACTCATTGTATAAATACCTGTTTTTTGTTGCAATCGCAAAAATAACAGGTAGGTGTAAAGAGGTATTTTTTGCACGAGTAACAGGTTTCTGTTCGATTGAAGCACGAGTAACTTATAAATGAATTTTAATCAGGAAAGTAGTCCATCATAACCTGACCCTAGGTCATCACCATGGCATAGACAATCATGGGATTAGAAATCGATCTCACACATATGTGTGAGACCAGTTTTCTCACATGGGTTTCTCACCCAGGGGTGTTACTTGAAGGATATCATTCAAACTTACTGTAAAGGGAAATTGAACTTATCCTATCTCACGTCTTGTACTTCTCTCTCTCTCAGGTTTTGCAAATGAATGGAAATGAACTGTAACTGAAGTTTTGGGCCTCTCTGAACCTCTATCCTTAACACACCCCTGCTGCTCCCTTATCTGGACAGCTTTGCAGCTCCTGTGAAGCATGACCTGTGAAGGTCTGGGTTAGAATTAATCTTCAGTAACCCATGCTTGTCATAAGAGGCGACTAACGGGATCAGGTGGTCAGGCACGCTGACTTGGTTGGCACATGTCATTGTATCCCAATTGCATAGATCGATGTTCATGCTGTTGATCCCTGGATTGTCTGGTCCAGATTCTATTATTTACAGACCGCTGCCATATAGCTGGAATATTGCTGAGTGCAGCGTAAAACAAAACTCACTCACTCACTCACCTGTGAAGCATGCAGCTTGTCTTCTGATTGATCGTGTGATTCCTTTGTGTGGTCATTCTCTTTCTTGTCTTCTTTCTTGCACTGCAGTGCTGACATGCTGTAACTCTGTCAATAAACTGACTTAGAGTAGACTTTAACATCATCATCTGTGTCTAAAAGGAAAGAATGGAAAGATTGTGCTGATTACAAGCAGATTTTTTTAACTCCGGATCCTCATGCGTCTTGCATTGGATTTTGCAACTGCGCCTTGTTGACCGTGACTCCAGACACCAGTCAGAAAAATTCTGCCCTTCTTCAACTAAGAAAACCAAGAGGTCTGTGAAGAGCGTTCACAAATGTATCAGATCAAGACGACTTCTAGATATGCCCTCAAACTATTTTTGAATGAAAACTCGGATGCATTGAGTGGATTGCCTATTCCCCGACCCATCAGTTTCATTACGGGTACTGGTCCTCAGAACCCACATTGACAAACTGGAAAGATGCAGCGAACCCACATTTTTCGAACTGTCAAGTGGCGGCCGGTCCTCACAACTTGATGATCCCCTTGAATTCCGCGAGACATCAGACAAAGGCAAACTTGAGATGAGTTTTACATCCTTCGGACACATACCAGCAGATCGCCGATCCCCAGACTTTCGGTTTCATCATGGGTAGTGGTCATACAGTGTTCTCCGAACCTACATTATTTCGTTGAACTTGATCCTATGAGTTCTACAATCGCTAAAGTTTGCTGATCTCACCCACATTCGTCATTCCACCTAGTGTGACGAACCTCTGAATATGAATCAAACATCTACGATCAGTACGGCACAGTCTTTGGTATACATCATTAGATACTAGACTTAACGACTTGCCTGTGTTTACTTCTGGCTCACATGTAACATATGTTATATTTGTGATTACACTTTCTTAGTAAAGTACAAATTCTAGTACCTTTTTGGGTTGAGTCCCATCTGGGATTTCAAACCCACACCCACAGAGTCAGGCACTTCCACAAGTTGTGGTCCGATTAATTGAAATAATCGAAGATTGGTCGCAGTGACTAAACAACCAAGCAATCGATCATGTTTTCTCATAATCGAACATAAACAATTCTGGAACACTTTTTTGCATTAACAATATTTTTCACAAGGTTGGTTTTGTCTGTTACATTTCATGAGCACTACAAGCTCGTTCCAAGTGGGTCCTAGTCAAAAGGGTCGCATGACAAAAGGGCCGCAAAACGGAAAAGTCAAAAGGGCCGCAAGAAAGTCAAAAGGGCCACAAACCCCTAGTCAAAAGGGCCGCATCAAAAAGTCAAAAGGGCCACATCAAAAAGTCAAAAGGGCCGCAGACCCCTAGTCAAAAGGGCCGCATATAAATATAATAATAATAAAAGCATCTTATTTTCCCTTATCCTGACTCATGCTTAATTGCTTGTCTTCTACTTCTTGCGAACTATAGTGGAACACTTGAATCCCCTTTTGAAGCTCCCTTCAGAAAAATTGGACGTAAAATCACTCACCCCAGTTGTCTCCCCTGTGCCCATCTTTTGGCGCGAAAAAGGTCACATGATCGGCCATGCTTGTCACTCTCTCCTTCTTCGCCCTAGTGGACGGTTGTGAGAGCGCGCCTGGGTCCCCTATACGGCATATATCCTTTGAATTTTAGGCTTTTAATCTAAATTAGGCTGTACCAACAATATGGTTTGAAATTTATTCTAAATTTGTCCGTTTTTTCATGTTGTTGACAACATGTCTCAACTTGTTTACATTTCACGAAGACTTGCATTTCTTGTAGGTTTCGATTGTCGGCTGCTGATCCGCATTTACTATGTCCTAACTGCACTTCTATATGTTCTTCCAGCCTCCGCTGTAACCTTTGTTAGCATTTATCTTAAATTGAATTTTGTAATTATTTATATTCTGTTCATAGACGTGCTAAGGACAAATTGAGACGGCAATTACAAGTCATGTCTCAACAGGGTGAATGCGTTAATAACCGAGGGTTGTTGTCTGTCAAGGTACATCATTCCAGTGTGCTGCCAGTGACGTCTGCAGAGCAGAGAATTGAGGGTTGCAGCCTTAGGAAAAGATCATCTTCAACTCAACAATCTTCGTCGCAGTCCAAGAAGACCAGGACGCTGCCTGCTGTGAAGACTAAGCCGTCTTCAGACAAGTCTACAGTCAAGTCGTCTATGGGGGCAGCGAAGAAGTCGAGATCCTTCGCCGCAGATATCAAACCATCGGACGAAGCAGACGTTTACGATGAACCGCCGATCCTCATCCCTGAAGTACCGGTGAGAAAGAAGACGAGATCTTCTTCTACACTGACGTTATGCAACTATATCAACGCAGTCAGACGGCCTATTTGCGCAGACTGCAACTACCAGAGAGGACAGGCAGTCCTTAGATGACACCTCAGCATTGTCAGATGCAGCGTCATCTGTACAACAACAGCAGTTATCAGCGCAGACCTTCAACCCGGGCATCTTTATGCAGCAGTTTACCCAGCAGATGATGGACCTGATGGAACGTAGGTTCGCTCAGGAGAAGGACGCAACCTGCGTGAAGAAAACACTCGTGAAGGGAACGCCCAGGATGACAGCAACGCTCGTGACGAATCTCGTGAAAGGCATTCGCAGAAGAACCACTGGTGAAGACACTCATGGAAACACAACCGAGACCTGCGAGACCGAAGGCATTCGCGAAGGAAGCAACAATTATAAAGGAACTCCTGCTACAGACGAGGAGCATTCGCGAAGGCATCGCAGATCATCTTCATCCTCGGACTCAGACGATCAACAGAGGTTTACGCGTACACCATGCAAAAGAGATTATACGCCTTCATGAAGGCATACATCTTACAGAGACAGGTCACCGTCGCACAGATCCTCGGCAAGGTCTTCATGGTTGTCACCACGCAGATACAGATCACCTCTTACATCACCGAATGCATCACCAGGAAGGCACTCGCGAGTGCTTTCACACAGGCCTTTACATAGATCTCAACAGTCAGCTATGACAACTTCACGAGAACCTATCAACCTGGACAACGAGGAGCCTGTAGTTGAAGAGGAGCATTCGTGAAGGAGAACTACACGTTCACCGAATCATCGCTGATTATCCTCATCTTCAGATACGGACAATCACCAGAGGCCTGCGCGAACGTCCCATAGAAGAGAATATACACCGTCACGAAGGCATACATCTCACGATCACCTTCGCGCCAGGTCTTCAGAAAGATCTTCATGGATCACCATGCAGATACAGGTCTCCTCATAGATCACCAAATGCATCTTCAGGAAGGCATTTACGAATGCCTTCACACAGACCTCTTCATAGATCTCCATTCAGAGATTAGGACCAACGACAACGATCTTCAGAACAAGATGCATCTAGAGCTGAAAATAATAGTGGAATTATTTTCTCCGATACAGAGATTAAATCCTGGATGGCTAATGGATTGGAGTTTGCATCACCACCTATGGAGGATAATGAAGCATTCACGTACATAATGTCTAACGACGATTTTGACACGTTCACCCTTCCATCCATCGATCCTGTCTTGGATGTACCAGACAACTCAGTACAACCTTCAAGAAGGCAACGAAGTACCAGAGTCAAAGTATACCACTTTTCAACGCTAAGAAGTTCTCTTCACCATATGGAACCCTTCACAAAGGCCCCAGAGATAGACGAGAACTACAAAATCATCAACGACTTCCATTGCAGGGAGCTTGTGAGGAAGGGGATAGCTTAACAGTTATCACTGGCCTAGCATTGGCACTGCGCAGTCCTCAGCGTGATATCGTTTTTTCCAATCATCGTAGTGAAGTATCAACTCTACAATAACTTTTGTGTATTCAACACAATCGGTTATTTTAAGGCGCTTCATTGAGACTGATGACTACAGTCTACAAGTATCAACGTTAAGCAAGTATGGAACTTCAGCTGATCATCTGTATAAAATGACGACTGCATTATCTTCAGTGAAGAAGAGAAAGTCACAACAGCCAGGGAAACAGTCTACCTACATCGGTATTACGCGGCGAAATCTTTCGCGTGTTTCCACTCAGCCTGCTATACACGTGTTCACTCGTGTATTCCGGGAAGTTACGGACAAGCTGAGTGTTGATGAGAGAAATCAACGACTGCACAATATTTTTCAAGGATCTTTTTCCTGCAACACCGGTGACGTCACATCGCGGGAATCTGAGATGAATGAAATGCTGCAATCTGATTGGTCCATGAGAGACAACGCCCTGTGCAGAAGTCAGGCACAGCTCACGTGTCAGGAAGTTATCTACAATCTTAAACAACTTTTCAACGTGGGAGGAAGGCTCCATTTACAGTCCAGTTAGCAGGGTTCAGCGTGATTTGACCATCTTCACGGGTCATAAGGACCTTCCCTGTCAGCAGTTTGAAGATTGGTAATCTGACGAATTGCAGCAACATACTTTTGACGATTTCTGCTCGAGGCAGCCAGTCTACTATAATTAGACTTCACAGCGATGGCAATTCCAGTACATCTAGAGACGATGAATTATGCATCATCACTGCACTTGTGGCGATTCTGATGACAAGTCCTTTTGGCATATTATCGGAAGATTGAAGAAATAAACTTCAAATCATGATGCCAGAACTGGACATATTTGCTTCACTGCCATTACGGACATGGCAAGGGTACCTACAACGTAGGATATGAGCAGATTTTTGGGAAGATGTTCATCTCACCGCAGAATCGCATTGTTCTCAAAGGATAGTTGGGTCTAGATACAAGCCATGGTATCTCAAGCACTACTCTCTCTGTTACCACTACGAAGTTGGCAGAGCCTACTCAGTTTTCTCACGTCAGCACAAGACATGACTCTCAGAGGAGGTCTCACGTACGACTATATCAATATGGATGAGAGCCGTCATATTGAAAGCCTATAAAGCAGCAGGACTTGATCCTCCACGAGCCTCCAATCCTCATGAAGTCAGAGCACTGGCATCAACACTAGCTCTGCATGGAAACTGCTCCATCTCGACAATAATGGAGGGCTGCTTTTTTGAGGTTGGAGACGGTGTTTGCCAACCACTACCTCAGAGACATGGCTACAGAGGACGTTTCCGGCATCCACCAGTTTGGGCCTCTTGTAGCACAACAATTGACGGTACCTCAAAGACGCTGAGATAAATCTCACCCTTTTTGTCACGTGACTTGTAAAAGCCAACACTCAACAGAGTTACAGCTTTAGAGTCCATGCGCACGTCTAGGACAGGCTAGCATGAGTGATAGACCGTGTACTTGTAAGGACTTACTTGTACACGAAGTAGGGTCACTTCTCCACTTGATGCAAGCATCAAGAGATGGAGTTGTATAAATCCACACAGAATGTCAGGAGAAGATTTCCAGGATAAATCTGACAAGTTGTGGTCCCCTCACTCATCAGAGGAAGCTGGAAGAAAGGACAAATGCCACTAGAAGTTCCCAAGGGGGTATAAGGACGTAAATCAGCAGAGAATCCAGAGTGGCTTGACCCACCACCGTTTCCGTCAGATTCTACAAGCAATTAAGCATGAGTCAGGATAAGGAAAATTATGTAATTTTCTGATTAAAATTGATATTTTATACTTATCCTGACTCATGAGGTTAGCCCTCCCAACCTCCCCTCATGGCACTCTGGATTTCCCTGCAAATCCAAGTGTCGGGCTCGAACTAACGGAGAGAGTGACAAGCATGGCCGATCATGTGACCTTTTCGCGCCAAAAGATGGGCACAGGGGAGACAACTGGGGTGAGTGATTTTACATCCACTTTTTTGAAGGGAGCTTCAAAAGGGGATTCGAAGTGTTCCACTACAGTTCGCAAGAAGAAGACAAGCAATTAAGCATGAGTCAGGATAAATATAAAATATCAATTTTAATCAGAAAATTACATTTTTCAAAATTATTATAGTAAAGGTTATACATCTATACAATGTATATTTTATGCATACTAGTCCTGTTTTTAATAGATATTTTTTTGAATGTTAGAAAGAAAACAATGACAAACAATAGATGTATGTAATGGTTATAATATTTCATTTCAGTATCCAAACACTTGTCATTTGATTATGACAAATGCACACTAAGTCATCATTTCAACAGATCGCATTCAATTTTCACACTGGCTGCTCCTGTCAGCCTCGAACACAAGCTCAGCAGTTCCATCGGGCTAATGTCTCCATTCTTAAAGAGCCGTCAGGCAGCAAACACCTCCTCCTGGGTCCTGCTGGGTGTTCTTCTTTTCAATTTGCCATCATGCAAAAGTCTTGCATGTAGATCCAACTGCCTAGCCTCCTTGTGTAGAGCAGGGATGAGTTTGTACACGCCAAGAGTGCGTTCGCCATTCCTACTGTTCATCCTTCTGTTCCAGCCTGAATACAGAATTATATGTAAATGATTATTAGATTCTATGATATATTATATGATACGATATATGATAAGTTACCTTCAACATGGTTGTTGGTTCTTATTGTCTGGTTGAAGACAGACCAGCTGCTGACAGGGAATGTGCTGTTTGCCATCCACTGCCTGTTAAAGTACTGGCACAGAGACTTGAGGCCTTGGGTGGCAGCTTTCTGCTCCAGTGTCAGGAACACTGGTCTGATATGACTGGGTGGGAGGTAGGCCAGGGCCATGACTTTCTTAACGATTGGTCCTGTATGATTTCTGCAATTAAATAAGCATATTATAAGAATTCAAGTGTCATGTGACAACTTTTGTAACAGTTACATTATCATAATCTATTCTATATAAAATTGTTGAGATTTACTACAATTTTACCATTGGAAGTACATGTACACATATATATTGGTAGTACATGTACCTGAAGTCCCAACTCTTGGCATTTCCTCCAAATGGCTTGAGTGAAGTGGAAAACACATCCACGTACCCTCACGCCTGGGAGGACGACACCTAGAGCAAGCCAGGTGGCAGACTCAAAGTCCATGGTGATGACCTTCACTTGAGGAGGGTTGGGCAGGCACTCCAGCAGCTGGCGAAACACCTTTATGTAGTCCAGCTTCCTTCTACATGACATCACAGCAAAGAAGGGAGGCACCATCTTCATTTGCTTTTCAACTTTCAGAAAAGCATGCACAGACATTAATTGATAAAATGGGTCCTTTACAATTTTGAATGTACCATCTATAAACCAATGCTGTGCATGTGAAAGTTGGGAGAGTTGCCTCTCTGTAGCAAATAGAAGATGGCGCTCCTCCTTCACTGTGATGTCACCGCATAGGAAATTCTCCAGCAGGAAATCATCTACAAGCTGAAGGAAAATACTCGATGTAAACATGGTTCTCTATATAGTTAATATCTGCATCTTATTTTATTACTATTAATTTTCTTACTTTTAAGTACTTTATGCACTTAATACCTCAAAATCCAAGTTCTTTGGGTCTTTAGGCCAAATCTTCTCCCTACAGCGGTTGGCAATCCTTGCCAGAGTGTCTGGATCCATGATGCCTCCTGGAAGAGGGTTGTCACCCGCAAGCTCATCTGTAACCCGCTCAGCAATCACTCGACCAGACTCCTGTAGGTTAGACACAGCTGTCTCCTTCACCTGAAATACAGATTAGAATCAAGATTAGCTGAAGCAATAATCATCTGTTCTTGTTAATCATCTTATTACATAAGCATTCATTTAATCCCATTATCAGTTAATTGAGTAGTAGCTAGTTAGTCACTTCAATGACAATGCATTTAAGCCTCTCACATGTTAATTAGGATTTTAACAAAACATCTTAACGACTTAACGACTTACCTTTATTTTCACCTGGGCCTGCTGAAGTGAACCTGGCTCAACTGGACGATTGTGTGTATGGGAACCTTTCATAAAGGTGTCTTTGTTCTGAAGCACAGTTGCAGCACACTTGGTTTGCCAACTACTACTCCAGTAAACCTTCTGACCTCGTATATGCTGAAAACCAAAGGAAAAGACATTAAATCAAAACCAAACCATGTTAGATTAACAATCAATTAAAATTGTAAAATTGACGTTATTTATACTGTTTTATCATATCATACACTTAAATCTTATATTTTTCCTTATCCTGACTCATGCTTAATTGCTTGTCTTCTTCTTCTTGCGAACGATAGTGGAACACTTGAATCCCCTTTTGAAGCTCCCTTCAGAAAAAGTGGACGTAAAATCACCCACGCCAGTTGTCTCCCTTCCCCCCATCTTTTGGCGCCAAAAGTTGGTCACATGATCGGCCATGCTTGTCACTCTCTCCTTCTTCGCCCTAGTGTCCCCTATACGGCATATATCCTTTGAATTTTAGGCTTTTATACTAAATTAGGCTGTATAAGGGCTTTATCAAGGATTTACCAACAATATGGTATGAAATTTATTCTAAATTTGTCCGTTTTTCACGTTGTTGACAACATGTCTCAACTTGTTTACATTTCATGAACACTTGCATTTCTTGCAGGTTTCGGTTGTCAGCTGCTGATCCGCATTCTTTATGTCCTAACTGCACTTCTATATGTTCTTCCAGCTTTCGCTGTAAACTTTGTCAACATTTATCTTAAATTGAATTTTGTAATTATTTATATTCTGTTCATAGACGTGCCAAGGACAAGTTGAGGCGACAATGACAAGTCATGTCTCAACAGGGTGAATGCGTTTATTACCGTGGGTTGTTGTCTGTCCAGGTACATCATTCCAGTGAGCTGCCGGTGGCGTCTTCAGAGCACAGGAATGAGGTTTCCAGCCTTAGGAAAAGATCGTCATCGACTCAACAATCCTCGTCGCAGTCCAAGAGGACTAGGACATCATCTGCTGTGAAGACTAAGCCGTCTTCAGACAAGTCTACAGTCACGTCGTCAGTGGGGGCAGCGAAGAAGTCGAGATCCTTTGCCGCAGATATCAACCCATCAGACGAAGCAGACATTTACGATGAGCCGCCGATCCTCATCCCTGAAGTACCAGTGAGGAAGAAGACGAGATCTTCTTCTACACTGACATCTGCAACTATATCAACGCAATCAGACGTCCTATCTACGCAGACTGCAGATACCAGAGAGGACAGGCAGTCCTTAGATGACACCTCAGCACTGTCAGATGTGGCGTCATCTGTACAACAGCATCAGTTATCAGCGCAGACCTTCAACCCGGGCATCTTTATGCAGCAGTTTACCCAGCAGATATCAACTATATCAACGCAATCAGACGTCCTATCTACGCAGACTGCAGATACCAGAGAGGACAGGCAGTCAACTTACGACCTGATGGAACGAAGGTTTGCTCAGGAGCAGACTGCGGAGAAGCAGCCGAATCTGCAAGGAGGACGAGCATCGTCTACACCCCATCGGGATGAAGGAAGCAACCTGCTTGAAGAGAACGTTCGTGAAGGGAACGTTCATGAAGACAGCAACACTCGTGACGGCAATCGCGAAGGCATTCGTGGAAGAACCACTCGTGAAGACACTCATGGAGACAACAGTCGAGACAGCACCTGCGAAGGCATTCGCGAAGGAAGCAACAATTATGAAGGAACTCCTGCAATAGACAAGGAGCATTCGCGAAGGCATCACAGATCATCTTCATCCTTGGACTCAGACAATCAACGGAGGTCTGCGGGAACGCCCCGTAGAAGAGAATATACACCTTCACGAAGGCATGCAGCTCACAGAGAGACAGGTCACCTTCGCGCAGGTCTTCAGGAAGGTCTTCATGGTCGTCGCCACGCAGATACAGATCACCTACCACATCTCCAGGAAGGCACTCATAGATCTCCACCTAGAGATCAGGACCAACGGCAACGATCTTCAGAACAAGACACATCTAAACCTGAAGATGATGGGGGAATCATTTGGTTAATGGTTTAGAGCTTGCATCACCATCTAAAGAGAATAATGAAGCATACACATACATGATGTCTAACGACGATTTTGACACGCTGACGCTGCCACCGATAGACCCTGTATTGGACGTCCCAGACAACCTCAGCTCAGCCTTCAAGAAGGCAACGAAGTATCAAAGTCAAAGCATTCCACCTTTTAATGCCAAGAGATTTTCACTACACCACATGGAACCATTCATGAAGGCCCCAGAAGTAGATGAAAACTATAAACTCATCAATGACGCTTGCATCAGGACTTATATAAAGTGGAGGACAAGAAGCTAGCTCAACTAGACACAACCACTAGACGTACCTTCTTTGGTTTAGCCAGATCAAGAGCCATCAAAGAAATCCTAATTGCGAAGTTTGCAAACTCAACATCTGAAGAAGATCGGATGATCTACTCAGCCTTACAGACTCAAAGGAAAGACCAACAGTTCATGTCAGAACATTTGCGTCTACATCGGCGGGATTAACGCTGCTAAGAAGGCAAGGTCTACTATCATCTTGTAAATGGAGTGAGAAGTTCACCAAACCGTTATTCAGAGCTCCATGGGCAGCAACGAATATCTTCGCAGGGGAGATTGAGGACGTGGCAAAAGAAGTTACGAAGGAGTCCAGAGAAGTCATGATGATCAAGTCCATCGATACACTGGCCAGCGTTATCAGACAGACATCACAGCGCTACTCTGGCAAATCTAAATTTGCAGGAATTCAGAGAGCTAGAGACAAGAAATATGGCACTTCCAAGGGATATAAGGATTCTTTTCGTCGCCCCACCGGGAGCTCCCAGAGGTAACCCCGGAAGAGGCAGAGGATTCAGAGGTACTAAACAAGCTACACAAGACTCCAGAGAGGTGATGATGATCAAGACCATAAACACCTTGGCCAACGTCATCCGCCATACATCCCAGAGATACAACAACAAGTCTAAGTACGCTGGGATACAGAGAGCTAAAGACAAAAAGTACTCCAGCTCCAGAGCCGGGAAGGACTCTTTTCGTCACCCTTCAGGCAACTACAGAGGAAACTCAGGAAGAGGCAGCGGCCCCAGAGCTTCCAGAGGTACCAGACGCTGATGGACAGGGTCTGAAGGACTGGAGTCTTCCACCCCCAACCGTTCCCATACAACCCTCACCAGTGGGTGGACCCCTACAACTTTACTGGAAGAATTGGGGAATTCTACCAGACGATTATGTATCCCAGATACTACACAGAGGATACAAGATAGAACTTCAAGTGGTTCCACCTTTAACAAGCACTCCTCAGATGTACAACTATGTTACCGATCAGAAGGAGAAATTACTCGATGCCATTACAGCTCTACTCGACAAGAAGGCAGTTGAAGAAATAAAAATCGTCACACCCGGTTTTTACTCCCCAATTTTCTAGTTCCAAAGAAAAATTCCAAGGAAAAGTTCTGACTGATTTACAACATGAAAAAATTCAACAAGGGTTATCTAAGAAACCCTGCAAGATTCAAAATGGTACATCTTCCACAACTCAGACAGATCATCCGTCCGTCAGATTATCTAGCCAGCATAGATCTACAGGATGCGTATCTTCACATCCCAATACATCAGGACTCAAGGAGATACCTCCGATTCCTATTCAACGGACGTCACTACCAGTGGAAGGTACTACTGTTTGGAATATCGTCGGCCCCCTGGTTGTTTACTCGAGTGACAAAGCCCATCGTCATTTACCTACATCATCAAGCTCTGCGCAGTGCGTTTTACCTAGACGATGGGATTCAAGCTCATCAAGATCCCAATCTACTCAGACGGCAACTGACATTTACAATCAAACTACTCACTCAACTAGGATGGTAAGTAAATCATCTCAAATCGGAATTGGAACCTACACAGGATCTACAATTCCTAGGAATACGAATCGTCACTTCAACGAATCGACTACTAGTCCCGGTGGACCGTTGGATCAAGATACAACAGATGATATCACAAACACTACTCTCTCCGTTACCACTACGAGAGTGGCAGAGTCTACTCGGTCTCCTCACGTCAGCACAAGACATGACACGCAGAGGCGGATTACTTTTGCGCCCACTACAAGTGTTTGTGAACGATCATCTAGACAGTCTGGATCCATTCGTCCTACCGCACGAACTGAAACCATACCTATTATGGTGGACATGGAAGTCGAATGTCTGCACGGGAACCTACTTAGCAGAGCCGGAATCCAACATTCATCTCTACACAGATGCATCCCTTCAAGGATGGGGAGCTCACTTAAACAACAAAGTGGCATCGGGGAAGTGGTCGAATCAGGAACAAAAGCTACACATCAACATGCTAGAGTAGAAAGCAGTTATAAACGCCTTACTAAACTGGTCCAGCATACTAAGAAACGCTCAACTGATGATCCATACGGACAACTCCACAGTGGCGTTTTACATCAACAAACAAGGGTCAACAAGGTCAAGGAGCATGTTGGACCTCAGCTTTCAACTATTCAGCATAGTAGACAACCTGAACATCGACATAAAAGCATCACACATTCCCGGAGCCAGAAATGTGATAGCAGACACCCTATCCCGTCCAATGAATCCATCACCGACGGAATGGATGTTACATCCAGAGGCATTCAGGGACATCATTCGGACAGTAGGATCCCCACTGGTAGATTTGTTCGCAACCAAGTTCAGCAAACAACTACCAACATTCGTCTCTCCGGTTCCAGATCCGCAAGCATGGGCAACAGATGCTTTGAGCATATCTTGGGAAGGACTCAACGCTTACGCGTTCCCTCCACCAGCGTTAATACCGAAGGTATTACAGAAAATCAAGGTGACGAACAAGTTACAACTGATTTTGGTCGCGCCTTATTGGCCAGCAAGAGAGTGGTTCCCCAACTTCATACAAGATATAGGAAATCCAATCCTACAACTTCCAAAGTGGCCAAATCTACTGATTCATCCACACACCAAGCAAGCACACAGAAACCCAATGTTTCAGCTACATGCATGGAACGTATCACGACTTGCTTGAAGAAAAGAGGATATTCAACCAGAGCTGCCAAAGCAGTAACTTTAGCCTTACGTAGATCAACCCGTACCTTGTATGATGACAAGTGGCAAAGTTTTGAGAAATATGCACGGAATAAAGGCTTCACTGCAATGGAAGCAACACATCCTCAAGTGGCGGAATATCTTTGTCATCTCAGACAGACAAAACGATTGAAGGGATCTACACTCTCTCCATACCTAGCGGCCTTGAGCACAGTTATCACGATGAAAACGGGTATAAAATTGACAAAAGTACCAGAGATACTGGCACTACTACGCTCATTCAAGTTGGAAGACCAACAAAGAAAATTCAAGGCGCCCGCTTGGGATCTCAATGTCGTTTTACAGCATCTTACCAGTGAAGATTACAAACCACTAGAAAGGACATCATATGAGAAATTAACTCATAAAACCCTGTTCCTCGTAGCCCTAGCAACAGCGGCAAGGATGTCAGAAATTCATGCTCTAGACTTCAGGAGAGCAAGATTTGACACGCATCGTGACACAGTGCATCTGGGACTAAGATGGGATTTTATAGCAAAGAATCAACTGCCCAGTCAACCAGACAGACAATTCCATATCCCAGCACTTTCGTCGATATTAGGACCACAGGATATGCAAGATCGATCCTTATGTCCAGTCAGAGCATTGAAAATATATCTACAGAGGTCTAAATTGGGGAGACGAAAATTCAAGCGCCTTTTCATCCCTCTATCCACGGAGACACCTACAGAAGTCTCACGTACAACTATATCAATATGGATGAGAGCCGTCATATTGAAAGCCTATAAAGCAGCAGGACTGGATCCTCCACGAGCCTCCAATCCTCATGAAGTCAGAGCACTGGCATCAACACTAGCTCTGCATGGAAACTGCTCCATCTCAACAATAATGGAGGGCTGCTTTTTTGAGGTCAGAGACAGTGTTTGCCAACCACTACCCCAGAGACATGGCTACAGAGGACGTCTCCGGCATCCACCAGTTTGGGCCTCTTGTTGTAGCACAACAATTGACGGTACCTCAAAGACGCTGAGATAAATCTCACCCCTTTGTCACGTGACTTGTAAAAGCCAACACTCAACAGAGTTACGGTTTTAAAGTCCATGCGCATATCTAGGACAGGCTAGCATGAGTGATAGACCGTGTACTTGTAAGGACTTACTTGTACACGAAGTAGGGTCACTTCTCCACTTGATGCAAGCATCAAGAGATGGAGTTGTATAAATCCACACAGAATGTCAGGAGAAGATTTCCAGGATAAATCTGACAAGTTGTGGTCCCCCCACTCATCAGAGGAAGCTGGAAGAAAGGACAAATGCCACTAGAAGTTCCCAAGGGGGTATAAGGACGTAAATCAGCAGAGAATCCAGAGTGGCTTGACCCACCACCGTTTCCATCAGATTCTACAAGCAATTAAGCATGAGTCAGGATAAGGAAAAATATGTAATTTTCTGATTAAAATTGATATTTTATACTTATCCTGACTCATGAGGTTAGCCCTCCCAACCTCCCCTCATGGCACTCTGGATTTCCCTGCAAATCCAAGTGTCGGGCTCGAACTAACGGAGAGAGTGACAAGCATGGCCGATCATGTGACCTTTTCGCGCCAAAAGATGGGCACAGGGGAGACAACTGGGGTGAGTGATTTTACATCCACTTTTTTTAAGGGAGCTTCAAAAGGGGATTCGAAGTGTTCCACTACAGTTCGCAAGAAGAAGACAAGCAATTAAGCATGAGTCGGATAAGTATAAAATATCAATTTTAATCAGAAAATTACATATTCATATGAATTATTTCTATTACTATTACACATGTTGATGTATACCAACCTTTTGAACATAGGTATATCCTCCCGAAACGAGGAGAGGCTTCCCCTTCTGTGTGCCCCTATCAAGTACTGTGTAGTCAATTGTCTCTGGTTCTCCTGGACATAACACTTTCTTCAGTTGAAAGCTCCATGGACCTCTCAGCAAAGTCTGTGATGTCTTGTATATCAGCACAAGGGACTTGGTCTGATCCATCTCCTTCAGAAGTCTCCAACGTCAGATAGAAATGACCGACTTCTATACTGACAGATGCAGCAGCATCTTCAGTGGACTGGCACATGTAACAGCTAAAAGGAAAACGATCCCCACTAACCACAAGCTGTAAATACTGAGCCTAGATTTTCGAAGCTCACTTAACGCTAAGATAGTCGTAAGTGCCATACATTAACATTAACTTACGACTATCTTAGTGCTAAGAGAGCTTTGAAAATCTAGGCCCTGGTCTCTTGACACTCCTGTGTCGCATGTCCTGTGGGACCATCTTGTGCAACAATCACACTTGATGGCATGCTGGTTCTTCCTCACTGTTTTCAAACACTTCACACACTTTACTGCCATAGTAGAGTGAAGTGATATCAAAAACAAGTCTGTCCATGATTTTATAGTCACACATTGACACAGAGTCGACTCAGTGTCAGTTGTAAGGTTTAATAACAAAGAAAACAATACTCTAAAGTATTCTGACAGTATTCACTGAAGAGCAGAGAAAACAAGACATCCTAGGAATTAGTGACAACTTACATGATAGTCAAAACACAAATATGGCATGAAAGGGATAGGTTGTGTATATATGTTTTTGTGTAATATTTAAGTTTCTTACTGGTGTTTTGTGGTACTATTGTTAAACACATTATATTTGTCATAATCATAAATGACAAGTGTTTTGATACTGAAATGAAATAAATAAGCATTATATACATCTTTTGTTTGTCATTATTTTCTTTCTAATATTGAAAAAAATATCTATTAAAAACAGGACTAGTATGCATAAAATATACATTGTATAGATGTATAACCTTTACTATAATAATTTTGAAAAAAGATGTTATTATTAGGGCTCCTTGCCTCTAGGCAGGAGACCTATTGTAATCGTTCGGATTATTATTATTATTATTTATTATTCCGCCAATTTTTGTACCAAACATAACTCCTAAACCAATGCTCCGAATCGCTCACAAAAAATCACACAGATGCGCACCCGGGTGTAGATATTCCCCTTAAAAATCTCTAGGCTTTTGGCCCAATAGCAAAGTGGAAATAATTCAAAATTAATTCCAAAATTTCAACGTTTGACAGCAAATATCTCAAGAACTAATTGTTCCAACACTTCCAAATTTCTTGTACAGATGCACAATCGAATTCCCAACAATTTTGCCTGGACGGGTCAAGTCGCTAAAACGTAGCTTTTGGCAGTTATTTTTGTTTTCAGTTTTTCTGAGTAGTTTGGAGGATCCGCTCGCCTGTCAAAAAACATGTGTTCTGGCTATGTTTGGGACAATGATATCTAGCCCTCAGATACAATAGATAGATAGATAGAAAGTAAAGCCAAGGAGACCTCATCGATGCCCGCAACTATATTTATTATTTTATTTATATGGGGCCCTTTTGACTATGGGTCTGCGGCCCTTTTGACTTTTTGATGCGGCTCTTTTGACTTTTTGATGCGGCACTTTTCATTAGGGGTTTGCGTCCCTTTTGACTTTCTTGAGGCCCATTTGACTTTTCCGTTTTGCGGCCCTTTTGTCATGCGGCCCTTTTGACCTGTTCCCGTTCCAAGTCATGATTGAATTTATCTTAAAGACCTCAAGAAATTTATGTTCCTAACATACTAGTCATCCTTTAAAGGTGTGCAATTTGCAAAAAAAACAACAAAGAACTACATGTTTTTTTCGTTATGTTCGTGTGCAAACATAAATAAACAGGAAAATTTCATAAATGACGCTAACCAGGTATTTTCGATGATGATCGGTTGTAATAAGCCAATCATCAGTTATGAGATTTTAACCATTCCCAACACTAACTTCCACAAAAATGGAAGTCGGGCAACTGGTAGTCTAGACTGCGGACTTTGTGTACCCTCTGAGATGTGTAAACTGGCACGGCTCCCATAGCCGAAAGCTATGATTACACAATGCCTTTTTAGAAAGTGGTCAAATGTAACATATGTCGTTATATTGGGGAATACACTTTCTTAGTAAAGTACAAATTCTAGTACTTTTTTTGGTTGAGTCCCATCCGGGATTCGATTGGCTACTGCATCACATCTCCTGAAGGGAATGTCAAATCCTACGACTTCCATGATCCCTACAGATTCGACTATGACACTCATCTCTATGACCTCCACTTCTAGACATCAGCCCACTTTTGCGACAGTCACTCATACGTCGCAAGCTACAGGCTGATGCAGCCGATGTTACGAGCATCTTGGGATCATTATTCCAAAGATACAGTCAAATCCCAACCTTGACTTTGATCTGATTGTTTGAGCCATGTCTCCAGCTTTAAAAAGTATGCTCAGCAGCCATGACCTGCAACTACAGACCAATGTCCAATCCAATCTCAGAGGTTGCCGATCTCACCTTCAATGGTTTGCCATATGACGTCTCCATCACCTACATACATAGAACCCATCTACTTTGGAAGGCAATATCGATAACATTGAGACGACTGACTCTGCGGATGGGGGTTCGAATACCAGAGGGGACTCAACCCAACTAAAGTACTAGAATCTGTACTTTACCAAGAAAGTGTAATCCTAAATATAACATATGTTACATTTGACCACTTTATAAATGGCATCGTGTATTCATAACCCTCAAATAGTTCTGTTTGCGACCAGGTTCAACAATCAGCTACCCAGATTCATATGAATCTGATAACCAGGAAGATAGCACTACTGTTCGTCGCTAATTATTGGCCGCCTTGAAGTTGGTTTGTTGATCTTCCAAGTCTTGCAGATCCAGACCTATTGGCTCTACCCATCCATGACAATGGGTTGATTCATCCACACTCCAATCGACTACACTACACGTCTGCCGCATCTACAGAAATCTTTAATCACCAGAGGGTACTCCAGAAGAGCTGCATTGGCAATTTCGACAGCTCATCATACTTCTACTAGCTCTCTTTATGATGACAAGTGGAAGAAGTTCTACGACTACTGCAGAATGAAAGGCATACTGTCTCTTGCTACAGCATCCGCCCTGATTATTACTGAATATCAACAACATCTGCAAATGTCTCAGAACCTGAAGGTGTCTACCCATGTTACATACTTAGCAGCTATCAACACTATTATAGCTATGGCGACAGGAAATATGACTCGACTGTGCCTGAATTCCAGTCCCTACTGCTCTCCTACAAGTTATCTGACCAATCTAAGAAGTTCTGAGCTCTGTCCTGGGACCTCTCGATCGTTCTGTGACATCTCATCTCAGACAATTATGAACCTCTAAAAGAGAAGATCTTCGGGTGCACTACATTCAATATTTTCTTCCTGGAAGCACTGGCTACTGCTGCTCGTAACACCCTGGACGTTGACCGAATACAGCTTGAGAGGAAGAATCACGGCAGAGTTTTTCCTGGGTCTTTGTTGGGACTGCATATAAAAAAATATACTGCCAGGGCAACCAAGTAGACTCTACACTATATTGCCATTGTCCACCATACTCAGGCCTGACGACTGAAGATCTCTCGCTCTGTCCAGTAAGAACACTGAAATTATACATTGGTGCCTCGCATTACCATCGCAGGTTGCGTATGCACCTGTTTATCCCGCTCTCAACCACATTGGCCTTCTGGATGAGATCGACCATCCTGCAAGCCTACACCTACGCCAGGCTTTCCCCTGCAGCTGCGTCGAACCCTCATGAGACTCGGGGCCCTAGCATTTATGGTAGCTCCTCACAGCACGTGTTTGTGGACATCTATTATGGAGGGGTGTTGTAGGTGATCAGAGACGGTCTACCACTACCTATGCGACCGCTCAGTGACTGACGTAGAGTGACTCCATCAGTTTTGTCCTTTGGTACTGGTGCAGCAGCTGTCCTCGGCCAGATAGTGACATCCTTTGCTCATGGAATCGGTGTTACCTTGTAAAAGTGAATAAAGGTGTATTCATACCAGTTCATCTTTGTTCTACTTTCCTTGGGCATAGATTTACCTCACCAGGATTAACACTGTGGCATTGCAGTACAGTCACCAGTGGACGACTTCATTATAGACTGAGAGGCCAGTCTTGTACTACGATGATGAGGTGATTAACACTCATACTCGTTGACCTCTACTCTAGCGAGCAGTCATGTCAGTGGAGTATGAATACCGAATTCCAGTGAATTTCGATGCGTTCTGCTCCTGGTTGCCATACACATCCTTTATCAAGCTTAGACAAAGGAGCGAGGATCAATTGATGTCATTCGGTTAAACAGTTGAGGTGACTGAGACATTCTGCCTTTTCGCCTTTATGTGTGATTGCGGGAGATGGTCTCGAAGCAGGGACTGGCCAGATTAGAGTCGCAAGACTTTAATTTACTGGGGCTTTCTGGAAATTGAAGAAGGGAAACCTGTCAGAGTTCCGTCATGTGTCCTTTGACAAATGACACGGCATGAAAACCATGTAAACACTACCTGGGCTTTTTGTGCTGTGTAACGCCAAGGGATTTTACAAGAAGCAGCCCAACACAAGTAAGTTATGCAGTCAATTGGCAGATTGCTCTCATAACCAGTCTCCTAGTGCATCATCATCACAATCATCATTGTTGCCATCCACTTACAGACACAGGGTAATCTACGGCCCACCGTCCAACCGTGGGATACGTACAAGTCATGAGATAGGATAAGTTCAAAAATTTGAAAATTTTACCCATAAATTGTATATTTATATACTTATCTCACATGATGGATTTCCGCCCGACCAACCCTGCTTCACAGATTACAACTATGTGCTCAAAGACAAGAATGACTACACAAAGGAATCACATGATCAATCAGAAGCTGCACGCTTCACAGGAGCTGCAAATACGGGAGCAGCAGGGGTGTGTTCGGGCAAGAGGTTCAGAGAGGCCAAAAGCTTCAGTTACAGTTCGTTTCCACTCAGCTGTCAAACCTGAGAGAAAGTACAAGATGTGAAATAGGATAAGTATTTATATATACAATTTACAGTTGAAATTTTGCTATGTGGCATGGTCCATGTGAAAGTCCATTTTTAGACCTTCCGGTATGTTTACATAGTAGTCCCGTTTGTGCCATTGCTGAGATGCTTCCATTTTACTTCGTAATACAACTTGCTATTGCTTAGTATTGAAGTGACAAATTTGTCTATGCCTTCTGCACTGAAGACACATAGTAATGCTTGCTTGGTTAATGTTTGAGAGGAGCAGTACTACCAGACTGTAAAGATTGCTCTCACCATAGAGCAGCGACCAGCATGGGATGCACACATTGCTCGGATCAGACCCTACAGATATACAGCTACCTCGTCTTAGGATACAGCTGATCATAGTACATTAGAGCTGCAAGGGATACATATTGGGAAGGCTGCTTATCCCTCAAACACTCGGTCAGCCAGATACACTTTCACGAATAAAGTTGACGTTGATTAATAGTTTGGATATCAGTGACAGTGTAGCTATTCACTATGATAACGGCCAGGACTGGTGTATCTCCATCTACAATGTGTCAGGATTCATGTATATCTCTATGATTTCCTGTCTCCAAATGTCAACATGGATGACTCTTCAGATGACTACCTGTATCTGAGAGATTTCTTTGGGAAAATGGGTTCCTAGTGTATCCGAAGACTGAGAACTTCAGCCCAAGAAGGTTCAGAAGTACATAGGGCCCATATTTGACGCTCATCAAGGTAGTGCCTGAAAACACTTTACAGCATGGGTGTGGCTATTAGGAGCCTTCACATCTATGCAGTCAACTTAACAACCAGCCTTACACAGTTCTCAAGCATTCTAGCAAAGCTAGGCTCCATCATTATCCTCTCAATACGTTATGGAAACCCATTGAAAACTCCACGGCATGACGAGAGCCGGAAGTTAACAAGATACACAAGCCAGGCAAGGGAGGCAACTCTGAAGCGCTACCAAAAAGGCATGCTGCTACACTTGCTGCTACAAATACTATTGCCATTGAACATATATGATGTGAGATGCGAGCCACAGCCCTCACTCAAAACTTTAAACATTGTGACCCATAATAACTATCACTTCTATCAATGTGATCTTACAAATTACTAAAAACACACTCTCATAACAATGATAATGTTCCAATTGTGGCTCCTCCCATTGAAATAATGTCCTATGTCATGCAAAAAAAGAGTCATATCCCATCCTAATAATAAGATCTTTTTTTTTCCATTACTCCACTTCTAAGAAATAATCAGTACCGTCAAAATCTTCAAGTAGGAAATAACTTAGTTAACCAGCTAAGTTGAATTTCAGAATGTTAACACAGGTTAGCACACATTGTTTGTGCCCACAGACTGTGAAGTGTTGATTTAAAGAAATATAACACACTTGTTGAAAACAGACATTGAACTATTTTATATACACTGTGAAGTTGTGTTTTACCTTACTTATTTTTCCTTATCCTGACTCATGATCTTTGGTTATCTCCTTTTCCCTTTCGATTGGTAGTGGAACACTTGAATCCCTTGAAGTTCCCGAAGCGGACGTACAATACTCACCCACGAGTTACCTCCCTTCCTCTTTCCCGCGCAAACGTACTATGTGACGTGCCCAGACTAATGTCACTCTCTCCCTTTTCGCCCAAGCGGATGGTTGGGCGAGCACTGGAGTCCCGTATACGGCAATCTATCATTTATATTCTTCTAAATTAAGCTGTGTATGGTTTTGTTTATAATTACGATGTAGTATTTGTACAAATTTGTTGAAATTTATTGACCTTGACTCGTGTTTTCATCGTGTTGTAACTTTGTTTACAATTCATGAAATCCTGCTGTGTGTGTAAACACAGATTGTCTCTGGCTGATCCTCACCCCCAATGTCCTTCGTGTACAGATCCATGTTCATCCACCTTGCGTTTTAGCTACTGTATTGATTGAACTGAATTACAATTTAATCAATATCTGTCTTATGTTTATAGACATGCCATGGATCGGGTGAAAAAGACATCTCTAGTCACATGTGATAAATCTGGACATCATCCCAAAAACCGTATGTTGCTTGCTGCTGATGTTCATAATAGTGATATGTTGACTAGTACATTAAAGAGCCAGTCTACGGCAAAGGGGGCTAAGAAAAGGTCGTCAACCTCGCAACCTACGCCGTCCCAGTCTAAGAAGAAGACGGTGTCCTCTTCTACTACGCAGAGAAAGTCTACGAGTACTAGATCTGAGGGCAAAACTACACGTGCTACCGCTGCTACCCAGAGATCTTTCAACGATGTGATCGTACCACCGCATGAGAAAGATGTATTTGACGACCCCCCTATACTACTACCTGAGGTATCGATGACATCTATGACACAGTCGATGTCAACTACTACTAGATCATCACCTATGAATGTCACAGCAGGCCAGCTGTTGGACATAAGACCTCTTCCTTCGAGGACAGAAGCTGAGGCACGGAAAACAGCATCGCAGTCGATTCAACAGATGCAGAACTTCGACCCGGGGGAGTTCATGACGCAGTTCACCAACAAGATGATGGCTATGATGGAGCAGAGATTCCAGCAAGAATCAAGGAAGACCCAACAGTCTACCGACACCGTGCGCAAACCCACTGGCCTGCGCGAATCTACACCCATCAGAACTACACCTGCAGTTGATGTTGGCGAACGTACTCCTCCGCGAAGGGCTCCACAACCGGACGACTCCGTCAAACTACGAGATAGTCAAGATGAGACGCAGTCCACGTTCGCAAACCCTCAAGGTTCGCGAACCTCTAAGAAGCCTGCCTCGACGCCTAACCGATCCAGATCAAGATCACCACGCAGACGTTCGCGAAGGCACAGCTCACCAAACGGAGGTTCACGAAGAAGTTCCAGAGAGAGATGTTCGCGAAGGGAACGCTACTATGACAGACGTTCGCACAGGGAGGAATCTTCGCGAAGGGATACAGGCTCACACAGAGATACGTCAACAAGACACAGCTCTCTGACTCAAGACACTACGGACCCCGTCTTCTCGGACTCTGAAGTAACGGCTTGGATTGCTAGCGGATTGAGCCTGGAGTCTCCCTCTAAAGATAGGAACGATTTTACACCTACATGATGAAGGATGATGACTTCGACTCCGTCACAATCCCACCGATCGAGCCTATATCCAGCGTACCGGACAGTCTTCGCACAGCCTTCGCGAAGGCTTCCAAGTTCCAGATGCAGCAATTACCATCTTTTAATAAGAAGAGATTCCCCCTACATCACATGGAACCATTTGTGAAGGCGCCGGAGTGGGACGACAACATCAAGTTGGTAAACGATGTCAGGACTAAGATGTATAAGGTGGATGATATGAAGTTATCACAAGTGGATACAGCTTCTAGAAAATCTTTCTTCGGACTAGCAAGATCTAGGGCCATCAACGAAGCGTTGATACAGAAATTCCAGAATTCCACCACGGAAGAGGATAAAATGATCTACTCGGCCCTCGTCACACAAAAGAAGGATCAGTTCTTCCTATCGGACCACCTCACATCGATTTCGGCGGCAATCACCTTGATATGCAGACAGGGTCTACTGGCGTCCTGCTCCTGGAATGACAGATTTACGCAGCCTCTATTACGAGCTCCGTGAGAGGCGCCTACCATCTTTGGAGGTCTATTGGACGATGCAGCTAAACAAGCTACACAAGACTCCAGAGAGGTGATGATGATCAAGACCATAGACACCTTGGCCAACGTCATCCGCCATTAATCCCAGAGATACAACAACAAGTCTAAGTACGCTGGGATACAGAGAGCTAAAGACAAAAAGTACTCCAGCTCCAGAGGCGGGAAGGACTCTTTTCGTCGCCCTTCAGGCAACAACAGAGGAAAATTAGGGAATTTTAGGAGACGACTATGCCTCTCAGGTACTAAGAGAAGGGTACAAAGTACAACTGAAAGATGCCCCTCCGTTAACCCTCAGCCCAATGATCTTCAAGTACGCAGAGGATCAGGCAGACAGATTACAAGAAGCCATCAACGCACTTCTCTCGAAAGATGCAGTAGAGATAATAGACCAGAATCATCTCACCCCAGGCTTCTATTCCCCAATTTTTCTAGTACCAAAGAAGAACTCCTTAGAGAAGTTCAGACTGATTTACAATATGCGCATATTCAACAGAGACTACCTACTGAAACCAGAGAGGTTCAGCATGATCCACCTACCTCAACTGAAACAACTCGTCCGTCCAGCAGATTACATGGCCAGCATAGACTTACAGGATGCGTACCTACACATCCCGATACATCAAGAATCAAGGAAATATCTACGATTCCTGTTCAGAGGGCAACACTACCAATGGAGCGTGCTACCGTTTGGAATATCTTCGACCCCGTGGCTATTCACACGAATAACCAAGCCTATAGTTGCATACCTTCATCAACGAGGTCTACGCAATGCCTTCTACCTGGACGACAGGATTCAGGTCCACCAAGATGCAAGTCTACTCAGACTACAACTGAACTTCACGATCAAGTTGCTCACTCAACTGGGATGGTTGGTGAACCTAAGGAAGTCAGAATGGGAACCAAAACAAGATCTACAATTCCTTGGGATAAGATTCATCACTACAGAGAATCGAATCGTCATCCCAGAGGATCGATGGGTCAAGATACAAGCCATGATTCCACCAGCAGTCACCTGTCCGTTAACACTACGATCATGGTAAGTTCTACTCGGTCTACTAACCTCGGCGCAAGACTTGACGCACATAGGAAGGTTATAGCTAAGACCGCTACAACGGTTCCTCATAAAGCATCTGGACATTGTCGACCCTATCCTGCTGCCCGAAAACCTCAAGAGGTATCATCTATGGTGGACACACAGGTCGAATGTCTGCGAAGGAGTCTATTTACAAGAGCTGGCCTTCGAGACACACCTCTACGCGGATGCCTCGTTGCAAGGATGGGGGGGCACATCTCAACGATCAAGTAGCGTCGGGAAAGTGGTCTCATACAGAACAAAAGCTCCACATCAATCTACTACAGATGAAAGCAGTGATCAACGCCGTACAACTATGGTCGAGCTTGCTGAACAACAAGATGTTGATGATCCACACAGACAACTCCACAGTGGCGTTCTCTATAAATCGGCAAGGATCCACAAGATCACCAAGCCTATTGCAGCTCACATTCCAGTTGTTCCAGATCATGCAAAAAGCAGACATCTGGATAAAGGCGTGTCACATACCCGGAGCCAAGAACGTACTAGCAGACGCTCTCTCAAGACCACTACACCTGTCACCAACAGAATGGATGCTCCATCCAGAAGCGTTTCAGAACATAAGGGAAATAGGATTCCCCTCCATAGACCTGTTTGCAACGAGGTTCAACAAACAACTGCAGACGTTTGTCTCACCAGTTCCAGATCCTCAAGCCTGGGCAACAGATGCACTGAGCATGTCTTGGGAAGGACTAAACGGCTACACTTTTCCACCCCCGATACTACTGTCAAAAGTACTGATCAAGATCAAACAGACACAGACGCTACAACTGACTTGGTCGCGCCATACTTTCCAGCGAGAGCATGGTTTCCAGATCTACTAGAAAACCTAGGAAGTCCAGTAATCAAGCTTCCAGATTGGCCGAACCTACTGATACATCCGCACACCAAGCAAGTCCATGGAAACCCAGCAGTGTTCCAGTTACACGTGTGGACCGTATCAAAATGTGTTTGAAAAAAAGAGGATACTCCGCCAGAGCAGCCAAAGCAGTAACTCGAGCGTTACGCAGATCGACTCGCAACCTATACAACGATAAATGGCTGAAGTTTGAAACTTACGCAAGGCGGAAAGGCTTCACAGCCATAATAGCTACGCATCCTCAAGTGGCGGAATATCTATGTCATCTGAGACAGACCAGACATCTAAAGGGTTCGACTCTATCGACTTACCTCGCTGCCATCAGTACAGTGATTACCATGAAAACAGGCATCAAGTTGACGAAAGTACCAGAATTACTTGCTCTACTGAGATCATTCAAGTTGGAGGACCAACAAAAGAAATTCAGAGCTCCAGCCTGGGACCTGAATGTAATTCTACGTCATCTTACAAGTGATGTCTACGAACCACTAGACCAGATCACGATCGAGCTACTAACACAGAAGACGCTGTTCCTGCTAGCGTTAGCCACTGCAGCTCGCATATCGGAGATACATGCGCTGGACTACGGTTGAACGACATTCGACAGAGGGCAAAATAATACAGTTCATCTAGGACTTAGATTGGACTTTACTGCCAAGAATCAACTACCTGGTCAACCAGATAGACAATTCCACGTACCAGCGCTGTCTACAGTCCTCGGCCCACAAGATATAGAGGACTTATCCTTGTGCCCAGTCAGAGCCTTGAAGGTATATCTTCAAAAGACTAAGACGAGGAGAAGGAAATTCAAGCGCGCCTATTCATCCCATTATCAACTGAGACATCAACTGAAGTCTCAAGAACGATCATATCGTTCTGGATGAGAGCCGTTATATTGAGAGCCTACAAAGCAGCAGGACTAGAACCTCCTAGAGCTTCCAACCCACACGAAGTTAGAGCACTGGCGTCAACATTAGCTCTACACGGAAATTGCTCTATACCGACAATAATGGAGGGCTGCTTCTGGAAGTCGGACACGGTGTTTGCCAACCACTACCTCTGAGACATAGCCACTGAAGACGTCTCAGGCATTCACCAATTTGGGCCTCTCGTTGTAGCACAGGAACTAACGGTTCCTCAAAGGCGCGCTGAGTTGAAATCTCACCCTTTATCACGTTGACTTGTAGATGACTTTTAGTCAGTTTAGTATTAGTTTGAAAGTCCATGTGCACAGTCTAGGACAGACTAGCATGAGTGATTAAGATCCTGTGCGGGTAATAACCTTACCTGCACATAAAGGGATCGCAACTCATTTATGATAAAGACCTTATCATAACCCATGGGTTGTTATAAGATATCTAGTACAGGAGCATACTAGTATATCTATTACCACACAAATCAACATGATTCAACTTGTCTGAGATTGAAGTAAGACAAGGAGTGGTCCCCCCGAGTTACTACGCAAGTTGGAAGAATAGGACCACGGAAATGCCGTTTGGAGTTCCCATGGGGGGGATACAGGACGTATCTAAGGACAGCTGTTGAATCCAGTGGCTTGACCCACCACCTATTCCGACAGATTCTATAAGCAAAGATCATGAGTCAGGATAAGGAAAAATATGTAATTTTTTTAAGTAAAATTGATATTTTATACTTATCCTGACTCATGACGAACAAGCCCTCCACAACCTCCCCGTTGAAGACACTTGTGATTTCACAGCAGATCCAAGTGCATGGGCGAAAATATAAGGAGAGAGTGACAAGTCTGGGCACGTCACATGGTACGTTTGAGGGGGAAAGAGGAAGGGAGGTAATTCTTGGGTGAGTATTGTACGTCCGCTTCGGGAACTTCAAGGGATTAAAGTGTTCCACTACCATTCGAAAGGGAAAGGGAGATAAGCAAAGATCATGAGTCAGGATAAGTATAAAATATCAATTTTACTTTAAAAATTACATTAACTTTCATTTTAACAGTGCTTGTGAAAGAGAATGGGTTGGTAAATTTTAGACCATACTAAATCACAAACATGTCTCATGCTATTAGATTATAAAGCTTGAAAATGTAATAATTGCTGTTAAGATTTTTGCATGACATGAGTATGTAAAATACATGAAATCAGGCAAAAATGTCAGAATTTATTGATCAGGTAAAAGATTCATATCAAAGTTTTTATTTATTGACTCCAATCTGAAAAAGGCAGTATGCGCAGATAAAACTGTTGGACTGGTTATTTCATGTTTTGTATTTTGTATGACTATTATTTCATGTTTTGTATAACTATTATTTCATGTTTTGTATTTTGTATAACTATTATTTCATGCTTTGTATTTTGTATAACTATTATTTCATGCTTTGTATTTTGTATAACTATTATTTCATGTTTTGTATTTTGTATAACTATTATTTCATGCTTTGTATTTTGTATAACTATTATTTCATGCTTTGTATTTTGTATAACTATAATGCAGAATACAGAGATAAGATAATTCCATGAAATATCAATGGAATTTGATGCAAATGTCTTGTAAACATATTCAACATACAATAAGGATTACAGAAATACATGTCAATGTCAAGAATCCCATGTTTCTGTTTTTGCTGACTGCAAGATCCCTATTGTGCTCAGTATTTGAGAATTAGTTATAGTTGGACAGAAGGACTTTTCACACTGCTATGTATCTTCAATGTGTGCAGTTAAACCATACACATAGCTATATATTCCTCGCTATCAAAAGTGGAACTACACAAACACAGTATGTATGCTCAATGTGAACATAGGTACAAGGTACCTGTGGGATATTGATCCTGATATGGATGTTGCTTCATGATCCAGGCATTTGTAAAGCTCGTAAAGAAACAACAGGAGGATGCAGAAAAAGAGAGGAAGATAGAAGAAGAAGAAAGGAGGAAAAAGGCTGAACAAAGAAAAAGAATCAAACGAGTCCTTGAGGCAGCATTTGATGGAGATAATGATGAACTACTGGCAGTATTCAGAGAGGTTAGTAACCATGGCTCCAAGAAGGAACTAGATGGCATGGTAGTAATAGTTTCAACAATATAGTCCCTTTAATAAAACACAAGCAGTATTATAATACCTGGTTATGTGAAATCCATCATAAATAATCTCTTGCTAACAAGTTTTATTGAATGTAAGTAGGTTCAGTTGTCAGTTGGTAAAGTCTTCTCTTGCTACAAATAGTTTAATGATTTTAATTATTCATGCACTTTTCGTAAATTACTGCTGTCTCATCAACAGGTATCTGAACTTGATGATAAGGCTGGTGTTGGTCATGATGACATTGGCCGTGCCATCAGAAAGAAACATCTACTTTCCTTGGTGGAGTGTGTAGATGCTAATGATAACAGTGCCCTGTCAGAGGCTGCAAGTGAGTCATCCATGATTCATGTGAATACAAAACCTCTCTTACATCATTGCAAAAATTCTTGTATTTTGACTGTCATCAAACAAAAAAAACTAGATTTTTTCAACAAAAGATGGCTTCACTCTTAACCATTCATAAGTAGTTGACTTACTAATAGTATCTCCCACAGTCACCCCGCACATACACAGCTAGGATATTTCACTTCTTATTTGATGTCATCATTGTGAAAAAGGAGTCACTTTTCTACACAGCAATTATTTGGTGTGTCATGCTGTATTAGATACTATTGTAACAGGGGATAAGTACAATAGGTGCTATAGATATTAGGAAGGGGTGGGCTAATGTTAGCAACTTAGTTGGGGGTATAAATTATAAATTCTGGTATATTAATTTTTCTTACTGGTGTTCGCGGAGGCATGTTGGTAACGGCTGTCGCTGGTTTGTTTGGTTTCGCTCGCCGTTTCGGCGCAGCGATTGGCTGCACGCACTGGAAGGTTCCATTCCAAGGGTGGGGGTGTGCTCCTCGCTTAGTGGGACAGGCCCGCTATTGCGTATATAAGGAGCGCGCCACAGGTGTTTTATTGATAAGTACAATAGGTGCTATAGATATTAGGAAGGGGTGGGCTAATGTTAGCAACTTAGTTGGGGGTATAAATTATAAATTCTGGTATATTAATTTTTCTTACTGGTGTTTGCGGAGGCATGTTGGTAACGGCTGTCGCTGGTTTGTTTGGTTTCGTTCGCCGTTTCGGCGCAGCGATTGGCTGCACGCACTGGAAGGTTCCATTCCAAGGGTGGGGGTGTGCTCCTCGCTTAGTGGGACAGGCCCGCTATTGCGTATATAAGGAGCGCGCCACAGGTGTTTTATTGTCTGAGTTGGAAACACCCAAGGATAGGTGAGCCCTTGTTTCGAGACGAAACAGCTTCCCAGTTTGCTTTGAGATAGAGTAGAATTTGCTCCATTAAGGACCAGTCCTTGTTTTGGGACGAAACAGTTGACCCCCTCTCACGGTGAAGCACTTAGGAAATAGGAGGGTAGACATGGGTATAGGTGGTTGGGGGGAATAAAGGTATTTAGTTTTAGGGATATATTTATATATATATACAGGGTAATTGTTAGGAAGCGAGAAGGACGGGTGGTCTTTAAAACCAACTACCGCTGTTATGAGTCAGCTGTAGCGTTTATTCTAGATTTATATTAGTTCGGGATTAGGTGGGAATCGTTGTCAATAATTTATTTGGGTTCTATTTAAAACTTCCCAGCAATATATTCTGTATCGTTTGTCCCTTTAGGGGGGTTGTTTTCTTTTGTAAATAAAATGGTGATATGAATGTACGTCCTGAATCGCAAGGCTGCATCTCGTAACTGGGGAAACAGCGTGGAGGAGAATTCTGCTCACGGATTGACAGGTTTATACCTGGAGCATTCCCTCTTGTGGCGAACATGCCAGTTGGAAAGGAAATTCACAACGCAAAGTATAACCACACATTTAACATGTAGTTTCAGCAAGAAAGAGAGAACCACGCTTGTTACACAATAATCTTGCATCTGTCCAAGTAGATCATTCCCTACTTAACATGGTTTCTGAATGTTCATATAGCTACTAGTTTAGGGGCTTAGGTATTGCTGTGCTGACCAAAATAGCTTCAACTGCTCCACCTGCATGTAATATTTGTCGGCACATAAAGATTTCTGACTTGGTTTATATCAAAAAAGAAAGTGGCGTATCTGTCTCACAAAGATTCTAAGTTTAAGTTGATGTCATCAAAGGCAATAAAAATATGGATCTTCATAGCTGTATCCCTTTCAAGGGTGATGGTCACAGGGGCAAATGAAGTCAAAGATATGCTTGACTGGACACTCCTTCTTCCTGTCATCCCCTTAATCCAACAACTGTAGATTGGAGAATAAGGCTAACTGGTTACTCCTTGAGGATCCATACATCAAAAACATGGAGACACAGGTTCTGGCTCCATCACCTCAAACACCCGCATCTGACAATGATGCTCCATGTTCCAGTGCACCCCAGCATCAGTAAATCCCAAACTACCAACCTTATCATCGGCGCCTCCATGCCAGGTTGTTTCCTCACTATCTTTCACTGGGTGCAACAGCTCTGTTGTAGGGTTCATCAAGAAACAGAGTACTTTGATGAGTCACAGTTTCAAGACATTCCATCTGTTTCAACTAACAGCTGACCTTCACATCTATCTGATATTTTTGTGGTTACGAAGCATGATGATGTGTGGGGAAAGAGTTGTTCCAAGAAAACAACTGGCTATGTCATTTGAGAAGTAGAGTACTTTGACGAGTCACAGTTTCAAGACATTCCATCTGTTTCAACTAATAGCTGACCTTCACATCCATCTGATATTTTTGTGGTTACGAAGCATGATGATGTGTGGGGAAAGAGTTGTTCCAAGAAAACAACTGGCTATGTCATTTGAGGAGTAACACTTGGATAAACTCAAGTCAATGATTGTTACTGCATTTCCTTAAAGCTAATAACGCTTTAAAAATTGGTCTTTTCCATTTGTCTCTCTCGGTTTGCATTTCTTCCATGTGCAATGAAGATACCTTCTACATTGGTTTTCCTTCCCACAAAGTACGATGCTGTCGTGTGGGAAAAGAGTTGTTCTGAGGCAGCTGCAGTTTTGAATGGTTAGTAGTAGACAGGAAATAACATAATGGTGATACAGGTCAGAGGTCACCGAAATGGTTCCAGGATTCAGAAAGTGATTGAATTGACATCATCAGTCCAAAATGATGCCATCAGGGCCAGTAGCTTTGTCAGAGGAGTCAATCAATATCAATCAATATTTATTTCCACACTCAAGAAGCCTCCGGCCTATAGTACAAATACAGTGAACAATTTTTATCCTTTAGTAGATTTTTTAAGAATTGTATTTTTTTCTGTCTGTGGTAGCGTAATAGATATACATAGATAGTCTTTCTAAATGTACTCTACTAGAATTGGTTAAAAGGGATATGAATTTGTAAATGTCAAGATGTATATAGTAGAAGCTCTTAATATACTTATTTCTCAACATATAAAAGGCTGGACATATACAAAGAAAATGGTACTCGTCTTCAATTACATTCAGATTACACATTTTACATGTCCTATGTTCTTTTATTGAACCTAAATACCTACCTGATTCTATTAGCAAATCATGAGATGAACAGCGAAATTTGCGCAAGGCTTATTCTGAATTTTCTTACGTTTAACACTGACAGATACTGTTTTTTGTGGATAGATTGTTTAATCATTTTATAGTAAAAATATTTGCTAGAAAGAGATAAGTTTGCATACCAGTTTTGCATGTACATATCTTTAAGTCGTTGTTTAACAGATAGCAGGAATAATGAATGAGATTTTATATGCTGTTCCTACCATGCATTCCCAAATCTGATAGAAAATAATTCTTTTACATCTGTGACCCAATTCCTTTTCCATTTGTATCATAAATAATCATCATATTATAACATTTGTTTTGGTAATCTGCTTGGAGCCATACTCAATGATTTTAACCAATATTTGACAACCTTCATATTCGCTTCAATATATAAGGGAAATCTACCACACTCGCCATATACTGTTGAATTACATGTATTAATTTTTACCTCAAGATATTTCTTACAAGCATATAAATGAACTTTTTTCTATGGCATTGGATGCTTTGATTCCCCAGATGTCAGCGCCATACAAAAGGATAGGGCATATTTTAGCATCAAAGATCTTGAAAAAAGAGTTGTATGATGAGTCACCAAGTGTCTTTATATATTTCATAATGCCTATTAAACTCTTTTTACCTTGCAATGAGGCTTGAATTGAATTGTATGCATGTACCCATAAAAGGTGGTTTGTAAAGTTCACACCTAAATATTTATATGAATTACTTGTTTCAATAGCATCGCCTTTGTAATACCATTTTTCACCTTTTGCCAATTTTCCACCAATTTTGAAAACAATTATTTTTGTTCTAGTTTTATTAACAGTCAATTTATAATCATTGCAGTAATTTTCTAATTCATTTATCAATTTTTGTAAACCTCCAATTGTACTAGAGAAGAGTGTGATATCGTCAGCAAGTAGTAATAAAAAGATTTGAATTGTATCTGGATGTAACTGAATTCCTTGTGTACAGTTTCCTTGGATCTGGATCGCCAATTCATTGATGAAAAAGGAAAATGAGAAAGGGCTTAGGATACAGCCTTGTCTGACTCCAAGTTGACTGGTAATAGTGTCTGACAAATCATTCAGCTGAATTCGTTTGAATCTTTATGCATCTTACGGGTCTGCCACGATGGGGGGAAGGGAGTGGGGTGGGGTGAGAAATGTTATACACATGTGCATATGTTAAATCATTATTGAATGTACAAATGATTGACCTTTGGTCTAAATAAACATTCATTCATTATTATTTCTGACATATCTTTACATTTTCAAATATACTACGCAATATGTTGTTCATTTTAGAACTCACACCATGTCTTAAGTAAAATATTCCATAATTTATCTCTACAAACCGAATCGAATGCCTTTGCAAAATCCACAAAGAAAACATAAAATCTCCCTCCCTTTCTGAGTTTAGCATTTCTGTACAATTGTATGTAAAATAAATATGTTATCAGTGGTGGTGTATCCTTCCCTAAAACCGGCTTGTGATTCAATTATTTTATCAAAAGTGTCAGCCCAAAAGACTAGCCTTATATTCAGTATGGATGTAAATATATTGCTAAATACACTCACGAGAGTAATGCCTCTATAGTTATCTGTGTTATTCAAGTCACCTTGTTTATGGATCGGGACAACAATACCTGCAGACCAAGAATTTGGGAAGTATCCATTTTCAAATATCACATTAAATATCAATTCTAGTTCAGGTTATAACATGTCCGCTGAATACTTAAAAACTCAGAAATAGTTTGGTCTATTCCAGGTGATTTATTAAGTTTAAAGTGTTGAGTACTGGTTAAAAGCTCATCCCTTGTGATAGGAGAATCAAGTATGTTGTCAGTCAATTATCTATTATTACCTAAAATATCAAATAGATTTTCAGTGGATACCATTCATTAATTGAGATGTCATTTCTTTGGCTGAATTTACTGTTCAATGACTTCAATGTATGCCAAAATGTTTTAGAGTTATTAATACAGTTTTCAAGATTTTTCTTGTATTCACTCTGTTTTTGTTTGCACATCACCTTATACTTATTTCTGCTATGGTGATATTGGTTTAAAGAATCCTAAATTTATTAAGATACCTGCATCTTTCTTTTTTCAACATATCCAAATCAGCATCATGCCAAGTTCTTACATAAGATCTTTTAGAACCTACTTTCTTCTTCATGTCATATCCGGCTGTGCATAAGGCTTCAGCAATAAGTTCTATACTTTTATCAATATTAGTAAAGGCTTTATCTATAGATTTGTTTAGTAGATCTTGCACAGAGTCAGATAGAAGGTTTTGTCTAAACTGCTCGAGTTTATCATTATCCCAGGTACATTTATAAGAAATCTTTTCTTGAGTTGTTGGGTAAGTGTGAAGTGCACGTAATTTCAACGTAAGAGGAAGGTGATCAGATTTAGTGTGAGGCGGAATAGCAAAGTTACGGACTTGATAAAAAAGGCTGAGGAGGCGATTATATAATCCACCACACTTGTACCGTTTACTCCAATAAATGTATATTCTCCTTTCTCTGAGTTAGAATCGCATCGGTCACTATAACATGGATATTGAGGACTGAGCACAAATCTACCAACACTATTCACAATTTTATCACTAGAGAAATGATTGAGAGTGAAAAACTCCACTAGAAAAACCCACATTTAGTGATTCTGTCCTTCTAGATTTTGTATGATGTCATCCTCAACAAAATCCGGAATCGTACCCGTACAAGCATTGAAGTTACCACCAAACAACATATATACATCATTTGATGGCACTGATAGTCTAAGTATGTCTGATAAATTATCCTGGAAAATAGTTATTCCATTCTTAGAGTATATTCCGGGTTTGTTATAAAAGGTAGAACTTTCTGGGTGGATGTATACACATGCGCATAAAATATCATATTGAAGGTTAAAAAGTGTTTTGTCTACCAGAAGGAAAATTGCATTTTCTGTTACTTTACACCACAGTACATACTTGGCCAGATGCGATTTTAAGAGCACACATATCCCACCAGAAATTCTACCACTTTTAGATATCTTTTCTGCTTCTCTATTATTTACTTTATAGTCTGAAAACATATTTTTGTCATCAATGACGGTAACCAAATTTTCAGTAAGACCAATAATGTCAAAAGTCTTCACATAGTTTACAAAATCAATGTCATTTAGTTTGCTTAAAATACCTGATATATTCCAAAATATGAATTGAACAGTCTTTAACAAATGTGTGATTGTCAGTGGCAGTCTCACACTGATGATGAGATGTAAATTCTCTGTGGCCCTGGCCACACCCCTATCTGGCTTCTCCACTGCTGGGGTGTGAGCTAGACCTCAGGCCCTGTTGTGTATCTTGTAGAGGTCATCTCTCCTCTCTGAACGCCTGGTTCTATCCTGTTGGTCAGAGCTCTCTCTTGGTTCCTGGATGAGTTTGTTTCCTTTATGATAGTATCTGGTGTCTGGGTTATTTCATCTTAACCTGTTAAATACTTGCCTTTGATGTGGTGTGAGATCGTTGGCAATACTGATTTCTTTCTCGTGCAGGACATCTCTCAATTTTACTGAATGCCATTTATCCTCCCAGTGGCACATTCTCACTATGATATGTCTGGTCTTGTCCTGCCTGGGAGAGGATACCCTGTGAGCTCTCTCTGTGTCTCTGGCTGATAAGGGCTGGAGTTTCTTCACCTCCCTGGCACTGTTGAGGATCTCCAGGACCTTGGTTTTACTCTCAGTATAGGTCTCCTTCCCTGTTTCTTGTATGCCATACAACACCATGTTGTTTCTTCTGTTTTGTTGTCCTTGGTCCTCCAATCTGGATTCAAGATTACCCAGATAATATTCCATTTCATCGGTTGTATTGTTAATGGCGTCAGTCTCCATCCTCAAGATTTCTTGTCTTTCTTTATTCTTCAGTAGATCTGCCTTCAACTCCGTTATGTCATCTTGTATTGATAATCGTTCTTCAGATTCCTTAAATTGGGTAATAATGACTTTCTTGAGATCATCAAATTTCTTGCTAGAGGGACCAGGGTGTAACTCAACATCCCCTGCCCTGTGTATCATAGATGGTACACAAACACTACAAGATAATGTGGATGTGACTAGACTGTCCGGTTTACGATACATAAACAAACATACCGTTGGTGACGAAACATCGCAAAAATCACCTTGGGCACACATGGATGGTGGCGGAATCAGTGTTGGTACTCTGTCTTGGGTACCTAGAACAGTCAGTGCCAGCAGCAGAGATCCACACAACACAAGCCTGTACTCATCTGCCATACCTGGCATCCATGTCGACACCGAGTTGTAGGGCTCAACAGTTCCAGTCCACCATCATTCACCCATATTTTTTACTCCATCAGGGGCAGTAGTTCGCAAAAAATATCACTATAGGGGACCTGTCATCAGACTGTTACTCCCAATACTACTCATTATCTTTCATTTCATTTCTTCTAGATATGATGAATATAAAATAAACGTGATGTAATAGTCATCTCAATACCAGTGTAACAGACCAAACTTTCCCGCTGGCCAAACCTTCCCCGGGGAAACTTTGGCCTAGAATTGCAATTCAATGTGTACATCTTATGGTGACATGATTTGAACAGATGAAGAACTAATGCAATGTGTCTTGATAGGAATGGCGGTAGGAGCAGGATGGATTTAGAGATATAGTCTCCCCTTTTCATAGAAAACAGAACAAAATATTCTAGCCTAGCCCAAACTTTTCCCGGGGTAAGAATAACCTAAGACAAAACTTTCCCGGGGAAAGTTTGGCCTAGGCGAGATTCTCCCCGGTGAAAGTTTAGACCGGGGAAGAAATGACCTGCTACACCGGTTTTCACAAAACATGATTTTGTAAACACTATCCAATATGACGGAAAGTGCACTTTGGCGTTTTCAAAAATATCCCAATCAATTCTCGGTTTGTCGGCAACGTTTCAGCACTATCAATAGTGATTTCATGAAAAACTGATATCAGCGATCATTAATGTGCTATTTTTGAAATTCAATACTCTGAGTAATTTTCCGATTTTTGTATTTCAAGACATGCACCAAATAATGCTGTGAATTCCGATTTCGTAATGTGTCAAAAATGGCAGCATTTAAGATGAAGTCTATTTTGAAAGGTCTTATTCAGCACTTTAGCTTTGTCTAAGATAATAGTGAATAGTATTGAGAAACAGGAAATTTCCCACAGAATTCAAAACTGTGAAGTGTATTTGTGTGCATGATAGAAGTGAAGGTTGAAGAAGAAGGACATATATGTCCCTGTTGCATCCAGGGGGTTAAAGAATGGTGGACATTATGTACAAAATTGTGCTATCTTTGTCACCAATGAGAATACTGTAGACACCAATGTGAAAAACCTGAAACAAAGTCACGTAACATGAAACAGGTTTCTTTGTCAACTGCAGATGAATGGCATATTGTTTCTTTATGTGGATATTGATGATACATTCCTCGAACAAGGAATTTTGCTATAATTTTAGTTGGTTATAATTTTGATATTTGTATTTTGTTTTTATTCATTTGTTGTAGCATTCAACAAATTGATTCGGGGTTTTTTTGCCATGAAGTTCTTCGATGCGAGACAAACAACATGCACTAAGTCCCACTTAGGGCATGTGTGTGTGTGAAATATGATTCACTTGGGCAATCTATGAAATATCAAGAAATTACAATCATTTTATATATTCACTAAAAACAAATAGTATACTTCTTTATGAGGTTCCATAGTGAATAAAAATATAATGATAAATTAATTATGCTGGGATGTTATGTTAAGACAAAAATATAAAGACCTACATTGACTTCGTTTGCTTTCAATCCTAATATTTTTTTACCACTGGCAAATGAAGTTAAACTTCAAAATGTTTTCATTTCTTATCATGATAATGAAGATGGAAATATTTATAGGTTTAGAAGGTGATTACATTTTCCAATTTATTTCAAGACGAAACTGTGTCTAATCTTTGTTGATCAATGTAAGGATACACGCTTATACTACCAATTGTGTTGCGCAGCAGTCAAGTATTGTGGGATATAATCCGGGTAGTTGTTGGGGAAAGACAATAGCAAAAGCAACAACTAGTGCTGGGAATTGCTCTGGATCAGTGCCCCTTTAATGGACCAGACATTTACATCATTTGCATATCTTATATGATCCCATTGGTTCTGTTTAGAAGTAGCAGATATTATAGTCAACGTGATTAAATCTTCATTCGAAGTTGCAAAGAATTTCTTTCATGATGTAATAAATATATAATTTTGTAATTATTTTGTGTGTGATATTATGAAGAGTGATAAAAGTGTTTTTTTCAAGATGGTGGCTGTGCTGATACACTTCATCTACTTCTCGAGCATGGAGCCAACCCCAACACACAGGGCCAGTTTGGGCGCACTCCACTCTACCGGGCAGCATTCGCAGGTCACCTGGAGGCATGTCAGGTGCTCACACTAACCGCACTTCCTGATACAAGTGATAGTTTACATATTTTGGACTCTGTCCGTCCATGCATCCATGCAAATTCGTCTTTTCTGAAGCAGAACATAAAAACCATTCAATATTTCATCACCAAACTTGGGACATAGATAAGTCTGTTTGTGAACTGGTGCCGTTTTGTAGTTTTGTATTTCTGAATAAAATAATTTTGCGTTTCCATGGCAACAACTTTGACTTCGACTGAAATTGGTGCTAAAGTACTGTCGGAAATGCTAGAAAAATGCTTTTTGACTTATATTTAAAATTCAGAGGTATTACAGTTACTTAAATAACAAATATCACTTCAAGAAACATCTACCTAATGTAGACCGAGAGATCAAATTTTGAGACATGCCCTAAAATGTGTTTTTACTGATGAAAAAAACAAAAACTTAGAAAAATAAGGGGTAGTGGGACGTTATTTGATACAAACATTAATTGCCTGTGTTACGTCATCAGCATCCACGGTATCGACAGGTGAAATTGACACCTGAGCACACGCTCGGGCAAGGGGTCATCTCAATAGATATTTTCTGCAAAATGTTGAATATGTGTGCATTATAGTATAACGATCGGTTATGTAAGGGATCATTAGTGTATGTGTGTTTGTTTTGAAATAAACATACGAATTACTGTACATTGGAAAGAGTCCAATCACTTGTGTTATCTGATCGATTGATTGTAGAAATGTGCAACGTTTTAATAAATGTTTTGCATGTCAACAGTATATTTCATTGAAAACATATGGATGTAATTCGGTCAGTTTAATCTAGTTGTGAACATTGGCCAAAGATTTAACGAAGTCACTGGTGTAGCTTCTTTAGAATATGTATATTTTTCTTCTCATAAAGTTTGTAGACCGCCCGTCTAAGCACTCCCTTGTCAAAGTTGCCAAGGATGGTTTTACGTCCCGGTTTTGCATTTGAGACGGTCCCTGTCTTGTCTGATTTGTTTACAATATTGTAAACTTGTTGGTAAGACATGCCAACAGCTCTACAAGTTCTGTAATAAACCCTTTCTAAACTAATGAAAGGTTTAACTCTGTCTTTTTAAGCAGAAAAAACCCATAAACCTTTGCAACAATTGACTGCAAATCGTTGGCCTTAGTGGACGCTGTGATAAAGATGTGCATGCATGACGGGAAACTTATTTATCAAGACTTAACATTTATAATAATATTTCTTCAATAAAGAAACGATAATTAAGTAAAGTAACACAAACATTGAATATTTATTTGTTTAGGAAAAAACGTTAATTCATATTTTTACACCACCTGTATTATTGGCATAAATGTAAAGACTATTTCAGATTTCTGTTGTTGAACTCTGATAAAATATTAAGTTGCTGTTTTGGTACCAAATTCTCTCCTGTAAACTGCCTTTTAAATGCATGGGAATGTTAAATCGATTGAAATAAAAATTAGGTACACAATAGGCGAGTTGATATATTGACAACAAAGTACATTTATCACCTTTATAAAGATATTAAGGCTAAAAAGCATTTTTCTAGCATTTCCGACAGTACTTTAGTGCTCTTTTCTGGAGCAGAACTTTAAAACCTTTCAATACTCTCTTTCCACTTTGTGGGTTTTCAAGAACCTGATGACATAAATAAACAGTACCACGCTATTTCCAGTGTCAACATTACTAAGGTACATCAAACCGTGGAAGCACTCAGGCAGTCTGTTGTTGATACAAGCATGCTAGTATATGAATAGTTTGCTTATATGTGTTTTGTTAGAGCAATGTGAAGAACAATCTAACATTTGACAGAGTCATAACTAGTTGATATATTCGTGAAGAGTATTTTACCATTGTGAGGGATATTGATGACTTTGTCTGCTTGTTACTCTGTTGACACCAGTGTTAAGTTTGAATGCAATATTAACATCTGATATAATACAATGTTTGATTAGGTCAGTTTATGTCATCTTTCTACAAGAAGTTCTAATGTACCAACAGTGGAAAGAGCATGTGAGTGTTAGAGGCATACTTTGAAAGGTGTATTGATGAATTAAACTGTTGGTGTGTAGGATGCTGCTGCAGAGAATGCATTGGTAAACATAGGCCGTACACCATTTCAATCAGGCTGAAATATTCACTCAACTTCATCCTAAAAACTGTACATTTCCCAATTACCAGTAATGTGACACAAAAGCATTAATTAAGGACCACCTGAATCCAAGGGCAATTTTTAAATTTTGGTCCAAACAGGCAATCATACCCTAGCATAGTGTCGCACAATATGAGTGCTGTCTAATTTTTTTGCATTTGTCAATAAGATCAACAAGCTGCCATGTGTACAAAGAAAGTAGGATTGGTCCCATTACAGATCAATTCAAAAGGATATCTATAAATGAAATTAAACAAATACCTAGATTACCGAAAGGTAAATATTTTAATCCATGAGATTAATTATTATGTTGAGTGCTTTCCTTATAAAACATGTAACTGCTGAGATTAACGGCATAGATTTATTTAATCAAATATAACAATTTATAATTAGAATTTTCTAGAATTCTATAAAATGGCAGTTTTAAAAATTAAATATAAATGGGTTTACTTTTGGATCAAGTCCCAGATGTGACTAAACCCAAAAATGTTCTAGAATCTGTACACTGATTAGAAAGTGTGATCCCATATATAGCATGTTACGATTGACAGCTTTGTAAAAGGCATTGTATATTCATACAATTTGACATTGTCCAAGACTTTTGATTATAACATTTCTTGAGTTTGTCATGACATCTTCAATAGTAAGAATATGTTTACATGTAGCATACTTGTAAGTTTGTGCAGGAAAAACCGCATGTGGATGTGATTATGAATTCCTTGTTACTCAACCTTCTTGTAGACAGCAGCTGGAAAATTCCTGATGTCCTGTAACAAGTATTGGGAAAGAAGTAATTTTTGTATGAATGAATGCCTTCACTGGAACATGGTTTCAAAATAAGCTGTTTCATTGAGGTTGTTATCAGGAATTAAAACTTCTGATTGCTCAATTAGAATCAAGTATTTAGCAAATTTATTGTGAAGTCAGTGGTTATATTTATTGCAGGTGTTGATGCAGCATGGAGCTGATCCTCGGATATTTGCTGCTGATGGTCAAACATCAGAACAGGTGTGTTTTTAAGAGCATGAGGAATGAGGACACTTGACTGTTTTATGGTAGAATGCACTTCAGTCTGAATTTACAGGCTGATGTTGAGTATGATGATCACACTGGCCAGATGATATATCACACTGGTACATAAGCCGGTGTAATTCTACATGACAAGACCAGCTGATGTAAAATTAAATGGGAACTCTAGCATCATGTTAGTCTACATGTGTACACATGCTGATCTTCAGTTACATATGGGCGGTGGGGTAGCCTAGTGGTTAAAGCATTCACTCACTGAAGGCCCAGATTTGATTCCCCACATGGGTTCAATGTGTGAAGCCCATTTCTGGTGTTCCCTGTCCTGATATTGCTGGTATATTGCTAAAAGCAGTGTACAACCCAACCCAACCCAACCCATAAAGAGAATATCAGCATCACTCAAGATTTCTAGTATCACAGTTGTAGCAAACACCAGCAGTCGGCCATCTTCTGTCATTTACACAGAGGAAATCCCTGCCTTCATATGTTATGGTCCATGTTCCCTCTAGCTTTACTCCAGCTCTGGTGTCTGGCAATTGTGGGATGGATTTTGCTCTGTTTCTGTACAGTGAGGCCTGTACACTGGGAAACGAAGGTGCGGTCGGAGTGTCATCTTCATGTAGGAGATTGAGTATGGGTTTGTAGATCTGTGTACCAGTGATATGTCAGTCTGGACACACTGATTGAGTCAGCAAAGTAGTTGGATGTGTTCTTTGTTCTCAAAATGGGGATAGCTGTGAACACTTGAAGATACCACATGGCCCCTGATAGTACTGCATCTTCCTTGCAACCTCTAAGTACACACTTCCAATGTGTAGAAACCTGATGTTTGACATTCAGTCTGTAGCCAAAGTCTGCAATGGGTTAGGAGTATAATCTCCCTTTAAATACCAGTTTATGTGCTTACTTATGTTTTTATCTTATAGTATCATTGTTTAAAGTAACTTTACAAATGTGCATAGAGTACGATCTCTCTTAAATACCAACTTATATGTGTGACAGATTTATCTTATATCTTTGTGTTAACTTTAGAAATGGGTCCGGTCTACTAAGAATAGCAGTGATGCTATTTGGGTTATGTTTATTGTTGCCAAAGTGAGGTGCAGGCCACATGAGGACAGGCCTACCAGTCTGATCTTACATTGCATTGTTCCGTAATATAGTGCTGTGGTGTCACAGGTTGCATCAGTGGAGGCTGTGTGTCAGTTCTTGGCACAGTGGGACATTGGTCAGACAGAGGTGTTGCTGCAGAAGCTTGAAGCAGACAAGGAACGGTGGTTGGAGGAAGAGAGGAGGGGACTGGAGGCTGTACAAAACAAGTAAGTCCATCAACAGAAGAAGAGGAGACAGACAAAACAAGTATGTCCACCCAAAGGAGGAGAAGTAACGAAAGGCCAAATACAATGGGTAAGTACACACACAGGAGAGAAGCTGCACGAAACAAGTAAGTTCATACGCAGGAGATGAGGAGACAGAGGGCAGAACGAAAAAATTTAATAACAAATAACTTTACATACAGGAGATGAGAAGACAGAAGGTTGTACATGATGAGTAAGTTCACACACAGGAGATGAGAAGACAGAAGGCTGTACATGATGAGTAAGTTCACACACAGGAGATGAGAAGACAGAAGGCTGTACATGATGAGTAAAGTTCACACACAGGAGATTTGAAGACAGAAGGTTGTACATGATGAGTAAGTTCGCACACAGCAGATTAGAAGACAGAAGGCTGTATATGATGAGTAAGTTCACACACAGGAGATGAGAAGACAGAAGGCTGTACATGATGAGTAAGTTCACACACAGGAGATGAGAAGACAGAAGGCTGTACATGATGAGTAAGTTCACACACAGGAGATGAGAAGACAGAAGGCTGTACATGATGAGTAAAGTTCACACACAGGAGATGAGAAGACAGAAGGTTGTACATGATGAGTAAGTTCACACACAGGAGATGAGAAGACAGAAGGCTGTACATGATGAGTAAGTTCACACACAGGAGATTTGAAGACAGAAGGCTGTACATGATGAGTAAAGTTCACACACAGGAGATTTGAAGACAGAAGGTTGTACATGATGAGTAAGTTCGCACACAGCAGATTAGAAGACAGAAGGCTGTACATGATGAGTAAGTTCACACACAGGAGATGAGAAGACAGAAGGCTGTACATGATGAGTAAAGTTCACACACAGGAGATGAGAAGACAGAAGGCTGTATATGATGAGTAAGTTCACACACAGGAGATGAGAAGACAGAAGGCTGTACATGATGAGTAAGTTCACACACAGGAGATGAGAAGACAGAAGGCTGTACATGATGAGTAAAGTTCACACACAGGAGATGAGAAGACAGAAGGTTGTACATGATGAGTAAAGTTCACACACAGGAGATGAGAAGACAGAAGGCTGTATATGATGAGTAAGTTCACACACAGGAGATGAGAAGACAGAAGGTTGTACATGATGAGTAAGTTCACACACAGGAGATTTGAAGACAGAAGGTTGTACATGATGAGTAAAGTTCACACACAGGAGATGAGAAGACAGAAGGCTGTACATGATGAGTAAAGTTCACACACAGGAGATGAGAAGACAGAAGGCTGTATATGATGAGTAAAGTTCACACACAGGAGATGAGAAGACAGAAGGCTGTATATGATGAGTAAGTTCACACACAGGAGATGAGAAGACAGAAGGCTGTATATGATGAGTAAAGTTCACACACAGGAGATGAGAAGACAGAAGGTTGTACATGATGAGTAAAGTTCACACACAGGAGATGAGAAGACAGAAGGCTGTACATGATGAGTAAAGTTCACACACAGGAGATGAGAAGACAGAAGGCTGTATATGATGAGTAAGTTCACACACAGGAGATGAGAAGACAGAAGGCTGTACATGATGAGTAAGTTCACACACAGGAGATGAGAAGACAGAAGGCTGTATATGATGAGTAAGTTCACACACAGGAGATGAGAAGACAGAAGGCTGTACATGATGAGTAAGTTCACACACAGGAGATGAGAAGACAGAAGGCTATACATGATGAGTAAAGTTCACACACAGGAGATGAGAAGACAGAAGGTTGTACATGATGAGTAAAGTTCACACACAGGAGATTTGAAGACAGAAGGCTGTATATGATGAGTAAGTTCACACACAGGAGATGAGAAGACAGAAGGCTGTACATGATGAGTAAGTTCACACACAGGAGATTTGAAGACAGAAGGTTGTACATGATGAGTAAAGTTCACACACAGGAGATGAGAAGACAGAAGGCTGTACATGATGAGTAAGTTCACACACAGGAGATTTGAAGACAGAAGGTTGTACATGATGAGTAAAGTTCACACACAGGAGATGAGAAGACAGAAGGCTGTACATGATGAGTAAAGTTCACACACAGGAGATGAGAAGACAGAAGGCTGTACATGATGAGTAAAGTTCACACACAGGAGATGAGAAGACAGAAGGTTGTACATGATGAGTAAGTTCACACACAGGAGATGAGAAGACAGAAGGTTGTACATGATGAGTAAGTTCACACACAGGAGATGAGAAGACAGAAGGCTGTATATGATGAGTAAAGTTCACACACAGGAGATTTGAAGACAGAAGGCTGTATATGATGGGTAAGTTCACACACAGGAGATGAGAAGACAGAAGGCTGTACATGATGAGTAAGTTCACACACAGGAGATGAGAAGACAGAAGGCTGTACATGATGAGTAAAGTTCACACACAGGAGATTTGAAGACAGAAGGTTGTACATGATGAGTAAGTTCACACACAGGAGATTTGAAGACAGAAGGCTGTACATGATGAGTAAGTTCACACACAGGAGATTTGAAGACAGAAGGTTGTCCATGATGAGTAAAGTTCACACACAGGAGATGAGAAGACAGAAGGCTGTACATGATGAGTAAGTTCACACACAGGAGATTTGAAGACAGAAGGTTGTACATGATGAGTAAAGTTCACACACAGGAGATGAGAAGACAGAAGGCTGTACATGATGAGTAAGTTCACACACAGGAGATTTGAAGACAGAAGGTTGTACATGATGAGTAAAGTTCACACACAGGAGATGAGAAGACAGAAGGCTGTACATGATGAGTAAAGTTCACACACAGGAGATGAGAAGACAGAAGGCTGTACATGATGAGTAAGTTGACACACAGGAGATGAGAAGACAGAAGGCTGTACATGATGAGTAAAGTTCACACACAGGAGATGAGAAGACAGAAGGTTGTACATGATGAGTAAGTTCACACACAGGAGATGAGAAGACAGAAGGTTGTACATGATGAGTAAGTTCACACACAGGAGATGAGAAGACAGAAGGCTGTATATGATGAGTAAGTTCACACACAGGAGATGAGAAGACAGAAGGCTGTATATGATGAGTAAGTTCACACACAGGAGATGAGAAGACAGAAGGCTGTACATGATGAGTAAAGTTCACACACAGGAGATTTGAAGACAGAAGGTTGTACATGATGAGTAAGTTCACACACAGGAGATTTGAAGACAGAAGGCTGTACATGATGAGTAAGTTCACACACAGGAGATTTGAAGACAGAAGGTTGTACATGATGAGTAAAGTTCACACACAGGAGATGAGAAGACAGAAGGCTGTACATGATGAGTAAAGTTCACACACAGGAGATGAGAAGACAGAAGGCTGTATATGATGAGTAAGTTCACACACAGGAGATGAGAAGACAGAAGGCTGTACATGATGAGTAAGTTCACACACAGGAGATGAGAAGACAGAAGGCTGTATATGATGAGTAAGTTCACACACAGGAGATGAGAAGACAGAAGGTTGTACATGATGAGTAAGTTCGCACACAGCAGATTAGAAGACTGAAGGTTGTACATGATGAGTAAGTTCACACACAGGAGATGAGAAGACAGAAGGCTGTATATGATGAGTAAGTTCACACACAGGAGATGAGAAGACAGAAGGCTGTACATGATGAGTAAAGTTCACACACAGGAGATTAGAAGACAGAAGGCTGTGCATGATGAGTAAAGTTCACACACAGGAGATGAGAAGACAGAAGGCTGTACATGATGAGTAAAGTTCACACACAGGAGATTTGAAGACAGAAGGTTGTACATGATGAGTAAGTTCACACACAGGAGATGAGAAGACAGAAGGCTGTACATGATGAGTAAGTTAAAATATAGGAAATGAGGTGAAAGAAAGCTGATTAAGAAAACTAAGTGATCATCTATTGCAGCAATACATGAATATATAGTGTATCACTGGATCTCTTTTATTGATTTTCAACCCATTGTGTGACTACAGAAGTCACTCTCTCTATGTATATATCAAATTGGCTCACTGTTGATTAAGACTGATTCCAATGCATTGATTACCTGCTGGTATCCAGTATTGTCTATTTAAAAAGCTTGTAGACTGTTTGTGTATGCTTTAGTTTCAGGCCTTGACAACAGGGCAAAGCACTACAGTTTGTCCTCCTTTGTGACCACTGAAAAGATATATGACCTGTATATACCGAAGAAACAATCAGCACTAGTTCTGTAGTCACAACAGTGGGGTAAAAAAGATCCAGTGATATGAACACAATGTTTCTCATTTTAAAACAGATTGGAGGAACAAGTAAAGATTGCTCAAAAAGAATTTGTCTCAAAGCAAAAGCAGGTTTGTATGTTTTGCATGATATATTTGTTGATAATGTATATATATTTGTCCAATTATGGATAGCAACAGCTATACAATGCTTACAGTTCATATGTTTAATGGTTACCACAGTGTTTGCATTTGCAAACAGCTTATTTCTGTCAAGGACCATCAATGAATAATGTTTAACACAAAACATTATGTTACAATATTTATCAATAACTGATTATTTTTCATAACAGAGTGGGATTGTGGTGTAATCACAGAAAATGATCTACATCATGTGAAGAATGTTAGGATCCCTGCCACAACATTATTGGCGCATGGTTACAAATGGTGTAATTATATGTGGCAGACTTATCATAAACATAATTACAAAGGCTTGAAACAATTCTTGTATTGCCCACAAATTCATGAATTCTTTCACGAGTTTCACAAAATCAACAAGACACATATACAGGAGGAATAATTTCTATATAACCCATTATTTGGTATCCTTTTCAAGCTCCACTTTACAAAATTGCACTGATCATCACTAGATTACCACTGATCTTAGTGAACTACTTTTGTCAAATGATGTCAGCAGTCAGCTATGATACCCTCTCTTGTACGATACCAGCCTTATTGACAGTATGCAGAGTCATTCTTATTTTCAATTATTCTTAACATAGTGAGAAAGCTTAAGCTCAAATACATGTCAGAAGGCCAACAGGATAATTTACTTACCCTTAATCTTCCTTTTGCTTTTCAAAGTCATGGTTTTCCAAGACCACAAGCCATAGCGCTGTCCTGATTAGTGTTTTACATGACTGTTGCTGTCTTGATTATCCACCACTCAAAGGTTCTGCTATGTAACTGGTTATTGTACCAGTTAAGTGTATGCACGTGTGTGTGGGAACCACATCACTAATGAGGTAATTACTAGGACTGACTGTGGTAATGAGGGCAGGACATAGAATTTTGTGAAAATTCCTGATCCAATGACAAAAATCTAACACAACTGAACCTAACACCTTGTGCTATTCCCCGCCAATACCTTGAACCTGAGTAGTATATACAATGGGGGTTCTGGATCACTTTCAACAAAAGCCTCTGCAAAGCCTTATTTGGTAAATAAGGCTTTTGTCGGGCCCTTAGCTCTTGCTACCATTTCCCCTACTATGAAAAAGTTTGGGCCGATAGCGGTTCTGGATCACTTTCAACCAAAGCCTCTGCAAAGCCTTATTTCACAAGTAAGGCTTTGGTCGGACCCTTAGCTCTTGCTACCATTACCCCTACTACAAAAGTTGGGGGATGCGAACGCACCTCCTAGCCGCGCCGCGGGGCATGGCTGGAGTAATGGGACACCGCTATGCTGGAGGTAACACTGTGCCGTACGGTACGATCAATAATTCCGCTCTTACAAACCCCTACCTGGCCCATTCCTCAAGTAGTACAAGTTAGGCTCGCCTGCTTTGATGTCCACTTTATCTATGTTGTAAGTTTTGACTGACCATATAGGATCGGTGGCTCGCCACGGCTATCACCCTCGTGTTCCCCGGCTGGTATAGATACCTCACTAGGGCCCTATCTGGTATCTGTTTCTCTTTTCCACGCAATGGAGCAGCCGGCTCTGCAACTATTGATTTTAGTTTGATAGCGCCTGCCGGTTTCTTATCAGTGAGCCGGGTGACTTCATGGTTGATTGCCGACACCACCTTGGGTAACCTCACACCCATTCAGTCGATCGCTTTCCCCGGGTTACCATCTCCTCGCGATACTGATGGTCGAATAATCGCTTCAGCCAAAGTCCTATTAAATCTCTCAACTATGGCTTGGCTGCGATGGGCTCCAGCCGCGCCACGCCTGACCTTTGTATCGCGGTTTGGCCAGCAGTTGTGACACGGCACCCATGAACTCCCCGTCCGGGTCAACTTGCAGCTCTGTGGGCCACGCCAGCGGACTGCGCGCTTGTATATGTCAATCCTCTGGCTACCTGGGCCGAAGTCTTTCGCGGTCAAGGGTTCAGCTTCCTTGTAGCGACTGGCTACGCCCACTACGGTTAAGGCATACTTGTACCTCTTGTCGTCGGGGTAGGAACAGTAGGTCTGCCTGGTGAACGTTATTAGGTATGTTAATACCGAACCTCCTTCTAGGCACGAGCGTGGTGCCGGCAAATAGATCTGCCACAGGGCTTGTTTTCAAGCCACGCTTTGGCCTCCTCTGTGGGTACTCGCCATTTTAGCTAGCTTATCTACAGCACTAGCTCCTTTCCAGTACCCACGCCGGGCTGTAGTAAATAGCCTCAAACTTTCTCTGGTTTCGCGGACATGTCTTGGTTCAATTTTTCATGCCCATACGCCGCACGTGTTTATCCCATCAATAGCTATCCAACGCTTAGTGTCCATAGGCGACAGGGACGCCTTGTTTATAGTCAGTCCGTGATATCTTATGCCCATCACTTCTAAGTGTGTTCATTTTATGCCTAAAGGTACGGGTCTTGAACAGGGCTTCCTTTGAATCTGGCGCGGTTTGATGTGTTGTTTCACCACATACTTCTTAACACCCTTAGCCTTCCGGATTTCACCATTGTCGGCCTTCAGTATGGAGTACATCTTAGGCCTCAACCCTATGTACTCGGCTATGGGCGTGCCAGCACACTCATCCTTCATCTTACCTAGGACCTTTTATTTACCGTACTGTGTATGGCATGGGCCTTAGGGTAATCGCTGGTGTCATACAAATCGAGGTGTTTTTCATGTCAACGCATTACGCCCTCGGTTCAATCTCCATCAGCAGGGAATCCGTGTCAGTGTACAGAACTTCACACCTGTCGTCGACTGTTTCTTGAGCTCGTTGTAGTAAAAGTCGCACATCAGGTGTTTGGATAAATCGAGGATGCTCATCCCCACGTAAACAGGCCGGTTGAATTTTATGTGGCTTTTCTTCATGTGTAGGGCAACTAGATCATCGGTGAATATCTTGCTACGGTTGAATGCCGGACTGGCTATCAGTCTCCTGAGCTTGTCTTCCTCATTCGACCCGAACCAGCTTCACGGTCACGCTGCTTCCTCAGGTTCTCCATAGTCTTACCAAACACCGAAGTTGTTCATGAGCTTGTAGAGATTTTCTCAAAGTCACTGGTGGCAAGCTTTCGGAGGTCTGTGTTCATTCTGATGTAGGTTCCATCCAGGGGCTCTGGGTGAACACGAGCACCCTGTGTATTTTGGTCAGCCTCATACCCAACGACAGGTACAGCTGTAGGTTGCGATAGTGAACGATGTACTTGGTCTTATTCATTAAGTTGGGAACGAAGTTTTTCAACGTCTGTCACCCGCCCACCTAACAAGTTATGTTGGTACTCAGACATCCAGTCTGGGTTAACCCTCATACGCTCGGGGCCAGGGGTAGCTGTTGTGTGATGTGTGTAATGCCTTGGGGTATTCCAAGTCAACCTCGAGGATATAACCTTTATTTCAATCTGGTGCGATGCTCATAACATCGACCTCCTGTGACGCCCATTCGAACCCCTGTGGGTAGATACTGGCTCATGGCCCAGCCATACAGGTTGTTGGCGCCGAGGTAGAGAATGTGATTGGTTGGCTTGCTAGGGTCGTGAGCCCTTAACGTATTGATTATTTGCTTTTCAGACGCTTGGTTGCCATGGAGATCCCACCTCGCAAGCCTTTCTCAATGAATAGGTGCATGTCATAATCTGTAAGCAATTCCAACTTAACTCCGGTCTTTTAAGCAAGGCATCCCACGACAGACCTGGGCTGGTGTAATACCACGCGGGTCGAAGTTTATACTGCTTGAAACACGCCCGCCTAAACGCCTCAAACACGCCGGCTAACAGCAGTACATCTGTCCTCAAGTACAGGTCATGATAATCCCCAGGTTCTTACAACCCAGTTTATTCCATACATTAATAGCATGTGAGTAATCATCTTGGGATATTTCCGAGTCTGTCAGATTGCTGTAAAATTCTCTGATGGGGGGTAGTCTGGTCTCAGCGAACTTGGGCCAACTATCCATGTACTCATAGGGGTACACACCCTTCCTCATAAGCAGGGGTCTAGTCTCGATGTCTGTGTATCGGTCGGTGATAGGGAAGGTATCGTTGGCCTTGACCAGACTGTCTAATGAAGACAATAGAAATTGTACTGAATCTATGAACCTAAGGCCGTTTAAGCTGAAGGAGATGTATCTCTCCATGTTGTTGGGGATGCACGCTATATTACCATCGATTTTCGCGATTGCCTGCATGATTAAGTGAGAGTCGTACATCTCTCAAGTTGTGAAAGACAACGGGATGTTTATTGTCTTAGGGTTGATTCTAAGCTTGAGGTTACACGCAGCTGTGAGCCGCGCTCTATACTTTTACCGGTTACGTGGCAGTGATCTCTCACCCAATCACCATTCAGTGGTGAGTCACACACGTGACAGTTAGTGCTACAGGTGTGAGCTAGCCTGTCGGCTCGGTCATACGCATGGGAGCCGACTCTATACAGTGCATTCCTAATAATTTTTCTTCCTCCTGCAAACACTTTAGAAACCTTTCAGCCGCGCCAGGGCCCCTATACACTACGGAGCTTTCGCTTCCCCATCACAACGATCTACAATGTATCCAAACCCACAGGCTTCATGCTCTTGTGTTTTGTGGGTGAAGCTCTCACCTGTGGGAGCCCCGCCTGTGGGGGTATCCCCAACAACTGGTTTAACCAAGGCTTCAAAGTCGGCGTATATGATATAAGGCACAGACATTTGGTTCTTGTGGTTGCCGAATTTTAGGATATTATCACCTTCCTTAGGCATGTCGACTCAGATAGCCGCCTGCCCCACACCTTGACAATCCTCCCGGTGGGATTCTAATAAATCAGCTCGTGGTGAAGCCATGTAGGCACCGCTCGCAGAAGTGGGTCTTTTCTCTGTGTGCCGATTGGTCATACAACAGCCTGCTAAAGTGTTTTATCCAAGCGTAGTGGTACTTGTCACCTCGCTGGATCATGAATATATTGATAACACGTTTCCCCACCACTGGGCTGACCCTGTGCACTATTGTTGTGTTACCTTCGTGTCCAAAGACATTTATAGCTAGATTATTCTGTTTTTCTATTTTAGTTATCTGGGATATGGGGTGGGTTCATCTATACCATCCCAGTTGAGCCCATCGTCTTGGGGATAACTAGAAGGCCTGTTCGAATTAGTGTCAGCTGGAAACAAGGCTGACCTGATAGCTAACCTCAAGCAATCGCTCCTCTATTCCTGACGTTGACTATGGCATGTTTTTTCCTATAGTAGGGAGGCAAGTCTAGGTATGACCCGCCTCTGAACGGCATGTAGTTAGCTATGTCTAGATAGACATTATCGATTTTATCTACAGTCCACCCGACCCCAAGTGTGTGTAGCGTTCTAGGTATTCTCTTATCTGCTGAAAACTAGTATCGATTGATGCGCCAATGGTCTCTATATGGGTCACGACCTCTTGTTTACCCCGAAGTAAGGCTGAACGCACTCAGTGACACCTCCCCACCTGCTTATCGAGTGACATTTTAACTGTGATTTGAAATTTGATACTTCCTAGACTGGTTAGTTCCTGGTTGACCTTATCAGCTATCAGAGGTTTGATATCTGCGATATCTATGTTCCTATCAACATGCATACGCCAGCCTCTCAAATAGTTGCCTACAGCACGCCAGTGCGCACGAACTGTAGGTCGACAGCTCTATTCTGCCGTAACAGTTCTACAAGCTGTGGCTTTCTCATTCGGGAATATCCCCCTAACCCCAAATCACGTGCCTGAACTTTCAATTGTTTTACAGTGGGAGGTTTTGCTACGGGGGCATGTGATAACAATGCGATTAACTCGGCTCTCCCCAGGTTTGAATAACCCGTGAATCCAAGCTGTTTTGCTTGAGTTTTTAATTGTTTTACCGTAGGAGGGGCTTCTAAACCTAGTAATTTCAACAATGCTGGTTTGGGCATTCGAGAATACCCAATTACACCCCTCTGCCTGGCGACCCGCTTAAGTTCACCAACAGTGGTCATAGTTGCGCATTACACACCTAAGAGAACCAATGTCTAATTGGCCCACCGTGAAGGTAAAAAATCAAGATACACCTTATCGATTATTCCCTCAACCCACCCGGAATATGCGCAGCATAGTAGGGTGTTTTGTATTACTTGCAACGAGTCCCCAACAAGTATATCTATATCCCCATGCACATCTACTCGCCCACCATCAAAGTAATTCCAAGTGTGCCCAGCCCATGGCACATCAAACCCTACTTTTACAATGATTGTAAACGAGCACCCCTTATATAGTTCACTAACAATCATGGGTTTGAGGACACTAATATCTATACTTTTCCCCACATCCATCTGCCAGCTGCTCAGGCAACCTTCCCTGGGCTCAGTTTCCACAAACATAGCTATACGTATGTGTGTATAATCTCTAATTTGGCCACTGGCAAAGGGACCTGCCTTACACTGCTATCTTGAGAAATCGCCTACGTTCTTTTATGTAGGCCTTTTTATTCTCGTAGATGAGGTGATGTCTGACTACGTTCGCCCCGTGAGCTTTACATAGACAGTAGTGCCCTTTAACCCCTATACCGCACACAGAACACACGTAGTTAGGGCTTCCCATGTGGAAACAACAGTACCCCTGAGTCCTGCATTTCCTACCACAGGCCTCGGTCTTCCCCATAAGTATGTATTCGTGATCGGTATGGAGCAGGTCTCATGTTTAGCATACTTATATGGGTATTTAGTCTAATTGTTTGGCAACCAACGAGTCGCTGCTATACCCAGCGCTATGAAGCCCAGTTCACGGTCCATTTGCCCCTTGGATGGTGTGTAGTACTGAGCGAGTGTGGGTTTATTGAGTGGTTGCAACCGCTTACCAGTTAATAAGTAGTATTCTTTCAAGGCGCCGCCAACATCGCGGAATGTTTGAACGGCATGGTTTTCACGCCTGAGTTGTTCGTTAATGTAATCGATCCTCTGAGGCGTTTTTTAGCGTGCATCGGATTGGGCAGCCTGTAATTTCTCAATAGCGCAGATTATGCCGCTTTCTTTCTTCCTGTATTTCAGCCGCTGCGGTGACTCTGAGTTTCGAGAAGAGGAAATTACTCCCCGAAAATGCTAGGGCATTCACTAACGCCCCACCGACCATCATAGCTATCGTGGCCATCTTTACTTCATAATATTTTCAGGTAGTATCCCTTGTTTTACTAGGATGTCTTTGTAGCCATCGCCATACCAAGGTTCATTATGAGCATACCCATATCCTGCAGGTTGAAATCTAGCTTGATAGTTGGTTGTTTAAGCACCAGTTTGGTCAACCGAGCGTATCCTACGGCTAGACTGGCGACCACTGTGGCGTGGTATGCCGCTGACTAACGCTTTCCCTCAGACATTATGTATATGATATAAAAATATTAAATTATAACATGATATGGTCGACCTCTAATTGTGGGAGAGGGTTTTTCACCGAATCCTTAGGATTCCTGTGTGGGTCTCCTCCCTGTGTCGTCGTATATAACCACGTAGATAGCCACGCAGCAGTTGCGCATACAACTAACAAGAGTCGCCCGGTGAGTCACCCTGATAATTTTATGTTGGTTACACCACCGCTTTTTACCGCAGCTACTCTCTTAGGATTCTTCTGCCTGGTTACTGTTTCCCCCAACTTTGGGGTTTCCGCCAGTTGTGGGGTCTCCTCCCTGGAGGTTTCCTCCAGGTGTGGTGTCTCCTGTGCATCCATCTATACTATTATTATTATTTTTCCTCTCAAATTGACAATGCTTTGCCGTGATAATTGCCGCCGTCACCGGGGCTAACAACATACCATATTTGTGGTACAGCTCGCAGCTAATAGAGCTCAAGGCGTGTTCAATAAAAGGGTCTTTCTCAAGGTCTTCCCACAGGTAAAGCCGACGCTCTGGGGGAATGGGAAGGAAGTATGACGCAATACCAGTGTATATCTGGGTCATAGCCGATCCTATTGTCTTTGTCATCTCTGCTCCGAAGCGGGACTCGTGATCTAGCTGCATAGCTTATCGATTTCTTCGGCTGGCATTTTGTGAATTTTATCTGGAGTGTACTCTCCAAAGTAATGTTTGGCTTTGCCACCAACAGCCAACGCCACCAGTTTCTCTCGCTTATCATCGTCCACTTGGGGTACCAACAATTGTTCGAGCAATTCCTCACACTCCATCTTATAATGTAACAAGTAAGTTTTAGTTTTAACAATATAATACCCGATGCAGGCAAAACACAGCGAAATAAAGGTTAAGTTGCACACGACGAACACTTCAAATACCATAGCTATAACCAAATGCTAAGCATTTGCTAAGCTTTGCTAAGCATTGCTAAGCTTTGCTAAGCATTGCTAAGCTTTGCTAAGCTAAAACACCCTATAGGCTACTGGTTGGTCGGTCTTGAGCACGAGCTTAGAGTGTTTAGTTTCAGCGAGCTGTTTCTTCACCCGCTCCCCGCTCTAATTTGCTCATCACATCGTTTTCTCTCAAACACTCCTCGAACGAATCCCTGTCCTTGCAGTGAAATAAGGCCACCCATCGCGCCTGCTCCCTGAGGTCTTTCAACACCGAAGTTGAACTTCTGCGCTAGTACCCAGACGCTGTGATTTATGCGCGTCGGCCGGAGAAGGCCAGGTACGATAGCATGTCTCTCTTTTTGTTATCTCACGATTAGCTGCAGTCATCCAGTATGAACAGCGCCGGTTCCCTTTAAATTTCTCGTGAAGAGCTTTCAACCAGTCCTGCAGGCGTGTTCCCGGTCGACTTTGTGTACGTCCGGTCCGCCATCACCCAAGGTCTTTCCGCGGTAACGCTTTATTCATGCTCAGAGTAGGGCACATGATAACGATGTTATCAAACACATCCTTGTAGTAACCCTCCAACATATCCAACACGAAAACGGTCTCTTCCCACAGCCCGCCTGCCCGCACACTATGGCGCAGTGTGGGTCGCTGGTAGCAATAGCTTGCTGGCAGGCAGTGGCCTACTGCCATCAGTAGATGGCCTGCACGAATCTCCCATTGTCTATATTAAGTTGCGCCGCCCATAATAACGCATAGATATAATTTCAACTTACCAGCCGGTTGAGCCTTCTTGGTAATCTGGATAGTAATCCCTCGCTGCCATTGTCTATTTCTAATTTACCACTACCGCAGTTTATCGTCATCTGTGGATCGCGATGTCCAACCATAGGGCATACTTGGTGGTCAGGTATTCACCGATCTTCACGGAGGATAGGTCCAGGTCCTTGGTTATGTAATGTTGTTTGCTCGGTAGCTTTTTATCTCATCCCACTGCTGGTATGGCCTCATACCATGACTGAACAGCTGGTTGGGCACGCCTCGATGGTCACTTCCACCTTTTCAATCTCGGGTTGAAAACTTCGCTGTCCCTCCGAACGCTCGTAATCCTCCACGGGACGACCAGGATGCCTTTCATCGATCGCGCTGGCACGCTCAGGTTGATATTCCACACAGTGTCGCCTTTATCTCGCACGACTGATCTATGCCTCAGTATGCGGTCGTACAGGATGGCCATCTTCCCAGAGTACTGGCTTCGAACCTGCCTGGCCAGCTCTGGGCTAGTGACCATGTCGAACTCCAGAGAGATGTTGTCTATGGCGTAACTGGCCTCATCACCGCTCGGGCGACGCACTACTTTGCTGTAGTCGTTAAACGTTAGCTCAGATTCAAGCCTATCACCCAGCTGCCTGGTAAACGGGGCTGCGTCCCCGGAGCAACTCGAAGTCGAAAGGCACGCAGAACCGTTCCCCGTGACGCTTGAGCGATGGCCTTTTCACCGTCCGCGGATCTTGTCTAGCTGGTCTTGGCGCGGAAGGCATACCCTATGCGCCGACCTGGTCGATTTGCTGATACCCTGGTACACGCCATTGACACGTTCTCCTCGCTTCCAGAGATCCCCGTAGCAGTGAAACACGCCGCTGTCGCCGATGCTCAGCACCTCATTACCGCTGATCTTGATGGTGGTTTTCTTGATGATGGCTCGACCTACGCTCCGCACTAGCTCACGCTTGTCGTTGGTGGAGGTCAACGGAGGTTGAACGCCAGTCGAACCGTGCCTGGTACAATGAGGTCATTCTCGCCAAGGTTTGGGAATCTAACCAGCAGAGTTTGATTCTGGTCTATCTTGCTGGGATTGTTGGTGATGGTCACCGACTGGCGCACGGCTCTGGCACCTAGAGGCTCTCTTGATCTTCTGAAAGGATCTAGTTTTCTACCGTACATTGTTATATAAATGAAATATATTTTAATACTAAATAATGGCAGAGTACATACCTCTGGATGATATGTGGGATGATAGTGCCCAGGCATTCGAGGATGACACCTCATTCACTACCCCCTTAAGTACTGAACTTATACAGCCAGCTGTCGACGATTATTACAACGCAGTTGAAAATAGAGACAACATCAAGCCGTTGGGGAGGGACTATTCCAAGTTTACCGTTGATAAGAAGGGCACGCTGCGATTGAAGGCTCACCCGGAGATCGATCTCATGAATAAGCGCACGAGAGAACCGCTTGCTTTGTCAACACTCACCAGTCGCCATGGGGGTCAGCTGATCCGTGATGAACTAGGCTTCATAGATTACGGCGGCGCGCGGTCAAAGCTTCCCCAAAGGTCAGCCCAAGATCTGCAAGCAGCCAGGGCCAATACTGGGGATGCTAAAGAAACGCCGGACAGTATCGAAAAACTATTGACCACGCATCATGACAAACCCCTTGCCGGTCTCAATTTCCCCTGAGGGAACTGGCGAGGCCTAGACGAAGCCTTGAAACATGTACGCGGAGAACTCGTGGAACAACATGGGGAAACTTAATGAAATCGATGAGCACATCGCCGCGAGAAAATAAAACTCACCGGGCGGATGGTGATATGAAACGTCAGATCGAGGAGAGAATAAAAACTTGGAAGACGAGACGGACTCGTTGGAATCCGCTTCCTCTAACCGGAAGCCCGATCACAGATCAGTAGAGTACGGAAACCATCGATCGAGTCCTAAATGAAGACACCACGCTAGCTGACAGGATTCGATCCTGTTCCGAGAGCAAGGCATCACCATCGCCAGCATTCTGACCGCATTGGGCTTCATCATATCAACCCTGGTGGTGTCATTGACAGGGTAGCCCCCACGCCTGCCGGCGGCGGTGGGGTACCCCACGCCTGCACCCACAGGTGGTATCAAAGAGTGGATAAAAACTCGGGAGGCCCTGGCTAAACTGGCTGGTAAGGCTGCCAAGCCCTACCCGCATCCTGGGTAGCATCGCCTCGTGGCTGCTGGGTGCTCTGGCTAAAACTGCCACGCGGCTTAGTCAAAACCTGTGGGCAGCCATTGTCGCCATGGTGGGTTTGGTGTACGAGCGGCTAAGAAATTTTAACCAAATAAGCCCCAAAGCTACCCCACCAACCACCAGGGCTGTTTTTACGATCGATGTGCTGCTGATTGATTGTGGGGGTGACCCCACAGGGGTGTTGGTTGAACCCTAGGCTCGGGGTGGCGCCACTATACCCGCTTTCACCGGGTCGTGGGTGGTGGGACGGGGACGTTGACATCGAGGTTGACGCTTCAACTTTTTGGTCCGCCGTGGCTACAACTATTTCGTTGTTGTAGCCCACCACTTTTTACTCTCAGTTGCATATCACTCGGAGCCATGTACAACCCCACGTCGAACACGTAGTCGACTTTCGACCTGGCATATTCCAACACGCCTTGGTAGCGCTTTGATGGCACTCGGGAGATCAACTGGAGCATTGATAGCATCCTCTACGCTGACAACTAACTGTTTCTGAGCCGCCGTAGCAGTCCCCTTTACCGATAATACTGGAACGCGTTTGCGTCTCGCGCACCCAACACCGCCCACACGCACGTTCTAATCGAGTCGTTTAAGCCGCTCAGTGCCGCACGAGTAAACCCTTTCGACGCGGTCCAACATAAACTTTTTCCAGTCATCTGCTGTCCCTCCCTGATCAAACCTCCAGACTCTGTAACTCCTTGTTGGCATTGAAAGCCATGTAACGGTCATCCCACTCGTTGGTTGTGAAGAGATGATACGACTTGTATCCCCAATCTTTCACCAGCAGTTTGCTGGCTTCCACAAGGGCATTTGGTGAACGATGGGGATACCCAACCCGTGGTTCGCCCCGCAAACGCCAATCCGCCTTCGGTTTAGTTCGAATTGTTGCAAATACGCTCAGAGGCCCGCCTATCGCACTTGTTGTTTAATGGGTTCCATGCATTGTCCTGTGGGAGCGGACGCTGATTTCTTTAAGGATACGCCTGACCTGGTAGTACACGTGGAACTTGAACACAGACTGACTCAGCGGTCCCCGCCGAAAGTGTCGGTCAATGTCACACCACACCCCGCTAGAAGCACCACACGGCGAAGTTGACTTGATTCTGCCAGAACTGCATCGGGTTGTTGAACCAAGCATGAACTACCTTAGCGTTAGTCACCGAAAATTTATACAGGCTGAACACATCTAAAAGCTGGGCGTTGAAATACATCCCATCAGCAACCGCGATCTTCATGGGTGAGAAATCTATGTCCAGTTTAGGGTAAAACACTCCAGGGGAGTACATTTTAAAACTATTATATAATGAGCATATATACTCTAACATGTACATAACACTTCCAGGAATAACGAGCGGTGAGGCAGTTCAGCTGACGCACGCGATCGATAATACGTCCTGTCAACTCGAAGTCGCGACTCTGCGATATCACCTACCTACCGCAATGGACTAACATCAACGCCAGCAACAATAAGCTGTTCGTTAGTGGAACTCGCAGCCAGATAACTGACGGCTACTACAGCGTGTGCTCGCTAAGCGATGAGGTCTTCAAACCCCTGGGAGCCGAACTCAAGATGAACGACTCAAACGGCACAGTGGTGTTAATCAACAACGGAAGAAACTCCTTGAGGCTCGGCCGCCATTGGCTTAAAACACTCGGTATGTCACCTGACGAGATAAAACCAACAACAACCGCCACAGGCACGGTTACCTGACATAGTACCGCATCGAGCTGTACATTCATCTAGGTCAGGTGAGCACAACGCACAACATTCAAGGGGTCACCCTTCCACTATACTGAGAGCCGTGCCGGTGAAAACGGAGAAATACAACGACGGTAGAACCGAAGTCGTTTTCACCGCTGCAGTATAAGAGGTTGACTCAGGGTAACATACCTGAGCTGATAATATCGGTGTTAGATATAAATCATAATCCCGTGAATATAGGATACCTCAGCTTAACGCTTCACATAAAATGACCAGCGCACAAGGGCCCGGGGTGAAAAAATGCGTCAATGTGGGGATCTCCGACCTCGGGGACACACGTTTCGACGCCCCGGAGTAGATGGTAAATTGTACGCCTTGCAACTGAAAAACAACATTTACAAACGCGTTGAAGTCCCCTCCGGTGGAGCCCTAGGTGATATAGTAGATACCGCAAGAGCGGTTGTCAACACTAAGTACACCCTTGTCAACACCGGTGATGATAACTGGATAATATACCCATCATTCGGGGGCAAATTGTTCGACTTAGACGATGTTGAGAGCACTACCGTCGCCCGAAACCAGCCATATACACTCGTCTTCACCGAAGATGACAAGTGGGTGTTGTTACCCGATAAAGACGACTGGTTTCTCAATATTAGGCTCGGCTCCCCCTATGTGTTCACGGATAACAAAGACAACCACCTAAACAAAGTCGTTAACAACGGAACCCTGCTCGTGGCTTACGTCCCGACTCAGAGACGTAGCGTAGTCATCAGCCCAGTCGCCAGTATGGCAGCCCACATGCTATCGAGTAAAGCGGGCATGCAAAACGTGACATTGCAGTTGGTGTCTGAATTTGAAGGCGTGGTCAGGATACTAGAGAGTCTACCGGCGAACTCAACACTGATCATCAAAGTCTACCTAGGGGAACCATCGGGGAATGATGTCGAGATCGTGAAGGGGATCAAACTTGGGTGGGTGAAACGACACCAGTATCACGTTTGCACAGTTTACGTGCGGGTGGGTGTCGGCTCCAACACCAGTCTGCAGGGTGTCACCGTGATCGTGGAAAACACTATATCACTAACCAAGATCTTCCTACCTGACAACATACACTTCATGGGGGTGAAGTTAACCCCTGAACTATTATCAGAAAACCAGTTGGAAATTATATCGTAATAGTATTATAGCAATGACCAGTCATCACCCCAACACTACGCTTAACGACCTAGGGGACACGGAGGGATTCGATCAGCCTGGTGAGGAAGGCTCATACATCCTACACTTGAAAGACAACGTGTATAGGCGGGCAGCAATGGCCGATCATCTACCCAAGCCCACACTCGAGGGCTTAGGGGACACGGAGGGATTTGATCAATCTGGTGACGACATATACCTCCTACACTTGAAAGACAACGTGTATAGGCGGGTGTCGTTATCATATTTTAAAGAGCCTAAATGGTTACTCAACTTAACCCTCGCCTCACCTTATATCTCATTAGACAAAGATGGTTATGTCTCTGAAATTAAGAACAACGGTGCCTTGATCACGTCTTTCATTCCAACTGGAAAAGTGATACTTTCTGACTCCCGAATATTTCCCTAGGGACACCCTGTTAATTTCACCCAGGCAATCCCAGTTAATAGCCACCCACCATCATAACATAGTAGGGGTTAGGGCTATGGAACCAGGCTCCACACTCATCGTAGAAGTCGCTCACAAGGGTAGGTTTGATTCGAATGAACATATCCCATCCCCAAACTTGCAGATTTTACCCGGTGTAACAATACGTTGGGGTGACTTAACTGCAGGAAGTGGTTTTACACGTTGCAGATTCGCTATACGATTTGGAAGCTCCCAACAGGGATTACTACCCCCAATAATATACTGCTTTGGCGTTGAGATATACCAAAAGTTACCTATTGACCCTTCCCTTATCTACATATACGAGAATCTCAGTTTTATAAACCTCAGGTACATTGACCGACAACTAACTGAAACTCAATTAAAATATCTTTTGTAATATATATTATAGGATGGGGCTGTACCCAGTCATAGAGGAAGTAGCGAAGACCCTGGAAACCGTAGACGGGTTCCGCTTGAGGCAGTTATGTGATGTGAAACGCCAACTAGAACAAGACCGCGACACACGTAAAGCACTATGTAAAAAGTACCATAGAGCTTTCAATATCGTGGACGGGGCTGACACTGCCCTTATGGCAACCAGCATGGGACTAGGGGCGGCAGGTGTTGGGTTGTTAGCTACCATCGTGGCTGCACCTATAGTGCTAGGCATTGAAATAACAGCTGGGGTGGCAGGGGTGTTAGGGTTGGCGCTTAAGTTGGCATCACGCAGACTGCATCGTAAGGCATTGAAACATGATGGGATCAGGGTTCTGGCAGAAGCAAAGCTGAACACAGTAAGTGAGCGTATTTCCACTGCACTCACTGACAGTAAGATCTCAGAGGAGGAATTTCGTTCAATCCTCTCTGAACTCACAAAATATAACGAAATGAAACAAGAGATTCGGTCCAAGTCTCGTAAGTCTGCTATCAGCGAGGATGATAAAAAAAAGTACATAGAACAAGGTGTGAAAAAAGCCCGGCAAGCCTTTATTACAAACACCAAAGAGATCATAGGCGATTCACATTAAACTGTTTCATCGAGGTAAACATAGCATAGTTAGACGCAGCCCAGTATTGGATGGGGCAATACCCGTTACTTCCCCCATGCCCCCGGTAGCGCGGCTAGGAGGTGCGTTCGCATCCCCCAACTTTTGTAGTAGGGGTAATGGTAGCAAGAGCTAAGGGTCCGACCAAAGCCTTACTTGTGAAATAAGGCTTTGCAGAGGCTTTGGTTGAAAGTGATCCAGAACCGCTATCGGCCCAAACTTTTTCATAGTAGGGGAAATGGTAGCAAGAGCTAAGGGCCCGACAAAAGCCTTATTTACCAAATAAGGCTTTGCAGAGGCTTTTGTTGAAAGTGATCCAGAACCCCCATTGTATATACTACTACCTGTGGAAAGGGTGAATTTCCAAGTACAGGGTTGTTGAAAGCTTTGTTTAGAAAAGCAGACGAAATGCAGCAAATTGTTCTTTCAGTGCCAAAAGTTACCTGAATTACTCTTGTGTAACTAAGGCACAGTTGGAATTTCACTTCCAAAGTTACTTTCCACTAATTGTGTTGACACATTTCCTGGATGCTTCCTAATTTAACTGGCACTAATTGTGTTGGCATATATTGCTTGGATGATTATAGTATTACAATAGATGTGCTTGCTCTGAGCCACGGCATAATGACCCTAATTTGAAGTGTTTGCACAATGTTATTCTAATATCAGTCAAGTTTAGTGATGGGTAGTGGGTAAGCGTTTTATCCAGTTATTTTTCTTTCATGATGCCATCTATTTGGTACAGTTGAAAATATTAGATGTATGTTTATTGGGAGTATAAGCTGTTGAGTCTGGTGTAAGTTCTCATCACAGTCCTCCAGAGTTTCACTGGTGTTGGGGTCCATCCCATGTCACCTTCCACCACTTCGTTGGGGGTAGATTTCCACACACCCATAAAGAATTTTATAACTCTGTTCTGAAGAGTCATGACATACGTAGAGTTTGAGCTCCCCCCAAATCGTTGCTCCTTAGTCAACAGTAGACCAGACCATGGTGTCAAAGAGTTTCTTGTATGTGCTATAGTGCATACTGCCCATGGACTTGAATTTAGATATTAATAAACCCAGAGCTTGATCTGCTGAACTTGCTACAGCCTTGGCCATTCGCGTATAGTCCAGGTGTTCTGTTATCAGTAGACCTAAATAACAGTAAGTGTCCGCTAGTTCCAGGGACGTTGTGCCACAGAGAAAAGTACAAGTCGTTCTTGGTAAATGCACGGTTCTTCAATGCAGTACTTTGGATTTATCTGGGTTTACAGTCATGATGTTATCCACACACCAATTATGTAAAATGTCAAAAAAGCAATTTTAGGTTCGCTTCATCTTCATCTAACAGGACCAGGTCATCTGCATAAGTCAATATAACAAGTGTTTTGTCATTAATCTTCACACCGATATCCAGACTGTTCAGAGTAGTGATCAAATTGTTGAAGTAGATGTTGAACAGGAGAGAAGACACCCTTGTTTCAGACCACAACTGACGTTAAACCATTCCGTCATATTTCCGTTGATTCTGACACAGCTCTTGACACTCTAGTACATAGAGATGATAGCTTCATACATATTGCCACAGATTCCCAATTTTTCCTTATCCTGACTCATGCTCTTTTTGCTTGTCTTCTTCTTCTTGCGAACATAGTGGAACACTTGTATCTCCCTAATTGAAGCTCCCTTCAATGTAAAATCACTAATTAGTACTCACCACGAGTTACCTCCCTTCCACAAGCGCGGGAACGAGGGCGCCACCTCCACCCATGTGCCTCACTCTCTCCTTCTTCGCCCAGTGAGCTGGACGTGAGAGCGCCTGTGTCTCCCGACACACTATATCCTTTGATTATATTTAGTTAGTTACCTCATATAGACATCTATAGAGGTTTAGCTAGTATCCTTCAACAATTATATATTGATATTTAGTCGTGTTTCTATTGTTTATTCACGGGACGCCATGTTTGTTCTGTGGTTTACGTTGATGAAAATTTCTGTACTGTTGCAGATTACGTTTTTTATTCTGCTGCTGATCCGCATTAATATGCCTTAGCTGTACTGCGCCATGTTCATTTTATTCACGTGGCAGTTGCGGTACTAATTTATCCAATTCTGCCTTTAATAAAAAATTACTTTGTGTTTGAGACGCGCAGCAGATAGGTCGCGTATGCAGAGTCTAGCCATGACTGATACACCTGAACCCCTCGCCAGTCTACTGCTGTTGGTCGACCCCCCTCCCGTCTTGTGTTCCGCTAGAGTGGTGGAGAGGCGTGGGACGTAGTCCGCCGCCTCCTAGAAGCGTCCTGCTTCCCCAGACATCCCATCGTCGCAGCCGAAGACTAGAGGGCTTCTACTGCATCTCAACGCAGACTTCGCACCCCCAGGGCAGCGTCGACCTCTGAGGGGAAATCAATGAAGTCTACTAGAACTTTCTCAGCCGAGATTGTTCCCGTCGCAGATTTGGGCCTGTATGATGATCAGCCGATCATCATACCTGATGTACATCAAAAGAATGACTGATGTCGGCAACAGTGATGTCAGCGCAGATCAACATGCAGCCTGATGTACCAACGCTGATATTCGATGATCTTCCTGAGGGTCCCGTCGCTACCAACACTCAACGCAGACTTCGCACCCCCAGGGCAGCGTCGACCTCTGAGGGGAAATCAACGAAGTCTACTAGGACTTTCTCAACCGAGATTGTTCCAGCCGCTGAACTGGGCCTCTACGATGATCAGCCGATCATCATCCCCGGCGTACGCCACAAGAAGCGACCAGTGACATCAGCAGAGATCGCCATGCAGCCTGATGTCTCTACACTGATGTCAGACGACTTCCCTGAGGGCTCAGCAGCTGTCATCGCAGAGAGGGCACCGACCACTTCGTCGCAGACCATCCCAGACGAGCTGTTGCGGCAGATCATGACCATGATGGAGGGCCACTACAGACGGGAGAAGCAGCCAGCCCAGGGCCTGAGCAACGCAGACGACACCCCAGAGGCACCCCCAGTCAGCGTAGCAGCCACGACGAAGCAGCCTTCGAGAAGGAAGTCACAGACCACCTCGACGAAGGACCCAGATGTACAGTCTTCGCGATGGCGGGAGAGATCGTCACCGTCCTCGGCCTCATCCTCAGATGCAGACTCAGACCACCAGACATCACGGAAGCCGTCACGGAGGTCAAGGCGCCGCTCCCCAGGTCCGGACGCAGAGGAAGCTTCACGAAGGCCGTCACACAGATCGTCATCGTCCAGAAGGACGTCGAGGGACTACTCAAGAGCCGCGCAAAGCTATCAACATTCTCCTCGCAGATCTCCGAGAAGGTCATCCCATAGACGCAGATCACCTAGACGATCTCCACGCCGTTCATCACGCCGATCTCCGCATACATCACCACGTCGATCACCTCGCAGGTCACCACACAAGTCTGCACACAAGTCTACAGTCAGGTCTCCCCAAGCGTCACCCGACATAGAGATAGCAGCACACAGTCCACCATCAGAAGAGCATCAACCTCTCATCAGCGATGCTGGGATAGAAGATGATGGAGGCATCATTTTCTCAGACGCTGAGATACGATATTGGATGGTAAACAACCTAGATCTCTCTTCACTTTCCAAGAGTGGCAACTCGGCGCAGACATACCTGATGAAGGAAGACGATGCAGACGCCATCACCTTACCTCCGATCGACCCGATTGCTGCGGTGCCACAGAATGTGGACACAGCCTACCAACGCCATCACCTTACCTCCGATCGACCCGATTGCTGCGGTGCCACAGAATGTGGACACAGCCTACCATAAAGCCATGGAAGTTCAAACGCCAGAGGCGTATGTTCTTTGGCCTTAATAGATCTAGAACGATCAATGAGATTCTTATCACCAGATTTCGTGACACGACTTCTGAAGATGATAGGATGATCTACTCGGCTCTACTTATGCAGAACCAGCAAGAACCACACCCTGTATGAAGCTAACGCTCATATATTGATCGGACTCTAGACACTTCGCTAAGGAAGTCCCAGGACGCCTCCGCGAAGGAGCTAGAGCCTCACCAGTTACAAGGGACGTCACGGAGGAGTAGCGCTTCGCCGACCCCACATCCTGTTGAACACAGAGGTCGTTCGCGAAGCAAGCATGAGTCAGGATAAGTATATAATATCAAATTTACTCTAAAAATTACATATATATATACTGATTGGACTCTGACTCGATACCGTCGCGAAGGCTAAGTGGCTCCAAGTCTACTTCACCCAGAAGATCTAGAAGGGATACTTCGAGAGCTTCGTGAAGTCTCCGGCGTTCACCGAGGAAGTATCCTCCAAGGTCTCCATATACTAGCCACTCGTCATATATAGCTACTCGTCAGTCAAGACATCGCATAAGTTGTCTATCAACTGTATGCCATATGCCGTCTATAAGCCTACACGAAGACAATTGCACAGGCTATTTACAACACAGAACGTCGCTATATTAATTAGTCAACGACGTTTCATAGATCTTCACAGAAATCAACTTTCCGTATAGATTGCTAGAATATGCTATCCCGCACTACGATACGATTATCTACATGCGTGACCATTACGCAGATCTGCAGAAAATTCAATATCGAAATTGAACAGCAGCCTTGTTACAGCGAGTATAACTCATAATCGTCAACGTTTCTGAGAAGTAATATGTACAACAAGTTCAGCTTAATTCTACAATTATGACGATACATTAATGTATACAGTCTACAAGCTGACAACTTGCAAGTTTATTTAAGAAATACACTTCGCTCTACCACCATGTATAGTGTAATAAAACACACTTTTGCCCTGAACTATTAATAGTTGTAGGGTGGTAGGGCGAAGTGTATTTCTTTTCTAAGATGCCAAATTTAATACTTTCTAAAGATAATTACGATTAATTTAAGGCAGAAAACAAACGACGGTGTCGGTGACCTAAATTACGAATCCTCGCACAGGGCTAACTGGCGCGCTGTTCTATTGATGTGTCTGCCCCCTACGTTAAGACGAACGTTACCAGAAAAAAACACATGATAACAGTTTGATGACGGTTTACGTTCGTATTAAATATCTTCTCTGAATTATTTTAATTACATCTGTCATTAACGCGTAAACCATATGGGGCAATATGAACGTTGCATTTCTACTACCAGCGTAAGTTTAGATCAGTACATCCAGAGGAAGTTGAGTAGTCAAGCGACATTCCACAATTGCATTGTGGGAATGTAAACATTACTTAACGTTACCGAAGTCGCTGAAAACTTGTGAGTCGAAATGACACATTTTAACCGTCGTAAAACATAAACGTAATGTTTCCACCAGTGATGTTAGCTGCGTGAAGCAACAGCAAACCAAGAAACTGGATGCAACGGTGTAGTTTACTGTAGGAGGCCGTACGAGGCGATGACAACTGACATGCATCGTGACGTCGCTTACATTGTGACATAATGTAAAATGGTTCGATCACGAGGGGGCACACTAGAATGGCGCAGTAACGGGATAACGTCATTCAATTGTTACGTCATCAAAAAACTATACCTTTATTGTCTGATAATGTATTTTTTTTTCGATTGTTCTAACCGCTAGGCATCTTAGAATGTACCTTTATATAAGGAAGTCGGAATTATATTCAAAACTGAAGTTACTTTCACGACAGCCAGGAAAATAACCTATTCAGCATTAATATTACAGAGCGAGGTATTTCGCGCCGGAGGTTTCGCGCGTTTACCATTAACCCTCGAAACACGTGGTCACTCGGGTAACTTCGGGAAGCTACGGTGAAGACCGACGATTATGCTAATATAAACGACGGCAAGATTTTATACAAGGTTTTTTCCTGCTACACCGGTGACATCACAGCGCGGGTATTCTACAGAATCAAAATGCCTTGTTCTGATTGGACCGCGATGGACAGCGACCTATGCAGAGGTCGATCTTAGTTCACAGTTCAAGACTTACGTTACAAGTGACAACTATATATCAGTGAACGAGCAAGCCTCCTTACAGTCCAGTTAATCTGAACCTTCATGATTGGGCTGCCTTCTTCAGGTTAGACACCTCCCCTGTCAAGTTGGGACGAGGGCACGGCAGTCAGGCGATTTTACATAAAGTTCAACGAGGACAGACACACCTGGTTGTGCACCTACATCGTCAAGGACTTCGCAGCGAATTTACCTAGACGACGGGATACAAGTGGATCTAAATCCACAGCGTCTCAGACTACAGCTGAATTTCATCATCAAGCTACTAACACAACTAGATGGTTAGTAAACCTACTTAAGCTTTCTGATTGGAGGATTAAAACGGAAGTTTCACGCTCCAACTTGGGGATCTGTATATAGTGCTCCAACACCTCACAAGTGAGGTTTATGAACACGCCTGGATGACATACTTGGACTTCATGATACGATGATTCTATCACGATGGCCAGCAAGAGCACTGTAAATTTATCTCCACCGAACCAAACAGGAGGGAAAAATGCATCAGATTATTTCCTCTATCATCAAGTTACACAGACTGAAGTCTCATGTACTACCATCTCCTTTTGGATCAGAACTGTCATACTACGTGTCTACAAGACTGATGGACCCGATCCGACCCTCCATGAGCTTCTAATACTCATGATATTAGAGCGTTAACTTCTACAATTGATCTACACAAATGTTATTTGAAATTATGGAGGGGTTATTTCTGGAGATCCCACATGGTGGTTGCCAACCATTATCTGAGAGATATCACCGCCGAGGACGCCTCAGGTATCCACCAACTGGGTCCCATGGTCCTCAGACAACAGTTGACAGTTCCTCGGAGAAGATAAGTCAATCTTACAGATTTCTACTTATCTTATAACAGTACTAAATAGCTACATGCTATATATAATTTGCTTAAGTTCTTTTTTATCATCACAGTACTATGATTATTACATCATACAATATATAAGTTAACAACTCTACAGAGTTTGTTATTATATATTTACCTTAAGTTAATCATATCTTAAGCGTAGTACTATTGTTACATTATAAATGCATTAGCTAACAAACTCTACAGAGTTTTTGGCTATTATATACGTAGCTTAAGTTAATTATATCTTAAGCATAGTACTATACTCATATTGTAAAATATATTAGCTTACAAACTCTACGGAGTTTTTGCTATTATATAGGTAGCTTAAGCTTATTCATATCTTAAGCTCAGTACTATGTTTATATCATATAAGTATATTAGCTAACAAACTCTAAAGAGTTTTTTGCTATTTGGCTTAAGTTTCATCATATCTTAAGCATTATGGTTACATTATAACATGTATTAGCTAACAAACTCTACGGAGTTTTTTGCTATTATATATGTAACTTAAGCTTATTCATATCTTAAGCAGTACTATGTTTATATCATATAGGTATATTAGCTATCAAACTCTAAAAGAGTTTTGCTATTATATATTTGGCTTAAGTTTCATCATATTTTAAGCTTTATGGTTACATTATAACATGTATTAGCTAACAAACTCTACGGAGTTTTTTGCTATTATATATGTAGCTTAAGGTTTCCTTCATATCTTAAGCTCAATACTATGTTTATATCATATAAGTATATTAGCTAACAAAACTCTAAAAGTTTTTTTGCTATTATATATTTAGCTTAAGGTTTTCCTTCATATCTTAAGCTCAATACTAGGTTTATATCATATAAGTACTCTAGCTAACAAACTCTAAAGGGTTTTTTGCTATTATATAATTAGCTTAAGTTCATCATATCTTAAGCAGTATGGTTACATTATAAAATGTATTAGCTAACAAACTCTACGGAGTTTTGCTTTTATATATATAGCTTAAGTTTAATCATATCTTAAGCTCAGTACTATGTTTATAACATAAAGTATATTAGTTAATAAACTCTACAGAGTTTTTGGCTATTGTATATGTAGCTTAAGTTAATTATATCTTAAGCACAGTACTATACTCATATTGTAAAAATATATTAGCTAACAAACTCTACAGAGTTTACTATTATATAGGTAGCTAAAGCTTATTCATATCTTAAGCTCAGCACTATGTCTATATCATATAAGTATATTAGCTAACAAACTCTAAAGAGTTTTGCTATTATATAATTAGCTTAAGTTTAATCATATCTTAAGCTTAGTACTATGTTTATATCTTAAAGTAATTTAGCTAACAAACTCTAAGGAGTTTATACTAGCATATTAACAAGCTTAAGTCTATTAGTCTTAAGCATTGTATTGATGTTATATATACTTTATCATAATAAGTACATTGTAATAAGTACATTGTAATAACCTTTATATGGCAGCTGATAAGTTAGCAGCAGGAATTCATCAGTTCAGTGCCTTTATGAAGTTCCCATAGGGTTATTACAATCATCACAGTTCAAATCACTAATTATTAAAATCCAAAGTATTATATATTCCCACCTCCTTTTTCCGTAGGATTCTACAAACAAAAGAGCATGAGTCAGGATAAGGAAAAATATGTAATTTTTAGAGTAAAATTGATATTTTATACTTATCCTGACTCATGAGGTAAGCCCTCCCATCCTCCCCACATAACACTTTGGATTTCCCTGTAAATTCAAATGTTGGGCTCAGTATATGAGGAGAGAGTGAGGCACATGGGTGGAGGTGTCGCCCTCGTTCCCGAGCTTGTGGAAGGGAGGTAACTCGTGGTGAGTACTAATTAGTGATTTTACATTGAAGGGAGCTTCAATTAGGGAGATACAAGTGTTCCACTATGTTCGCAAGAAGAAGAAGACAAGCAAAAAGAGCATGAGTCAGGATAAGTATAAAATATCAATTTTACTCTAAAAATTACATTTTCAGATAGTTTTATTAACAATATGGATCTATCAATAAAATCATAAGCCTTTTTAAAGTCTATGAAAGCTAAAAACGTTGATTTCTTAAGTGATTTCTGAGTTTCAACAATGGATGTCAGTGATGAAATGTGCTCCACTGTAGATCTACCCCCCCTAGTAGAGTTTGTAGCTCTTGTTCATGAGAGAACTCCCTCTATATGATAATGGATCATACTTGTCAGCACACAATGAATTCGAGATGGGATTGATAATACTGTTAATCCACTCTCTTGGTATTTTCCCACTGGAGAAACACATATTAAAAAGGCTATGTAAAAACTGTAAAGTTAACAGGTATATTGTCGCATCCTGGTGATTTCTTTCTTCTTGCCGATTGCACGTGAGGGATTATTAAGCTGAGATGATAGTTGTCTACTTCGGTTACATCCCTTGGTTCCTGTGAAGAAATATAATCCACGTCAGAGCTCACATTATTTCCCTTGTTACCAGACAAGTACCATCAGAAAGCCTCACTTCAGTCGGGAAGATATGAATCCTGTTAAAACCAACTCCAACTTTTCCTATCTTTTTCCAGAACTCATCTTTATTTTCCTCGCAGAGACCTTCTAAATCATAAAGACTTTCCCCAAGTAAAAGACATGTATTTTTCCTTATCCTGACTCATGCTATTTTGCTTGTCTTCTTCTCCTTGCGAACGTTAGTGGAACACTTGAATCCCCTTTTTGAAGCTCCCCTCAAAAAAGCAGACGTAAAATCACTACTCACCAAGAGTTATGTCCCTTCCCAGTTTTGGCGACCCGTCTCCCAGCTCCTCACTCTCTCCTTCTTCGCCCTAGTGGACGGTTGAGAGATCATCTGGGTCTCCTATACGGCACTATATCCTTTTCTAACTTAGATATTACCCTCTAAATTACCTGTATAAGGTTTCAGGGAGTATCCTTCTACAATATGCTTTGAAATTTATTATCAAATTTGACTGTTAATTCACGTTTTTACGTGATTGTTCAGTTTGTTTACATTTCATGAAAACCTGTTTTCGTTGCAGGTTTAGGTTCTCTGCTGCAGACCCACACTTATTGTGCCCAAGTTGCACAACAACATGTACTTCCAGCTCTCGCTGTAATATTTGTCAGCATTTATCAGATTTTGATTTTAATAATTATCAATTTTTTCTGCTTAGACGTGCTAAGGATAGATCCAGACGGCTGAGTCTATAAGGAACCGGTTGTTGCTGTCAGACGAGATGCTTCCTTCCAGTGATCTTCCGGAGGCGTCTTCGGAAGATGGTCATGGGATAGAGACCTCCATTACATTGAGGAAGAGATCGTCTTGTTCGGACAACTCCTCAGCCCATACTAAGAAGAAGAAGCCCTCTGCAGTTAAGCCTTCATCGAAATCTTCTGGGGGTTCATCACACAATACCAGGACCTTTTCTACTGAGATCGTCCCGATTGATGAAATAGGCATATACGACGAACTTCCTATCCTCATCCCAGAAGTATTGCCTGAAAAGAAGTCGAAAGCCTCAGCTACGATAACGTCAGCCACCTTATCTACGCAGTCCGAAATACCCTTAACGCAGACATCACGGACCCATGAGGTACAGCGATCCTTGGACCATATCGCTACCCTCTCAGATGCGTCGTCACTACAACAGTCGTCGCAGTCGTTCAACCCCCGGGACCTTTATGCAGCAATTCTCCCAACAGATGATGTACCTGATGGAGAAAAGGTTCGCGCAGGAAAGGACCTTGCATGATGGACAGCCAGGTGGCTCTCATGCTCAAGTCAACAACCTGCGCGAGGGACCATTGCTGCATGAAGGACCCCGCACTGGTTGTGCGTCTGCGATGTCTGCTAGAGGAACTAGCACTCTGCACGACTCGAACGAACCTGCACGAAGGAGGAATGAACGTTCACCGGACCTAAATAGATCGTCATCTCAGGATGAGATTTATGAAGGACCTTCACGCAGGGAATCTACAACGCAGAGAAAGAAACTTACACCTCCGAGAAGGTGCATAGAGGCGTCTCAGGACTCTGACCCTCATCAGAATCACTCACCTGCGCGCAGGTCTTCGGGGAAGGTCGTCTAGAACGTCAACATCTCCACGCAGGTCTCCACGAAGGTCACCACAGAGGACCATATTGCCTTCAGGAAGGCAATCACGGAAACGAAGGCGCACACCTCCAGGCAGGTCTCAAAGCAGATCTCCTTATAGAACTTCTCAAAGTTCTACATACACATCTCCACGTAGGTCTCCACGCAGATCTCCATGCACGGAGGACACTCAGCGACGATATTCAACTGGACATGACACAGAGGACGATGGCGGAATCATATTTTCCGATTCAGAGATCAAGTATTGGATGGCTAACGGACTGGACCTGGCTTCACCCTCTAAGGAGGAGAATGAAGCACTCACGTACCTAATGACGGATGATGATGTGGACACCATCACCCTACCTCCAACTGACCCTGACTCAGACGTACCTGAGGACCTTGATGCAGCCTTCAGGAAGGCAACAAAATTCCAGGCCCCAAGTATTCCGCAGTTCAACGCAAAGAAGTTCTTACTACATAATATGGACCCCTTCATGAAGGCACCAGAGATAGATGAGAACTATAAAATTGTCAACGACTCCCGGACCAAATCTTATAAGATTGATGACAAAAAGCTGGCTGAGATAGACACTATGACCAGGCGGACCTTCTTCGGACTTACCATATCGAAGGCAATTAATGAGACGCTCATCTCGAAGTTCAGGAACTCAACTTCTGAGGAGGACCGGATGATTTATTCTGCCTTACTAATACAGAAAAAGGACCACCAGTTTATGTCAGAGCATTTGGCATCCATATCAGCGGCATTGACGCTTGCCAGAAGACAGGGACTTTTGTCTTCATGCAACTGGAGCGAACGCTTTACTAAGACTCTCTATAGAGCGCCGTGGTCTACAACATCGGTCTTCGCGGGAGAGATTGACGAGGTTGCCAGGGAAGTCACGAAGGAATCCAGGGAGGTGATGATGATAAAGTCTATTGATACACTAGCCAGTGTTATCAGGCAGACGTCCCAACGCTACTCCGGCAAATCTAAATTTGCAGGCATCCAAAGCGCAAGAGAAAAGAAATATGGGACCTCCATAGGAGGAAAGGACTCTTTTCGTCACTCATCCGGGAACTATAGACGACAATCCAGACGAGGCAGGGCACCCAGAAGTGCCAGAGGCTCTAGACGATGAAGGACGGGTACAGAACGAATGGAGTCTTCCACCCCCAGCCGTTCCTATACAACCTTCCCAAGTGGGTGGACGTCTACAACGCTACTGGGAGAATTGGGGAATTCTTCAGGACCAATTTGTACCCAACATCCTGCGCACAGGATATCAAATACAACTACAAGCAGCCCCTCCTTTGACGGACAGGCCTCAGGGCTTCAACATCGCGGCCCGTCAGATAGAGAGGCTGCGTGAAGCTGTCACATCTCTACTAGAGAAGGACGCTATAGAAGTGATAGATCAGGACCAGATCTCACCAGGTTCTACTCCCCAGTTTTCCTTGTACCAAAGAAAAACTCCAAAGAAAAGTTCCGACTTATATACAACATGAGGAAATTCAACAGAGATTATCTACGCAGACCGGCAAAATTCAGAATGATTCATCTGCCTCAACTACTACATCTCGTTCGTCCGTCGGACCATATGGCCAGCATAGATCTACAGGACGCATACCTGCACATCCCTATACATCCGGAATCAAGGAAGTACCTAAGATTCCTCCTGGACGGACGACACTACCAATGGAAAGTCCTTCCATTTGGAATATCATCGGCCCCCTGGTTGTTTACACGAGTGACAAAGCCCATCATCACATATCTACATCATCGAGGTCTACACAGTGCGTTCTACCTAGACGATGGGATTCAAGCTCATCAAGATCCCAGTCATCTCAGACTGCAACTAGACTTCACCATCAGGCTTCTCACTCAACAAGGATGGATAGTGAATCTCCTCAAGTTGGAACTAGAGCCTACACAGGATCTGCAGTTCCTAGGAATTCGACTCATCACAACAGAAAACCGCATAGCGGTTCCAGAGGACCGTTGGCTGAAGATACAACACATGGTATCTCAAGCTCTACTCTCTCTGTGGCCACTACGAGATTGGCAAAGCCTTTCGGGTCTCCTCACGTCAGCGCAGGACATGACCCGCAAAAGGAGACTACACCTATGCCGACTCCAGGTCTTCGTGAATGCCCATCTGGACGATCCGGACCCCTTCGGACTTCCGGACAGACTAAAACCATATCTACTATGGTGGACTCTGAGATCGAATGTTTGCGGAGGGACCTACATAGCAGAGCCGGAGTGCAATACTCATCTCTACATGGACGCATCTCTTCAGGGATGAGGAGCGCACCTCGACAACAAAGTGTCAGCTGGGAAATGGACGTTACAGGAGAAAAGTCTGCATATCAACATGCTAGAGATGAAAGCAGTCATAAATGCCATACTCCACTGGACCAGCATTCTAAAAAATGCTCATCTGATGATACATACGGACGACTCCACAGTGGCTTTCTACATAAACAAACAAGGATCGACAAGGTCGGCGAACCTTCTGAACCTTTGCTTTCATCTGTTCAGCATAACGGACGATCTGAACATTCACATAAAAGCATGCCACATTCCAGGAGCCAAGAATGTGATAGCAGACGCACTATCTCGTCCAACACAACCATCCCCAACAGAATGGATGCTACATCAAGAGATCTTCAAACAGATCATACAAGAGATAGGAGCTCCGCTCATAGACTTGTTCGCCACAAGATTCAACAATCAACTGGCAACATTCGTCTCTCCAATACCAGATCCACGAGCATGGGCAACAGATGCTCTAAGCATCTCTTGGGAAGGACTAAACGCTTACGCGTTCCCGCCTCCAGCTCTAATACCGCAAGTGTTGCAGAAAATCATGCAGACGAGGAACCTGCAACTGCTTTTGGTCACGCCTTATTGGCCAGCGAGAATGTGGTTTCCCATTCTCATACAAGAACTAGGACCTCCTCAACTGCAACTACCAGAGTGGACGAACTTGCTAGTACATCCGCACACCAAGCAAGCACATGGGAACCCCACAGTGTTCAACCTACACGCATGGACCGTATCAAGGCTTGCTTGAATAAGAGAGGATACTCCGCCAGGGCAGCGAAAGCGGTCACGCTAGCTTTACGCAAATCAACCCGCAACTTGTATGACGACAAGTGACAAAGCTTTGAGACCTATGCTTTGAGGAAGGGCTTCACAGCCATGAAAGCGACACACCCTCAAGTGGCGGACTATCTTTGTCATCTAAGACAAACAAAGCGGTTAAAAGGTTCAACACTCTCAACATACGTAGCGGCATTGAGCTCAGTTATCACCATGAGGACGAGTGTAAAACTGACTAAGGTACCAGAGATACTGGCCTTACTACGGTCCTTCAAGTTGGAAGACCAACAACAGAGATTTAAAGCTCCGGCTTGGGACCTCAATATAGTTCTACAGCATCTCACCAGTGACGCTTATGAACCATAAGATAGGACATCTTATGAGTTCTTGACACAGAAAACTCTATTTCTGATTGCCTTGGCAACAACAGCACGGATGTGGGAAATATAAGCTCTGGACTTTGAACGGACACAATTTGATGCGCACCGCAACATCGTACATATGGGACTAAGATGGGACTTTATAGCAAAGAATCAACTGCCAGGTCAACCCGAAAGACAGTTCCACATCCCAGCATTATCATCAGTCCTTGGGCCTCAGGATACACAGGACCTATCCTTGTGCCCAGTAAGAGCATTAAAAGTCTACCTACAAAGGTCTAGGCCCAGGAGACGAAAATATCTGAGTCAGGAGGTTGTCGTAGAACATGTCTGGTAGAACATTTTTTAGGTAAATAACATACCGGTACTCATATGCAAAATGAACATGTACTATCACTTTTGTGTTCTAATTTCAACCACATAACGCATCAAGAATAGTCACATCGTATACTGCTCACATAAAGTAGGGGATATTGAAATTTAACAAAGCGGCGAAAAGACAGGAATGTAGATTTCTCCGAGTACTTTAGGTATGACGTATTTCAGTGGCATTTAGAAGTTGTACATTGATGTCCAAGATATTTATGGATTAAACTTCTTTTTTAATTTCTCTCACGACGTTTCGAGACCATTCCAGGTCCCTTCATCAGGTGAACTGGCAGTTAGGACTATATAGGATAACCATTGGCCCACCTTTGCATGTTTCACATTGACCACCAGGTGTCCTGAGATCCGAAAACATTGGACCCAAAGGCACCAGGGGGGGGTGTGTGTTATGAAAAATCACACCATGTTTCACACGTGCAAATGATGAGTGAAGGTTCACCTTGGACTTCAATGCCATTTTCACGCCGCTACGAACAAGGATTCATTTTCCATGATGATAACGCCGGGACTCACCGTGCTCGAGTTGTGCTTGACCATCTCCGACAGCACCAAACCCAAACTCTTACATGGCCAGCGATTTCCCCCAACCTCTCCCCCATAGAGCATGTGTGGGATATGCTCGGACAACGAGTGCAGGGGCGGCACCCCATGTTAGGACTTGGCCGAACTGGGCGTGGCACTCCAAGAGGAATGGCAGTGGATTCCTCAAGTTGACATTGGTCACCTCATTAGGATTATGAGACGTCAGTGTCATATTTGTTTGGCTGCTAATGGTGGGCCAACCCATTATTAACCAGTTTGTGACATTTGGGTTATCACCCATGGTGAACTTCGCATTGTCTACAAAGAACAAATTATAGGCGTAAACATTCCCTCTGGATTATGGTTGCCTTATTCCAGACACATACAGAATGGAAATGAATTTTTTTAACTAAGTCATAGCTATCCCTAGTGGTATGCTTAAAAGAGTTATGCAGTTATCTCCCTTGGCTGTGACGTCACAACGTAGTTGTTGAAAACCTCTCATAATTTTTCTCTATGGACAACACAGAAGATGTGTTTACAGAGTGGAAGTGTTTTCAAAATTTTCAAAGAATTACAAGACTCCCGGTCAGTAGTGTCGCATTGGTTGATGTTTCTGACCATCGCATTCTATATTTTGTACATATTGCTTGCGTTTTATTCTACTTTATTGAACCCGCCAAAAAGCACATGTCACAAGCGCGTATCTGCACGTGTTTTGTCTGTGCCTCGTGCTTCACGGGTCCTCCCTGTTCTGTTTATAAGATGTTCATTGTGTCTATAACTTTCCATGTAGTCCGTGTTCCCCATGGCGTTTTGACCCATGGCCACGGCTACTCAGTCTGTTGATCTGTCGGCGTCCACGGGACAAACACAGACACAGCTGGCTATCCATCCAACCGTCCCAGACGAGACCACGGGTCGAGGTCTGTCGGACTGGTTCATACTAGCGTCGGGTATGGTTCCATGGCGTCGGACCTTCCCGTCCTGCCACCCCCCTATGCTGGGGACCCACAGGATCCCTCAGCCAAGCGGATCTTCCGGCCACGCCGTAGCCACGGCTGGTCGGTGGGCTGGCATCTCGGGATACGTCCCGGATCAGCCTGACACGGATGTCGACGAGGTCGGCGGACGGCGATCGTTTTTTGCCTGCATGGTGGGGTTGTAGCCACAACAGCTCAACGGCAGCGGCAGTGGTTGGGGCACGCCCCCGGGGTCGTATGCCGTACAACTCATATAACGCCGGCAAGAGCCATAGTCTAGAGTCTAGTTTTTTGTAGACAGTTGGGATGCTTTATAGTCTGTACCCGGGTAGTCGAGTATCAACCATGGAGTGAGCGTATTAAGTTTTCACGCCTCACTGAGCAATTTTCCAGTAGTGTAGTGGTTAGAGCATCCGCCCGGAGAGCGGAAGGTCGCGGGTTCGATCCCAGACCGCGTCATACCAAAAGACGTTAAAATATGGTACTTGTCGCCGGGTCTCACGTGCCATCTCTTTGCCATCCTTCTCTGGTTAATGGCATTTGCAATTCTCACCTTAACTCCTGGTATTGGATCGGGTGGTGAGGCTTGCTGACGTGGGTAACATAATGTGTCACCGTATCCCAAGTGCGTAGAAACCACCTCCGTAGTGTAGTGGTTAGAGCGTCCGCCCGGAGAGCGGACGGTCGCGGGTTCGATCCCAGACCGCGTCATACCAAAAGACGTTAAAATATGGTACTTGTCGCCGGGTCTCAGGTGCCATCTCTTTGCCATCCTTCTCTGGTTAATGGCATTTGCAATTCTCACCTTAACTCCTGGTATAAGGGACTCGGGGGTTGTCGATCTCGTCTAGCCTCGACAATCTGTTACGCTTGGCATTGTATAAGGTAGCTATATATTTTTTCATCATCTGAGCCTATTACGTTGTCTACTATTTCGGGTATTCACCCGTTCCATTGGAATCTACCTCCGGCCACGGCTTCCAAACAACCCGGTACAGTTCTTTAAAGTACTCTGTATCACATACAAGAGTCTAAATGGCATAGCACCAGAATTTCTAATCGTTTCAGTGAATTGCCCCTTCAACCACCCAGACAACTGCGATCTGGAAGCAATTCTAATTGAATACTCCTTCTTACAGACTGCCTTGGCCTCTTATTGAGAATGCTCTTTCAGTGGTTGCGCGCCATCACTGTGGAATAGTCTGTTCCTCGCTATAAACTGTTTCCATGTTTTAATTGCGTTCAGATCACATCTTTCAACGCGTCTCTTTCACTGTACTATTAACTCAAACCTCACTTTGTAGCGTTTGAGCATCCACTTTGTGGTTGGATTTTGCAATATGTAACTTTCATTATTACTTATCCTATCTTACGGTATGCACCTCTCTTCTTCTTCTACGACCATGTGTGGAAACGTGCTGTAGGCTAAGTTGAATCAAATCTTACTTTTGAATCAAAAGCAACTTTTCCACTGCTGATCCACATGCTTTGCGTGTGGATTGTATAGGCTGTTGTAGTTGGTCACATCGGTGTTCTGTTTGTTCACGCTTCAATGATGATGATTTTTCTGAATATCGACGGGTTGCATCTAGACGTAGATTTTTTAGAGGTGGCCTTAAGACTCCTACTTGAGCAAGTATCTCCGTCGTCTCTTTCGTCATCAAACGTCTAGTCCCGTCTCCATTCAAGTTTTATCTGCTCCTAGAGTGGTACCTAGTGCTAACAACCTCTGTAGGACAGTCTCGGCCTTTTACGTTGGCAGGTGGTGGTTTCCAGTGCGCCGCTTTGGTTGAGTGCTCCACCCCCCCTCTGCTATGGGGGGTTCGCTTGGTGAAAGCGTTCACTCTCATGTTGCGAGTGCAGTCAGTTCGGCGCTTTCAACCACAGGGATCAGTTCGGCGCTTCAACCTATGCGCCGCTTGCTTCCAATGCGGCGTTTTGTTCCAGTTCGGCGCTCTCATATCTTTCTGTGGTGACATCAGCCATGACGGTAGCATTCAGTGCGGCACTTTCAACATTTCCGTACATTGCAGGCGCATTCGATTGGATCAACGCTTCAGCCCAGTGTGCCTTTTCGATTAGATCAACGCTTCAGACTAGTGTTCTGTTTTCAATTAGAACAACGATTCAACTTAGTGAACTGTTGTTTGATTGGAACACCTTTCAGTCCAGTACACCTTTACTGTATGGTACGACGTTTAAGACGAATGCACCGGTCCTGATTGACTCAGCGCTTTAGAACCTGATCACTTGACACAACTTGATCACAGTACCGAACCAGATCACCTAATGGATCCTGATCGCTGCACCATACCAGATCGCCGCTAACAGTATTCGCCGATCCGACAGTGTTCGCTGGACTGTCAGCTTTCGCCGAATCATCTGGTTCCCTCTATGCGCATACTGTCATCATGGTTTGTTTACTAGTTAGCACACTACGGTACCTACAGTGACTTTGTCTACTGCAGTTCTACTTCAACACTTTTTCCAACTTCGGCGTTGATACCTCATTTCTACAGTTTTTACCGGTGCACAGCTTGGCTTCAGGGTTACGTTTCCTGCTTCTACGGTGTTTGTGAACAGACAGAGCGTTCACACCAGTATGCCGCTCTCTTATGTATCAACGCTTCCATCCAGTGCGACACTTTCTTATGTATCAGCGCTTCCATCCAGAGCGCCGCTTCACTCCAGTGCGCCGCTCTCTTATGAAGCGTTGACTCGTCGCGCCGGGGACCCGGGTTCGAGTCCCCACATGGGTACAGTGTGTGGGGCCCATTTCTGGTGTCCCCTGTCGTGGTGTTGCTGGAGTGTTGCTGGGAGCGGTGTGAGGCCGAAGTCACTCACTCCTATGTATCAACGCTTCCATCCAGTGCGACACTTTCTTAGGTATCAACGCTTCCATCCAGAGTGCCGCTTTACTCCAGTGCACCGCTCTCTTCTGTATCAACGCTTTCGTCCAGTACGGAGCTTCCAGTTAGTGCATCGTTTCGGTTGGTTGGCCTCTACACTACTGCGGTGATGGATGATCTCGGATTTTTAAGATTCCCCCGTCATCTACCATCCGATCTTCACCTTTCATGAATGATTCGATTCACCGAATCTATCTACCTTTCGACGTAGATATCAGCTCTACAACCTGACATATTTGTCCAGAAACTTGACGATGATGTGAAAGGAAGGGTGCTGAGGCATGCGAAACAGACCACGATTACACCCAGTGATACACCACACAGCTACTACGAGTAGTCTGTATATAGTAACAAGACTCAGTGAAGCGTCGTACAATATTCCTGCATATCTAGCTGGTCTATTTATACACAGTTTCTGCGTGTGGTACCAGCAGTGATGTTTGGTCAAGTAGGTAGCGTCACTTTACCCAGATTTTATGGGTTGGGACTCGCCTGATTGATTTATATCCGTGTTGTCCGGGTTTTTGTCGTTATTGCATTGTGGGTAGCATTTGCAATGGCGGACTACTGTTTGTTTACCAGAGACTTTTGATGGTACATCGATTAGGAAGTACCTGACAGACTTGTCTTGGTCCCCCGGAACGGATACCTATCCCAGCCTTTAATTGCCTGTGATGATGAACGGTGCCATTCCCGGTAGGAGGGATTATGTCGAGTTTGTCAGTCAGCCGGGAGATACAGTTTACCGAGGGTGCCAGACGGAATCGCCGAGACGCTTTCACTTTGGCTGGGTTTACTCATTTTTTTAGCTGAAGGCCTCAGTTCAGAGGTCACTGCAGCTATGTCTGGACTGTCCGTAGGCATCGATGTTACTACCTTCGCCTCTTTATCGAACGTGTCTGGAGTCATTGGTCTTTTTTACCTCTGCCATTCCATCAACTTTACCAATATTCCGGTAGATTGACGATCCCATGCATCATATGTACTAACTTTCTCACTCCATCTGATGGACCAACACTTCATTTGGCGAACTATACGTTCCTACAATCATTGTTTATATGGCCTTCATCACTATGTACAATGTGTACGTTCCCGGCATCTCCATGCCACGAACCTCCTACATTCAGGACTTCTTCAGTGCTGTCATGGTAGCTTGGCTACTCGAACGTATCTTATCTCAGACGGCTGTTCTACTCTCCACAATCGACACTCTCCTTTAGAAACTTGCGATCGAGCCCTGGGCCTGGCTCCAACTGACCCGGGGTTCTATTTGCCAATCTTTCTGGTGCCAAAGAAAGATTTGGACAAGTTGAGACTAATTTTCAATATGAAGGTTTTCCATAAAATGATTCTACAACCTCCGCCTCACTTTCGTATGGTGTCGGTGGCTCTTCTCAACAATCATCAAGCCGGGAGACTACATGGTCAGTCTCGATCTCCAGGATGAGTACCTTCACATCCCGTTTTTCTGGCTCTTTCGCAAGTTCCTTCGGTTTGTCTTCGAGGGCACCCACTATCAGTGGTGTGTCCTCCCATTTGGAATTTCTTCGGCCCCGTGGCTGTTTACACGGGTAACGAAGCCTATCACCAGTTACCTTCACTGCAAGGGAATAGTGTTCGAGGTTTACATCAACGACTGCATTCAGGCGCAGACCGATCATGCCCTTCTTCTTGTCACATGCAGTTTGCGATACAGCTTCTTTGCCAATTAGGCTGGTTAATCAATCTGCAGAAATCGGAACTAGTCCCTATGCGCCGTCTTCAATTCATTGGAGCAGTGTTCAACACAGAGGTCAACAAACTCTTTGTCCCGAGGGATCGTTTCTGCAAGATACAGCGATTGGTCTCTCTGGCACTGGCGCACCCCAGGACGCTTCGTCAGTTGAAGGAGCTCCTGGGCCTCTTGACGTCGGCTCAGGCGTTGACCCTCAGGGGTCAACTACAACTTCGTCCCTTGCAGTTCTTTCTAGCGCGCCTTACATCAGAGTGGGAGATCCCGTTGCCTTGATCACTCTACCTCTGGAGCTCCATCCCCATCTCCTGTGGTGGATGGAAGAAATGAATGTTTGCGACGGAGTTTGTTAAGGGCCGTTTGTTCCGTCTTACCACCTGTATGTGGATGCGTCTCTACATTGGTGGGGAGCTCATCTTCTCAATCAACAAGTGGCAGGGCGGTGGTCTCCCATCAATCGCGCCTGTCACATCAACATTCTGGAGTTCAGGGCGGTGATGCTTGCAATCAGTCACTGGCAGGATGTCCTACGAGCAACTTCCCTCATGATCCGGTCGGACAACGCAGCGGTGGTTTGGCATATCAACAGGATGGGGTCCACGGGGTCCACTCAACTGCTGCAGTGGACCCAACGGTTCTTCGATCTGATGGACTTTCTCCACATCTTGGTACGAGCCAACCACATTCCGGGGGTGAAGAATGTCATCACAGATTCTCTGTCCCGACCGAGTCGTCCCTCTCCAACGGATTGGAAATTACATCTTCAGGTGTTCCAGACCTTTTGCCTTCCGTTGACGGCTCCGACAGTGGATCGCTTCGCCACTCGATTCAACCATCAGCGTGCCTCGGTTTGTGTCACTGATTCCGGATCCTCTGGCTTGGGACCTCGATGCTGTAGCCATTCCGTGGGAGGACCTGAACGTTTACACGTTTCCGCCAGTGGCCCTTCTTCGTCGCATATATGTGAAACTGCGCGCAACTCAGGGGATGACTCTGCTTTTGGTTGCGCCCTATTGGCCGGCCAGAAGTTGGTTCGTAAACCTTCAAGACCTAGCCGAACCAGATCCCGTGCCACTTCCCGTTCGACCCGATCTCCTGGTACATCCGCACTCCGACCAGCTACATTGGTCCCTGTTGACGCTCCATCTGCACGCTTGGCGCATCTACATCGGTTGTTAATGGCGAAGGGCTATTCTAAACGGGTGGCTACTGCCATTACTACAGCACATCGTACTTCTACGAGGTCACTCTACGATGACAAATGGAAGAATTTTGAAGCGTATTGCAGGAAGAAGGGCGTCTCGTCCCCCACTACGGCCTCCCTGTAGATGGTGGCAGAGTACCTTCAGCATCTCCGAACCTCCAGAAACCTCAAAGGTTCTACACTATCTACCTACCTGGCTGCTCTTAACACCGTTATTGCAGCGGCCTCGGGTGTGAAGGTGTCCACTGTCCCTGAACTCCAGTCTCTCCTCCGGTCTTACAAACTGGCTGACCAATCTCGGAAGTTCCGGCCTCCAGCTTGGGATCTTTCCGTTGTACTTGCTCATCTCACGTCAGCTTATTACGAACCTTTGGAGGAGAAAGATTTCGAACATGTCTCCTTTAAGACCTTCTTTCTCTTGGCCTTGGCTACAGCTGCCCGTTTTTCCGAGTTGCATGCTCTTGATGTTTCTCGAGTGCGGTTTGAAAGGTCTAGACATGCGAGAGTTTTCCTTGGTTTGCGGTTAAAATCAGTTACCAGGACAGCCGGATCGCACATTCACGATTCCGCCATTGTCCACTATCTTGGGCCCAGATGACACGGAGGATCTGTCCTTATGCCCATTGTGTGCATTAAGGATTTACCTAGCTGCCTCACAGGATCGCCGCTGACTGCGTAAGAGATTGTTCATTCCATTGTCTACTGCCTCCACCTCGGAAGTCTCCCGTACTACCTTGGCGTTTTGGATGCGAACTACGATCCTGCGTGCTTATGCCTTTGCTGACCTACCTCATGAGATTCGAGCTCTTGTCTCCACCAGGGCTCTTCACAGAAATCCCTGCAGTCCATCATGTAGGGCTGTTTTTGGAGATCCGATACAGTGTTTGCTTTGCATTACCTGAGGGACCTATCGGTTACAGACATGGAAGGTCTACATCAATTCGGCCCCATGGTCCTGGCGCAGCAATTGTCATCGGCCCGTGTTCGCAGATAAAGCAATCCTTCCTTGGTCGGTTTTGCTCTGTACCTAATATAAGATATCGATGTAATCCATATCTTGGTACTTTTTTCTCTTGGGCTTAGATCATTCTCACCTATGGGAATAGGGCGTGTCTGCACTGTCATAAGTTATGACTTGATAGACTGTTAGGGCAGTCTTGTGCTACATGCAGAGATGATCGACACTCCGCTTACTGACCTCTACTCTCTCAGCAATTACGGCAGTGAAGTGTTGATTTCCGATTACATACATGGTTTTCGAAGCGTTCTGCTCCTGAGTCCTTTCTCACCTTTGGTAAGTTAGGGAGATTGGTACTGAACGTTAAACTAGTTGAGCAAGAACTATTCCCTCTTTCACCGCCTTCCAGCGTGTGTCTGTTGGGGTCGTTTCAAGCAGGGACTTTCCAGATTAAGGTCCTCGACTTTAATTCACTGGGGTCATATGATAAATCGCGGGGCGGCGGGGCCTACTTGCCAAACTGCATCCTTTTGCTTGTCAAAAGTTGCGGCCGAAAACCACATTAATTCGGGAGCGCCCACTCCCTAGAGTTTTTGTGCTGTGTAAGCCAAGGGGTTACGTGAAGAAACCAATCTCAAGTTGGAGTTTGCATATCGGGAGTTGGTGCTTTCTCCTGGCCTCCTTGGGTTATGCGTTTTTCCTGGTGGTAGTAACGGGCTAATCTGCGACCCGCCTACCAGCCGTGGGATTATGCATACCGTGAGATAGGATAAGTTTAAAAATTTGAAAATTTGATTATAAATTGTATATTTATATACTTATCCTATCTCACGCGAGAGGACCCACCCGACCTGCCCCACATCACAGATTACTGGAAGCTCCAAGACGAGAATGACAGGCACAGGTAGTCACATGATCATCTTAGCGAGTTGCACGCTTACGGAGATGATTGGCAGGTGCTGATGTCGGAGTGGGGGCAGAGGTCAGGGCGGGTCAGAGGCCAGTAAGATTTGATTCAACTTAGCCTACAGCATGTTTCCACACATGGTCATAGAAGAAGGAGAGAGGTGCATACCGTGAGATAGGATAAGTATATAAATATACAATGTATAATAAAATTTTCAATATTATTTTTCAGAATTATTACTGAATTAGCAACACCACGGCTATATTCGAGGCCAGGGTTAGAAATCAATCCGCTTTCCCACGAGGCGACGGCAGTTCAGGTAGCACATGCGTCGGACCAGGTGATGGCCAGGTGAATGAATCAGATAACGGGGATGACACGTGCGTTTTCTTGCCAGAATGCACTGTCAGCTGGGCGCTCCACGGGAGGCACGGGCGATATACCGTTAGGTTGGAAACAAGCCTGATATCCAGTCACTGAATACAGGCAAGTGTGTTTATTCATTTGCCTCTATATAACCCAGCAGGGTACATGGGTACCTGGTGGGATAAATCATGTGGCTATTCTATTTTCTCGCGCCTCTTTGCAGCATGGGTTATCAGGGGTAATAACAGGTAACATGTCAACACCTTGAGCATTTGCCTTGTACCTGGAAAAGGCGTGTTATAGGGCACATTTATTGTTCTAACAAGTGCCTATTATCCCTCTGCATTCTGACAGATCTTGGAAGGTGTATTCTGTCGTTCGTTTACTTTTAGATCATCCTCATCTCCCTAAACACGCTCATGGCATCTTCCGTTGGTCTACCTACTTCTGCCATGCTTTGCGACCTTGTTTTAAGCTGGGCCCCGTCTTGCTTATAGCAATATACGCAATGTGGCGCAAGTTCGCGAGCGCAACGAGAGCCGGGAACCAGCTTGGGAACCAGCTTAGACCTTGTGTAAGCTACAATATAACGACTTATTTCATTGGCTGATAAATAGTATTTACTGCGGACTGAATGACGCTGATTGTTAGGTTGTCGATTGTTACGGGTGGACATGAGTTTAATCATGGGTTTAATCAACGGCGCATTGATTAGTGATATCCTTTTCTTTGAAGGTACGTTTCTTTAGACATTTGACGCGCCATTGGAGATGCGCTGTAAGAATTTTATGCACTATGTGGGACATTATTCTGTGATCTTGTGTCTGCGTTCACTGTACAACGTGGCTAGACAATTCAGTCACAATATTGTATATACGAAGGCTTAGCATCCTCGGCTAGGGGTATGGATAGACAAGCCCATGTTAACCTTGTTAAGATGGGGTTGTTTTTCCTCGCCAGTGCTTCAAATTGATAGGGATTTCACACATCTGTTCTCGAAATTATCCCAAACTTTCATTCACATTTAAATCACGTTCCTCCTAGTCCAAGGGAGTTTTAGGATTTTTCCTTATCCTGACTCATGATCTTTGCTTATCTCCCTTTCCCTTTCGAATGGTAGTGGAACACTTGAATCCCTTGAAGTTCCCGAAGCGGACGTACAATACTCACCCACGAGTTACCTCCCTTCCTCTTTCCCGCGCAAACGTACCATGTGACGTGCCCAGACTTGTCACGCTCTCCCTTTTCGCCCAAGCGGATGGTTGGGCGAGCACTGGAGTCCCGTATACGGCAATCTATCATTTATATATAGGCCTATTCTTCTAAATTAAGCTGTGTATGGTTTTGTTTATAATTACGATGTAGTATTTTTACAAATTTGTTAAAATTTATTGACTTTCACTCGTGTTTTCATCGTGTTGTAACTTTGTTTACAATTCATGAAATCCTGCTGTGTGTGTAAACACAGATTTTCTCTGGCTGATCCTCACCCCCAATGTCCTTCGTGTACAGATGTATTGATTGAACTGAATTACAATTTAATCAATATCTGTCTTATGTTTATAGACGTGCCATGGATCGGGTGAAAAAGACATCTCTAGTCACATGTGATAAATCTGGACATCATCCCAAAAACCGTATGTTGCTTGCTGCTGATGTTCATAATAGTGATATGTTGCCTAGTACATTAAAGAGCCAGTCTGCGGCAAAGGGGGCTAAGAAAAGGTCGTCAACCTCGCAACCTACGCCATCCCAGTCTAAGAAGAAGACGGTGTCCTCTTCTACTACGCAGAGAAAGTCTACGAGTACTAGATCTGAGGGCAAAACTACAAGTGCTACCGCTGCTATGCAGAGATCTTTCAACGATGTGATCATACCGCCGCATGAGAAAGACGTGTTTGACGACCCCCCTATACTACTACCTGAGGTATCGATGACATCTATGACACAGTCGATGTCAACTACTACTAGATCATCACCTATGAATGTCACAGCAGGCCATCTGTCGGACATAAGGCCTCTTCCTTCGAGGACAGAAGCTGAGGCACGGAAAACAGCATCGCAGTCGATTCAACAGATGCAGAACTTCGACCCGGGGGAGTTCATGACGCAGTTCACCAACAAGATGATGGCTATGATGGAGCAGAGATTCCAGCAAGAATCAAGGAAGACCCAACAGTCTACCCACACCGTGCGCAAACCCACTGGCCTGCGTGAATCTATACCCATCAGAGCTACACCTGCAGTTGATGTTGGCGAACGTACTCCTCCGCGAAGGGCTCCACAACCAGACGACTCCGTCATACTACGAGATAGTCAAGATGAGACGCAGTCCACACCTCTAAGAAGCCTGCCTCGACGCCTAACCGATCCAGATCCAGATCACCATGCAGACGTTCGCGAAGGCACAGCTCACCAAACGGAGGTTCGCGAAGAGGTTCCAGAGAGAGACGTTCGCGAAGGGAACGCTCCTATGACAGACGTTCACACAGGGAGGAATCTTCAGCTGCAGGTTCGCGAACCCAGGATGAAGGTTCGCGAAGGGATACAGGCTCACACAGAGATACGTCAACAAGACACAGCTCTCTGACTCAAGACACTACGGACCCCGTCTTCTCGGACTCTGAAGTAACGGCTTGGATTGCTAGCGGGTTGAGCCTGGAGTCTCCCTCTAAAAATAGGAACGAAGTTTACACCTACATGATGAAGGATGATGGCTTCGACTCCGTCACAATCCCACCGATCGAGCCTATATCCAGCGTAGCGGAGAGTCTTCGCACAGCCTTCCCGAAGGCTTCCATGTTCCAGACACAGCAATTACCATCTTTTAATAAGAAGAGATTCCCCCTACATCACATGGAACCATTTGTGAAGGAGCCGGAGTGGGACGACAACATCAAGTTGGTAAACGATGCCATGACTAAGGTTTATAAGGTGGATGATAAGAAGTTATCACAAGTGGATACAGCTTCTCGAAGATCTTTCTTCGGACTAGCAAGTTCTAGGGCCATCAACGAAGCGTTGATACAGAAATTCCAGAATTCCAACACGGAAGAGGATAAAATGATCTACTCAGCCCTCGTTACACAAAAGAAGGATCAGTTCTTCCTATCGGACCACCTCACATCGATTTCGGCGGCAATCACCTTAATACGCAGACAGGGTCTACTGGCGTCCTGCTCCTGGAATGACAGATTTATGCAGCCTCTACTACGAGCTCCGTGGGAGGCACCTACCATCTTTGGAGGTCTATTGGATGATGCAGCTAAACAAGCCTCACAAGACTCCAGAGAGGTGATGATGATCAAGACCATAGACACATTTGGCCAACATCATCCGCCATACATCCCAGAGATACAACAACAAGTCTAAGTACGCTGCCAGAGTTCGGAACGACTGGAGTCTTCCACCCCCAGCCGTTCCTGTAAAACTATCGCCAGTGGGTGGACATCTACAAGGGTACTGGAAAAATTGGGGAATTTTAGGAGACGACTACGCCTCTCAGCTACTAAGAGAAGGGTACAAAGTTCAACTGAAAGATGCCCCTCTGTTAACCCTCAGCCTAATCATCTTCAAGTATGCAGAGGATCAGGCAGACAGATTACAAGAAGCCATCAACGCACTTCTCTTGAAAGATGCAGTAGAGATAATAGACCAGAATCATCTCACCCCAGGCTTCTATTCCCCAATTTTTCTAGTACCAAAGAAGAACTCCTTAGAGAAGTTCAGACTGATTTACAATATGCGCATATTCAACAGAGACTACCTACTGAAACCAGAGAGGTTCAGCATGATCCACCTACCTCAACTGAAACAACTCGTCCGTCCAGCAGATTACATGGCCAGCATAGACTTACCCGATACATCAAGAATCAAGGAAATATCTACGATTCCTGTTCAGGGGGCAACACTACCAATGGAGCGTGCTACCGTTTGGAATATCTTCGGCTCCGTGGCTATTCACACGAATAACCAAGCCTATAGTTGCATACCTTCATCAACGAGGTCTACACAATGCCTTCTACCTGGACGACGGGATTCAGGTCCACCAAGATGCAAGTCTACTCAGACTACAACTGAACTGAACTGGGATGGTTGGTGAACCTAAGGAAGTCAGAATTGGAACCAAAACAAGATCTACAATTCCTTGGGATAAGATTCATCACTACAGAGAATCGAATTGTCATCCCAGAGGATCGATGGGTCAAGATACAAGCCATGATTCCGCCAGCAGTCACCTCTCAGTTAACACTACGATTATGGCAAGTTCTACTCGGTCTACTAACCTCGGCGCAAGACTTGACGCACATAGGAAGGTTACAGCTAAGACCGCTACAACGGTTCCTCATAAAGCATCTGGACAGTGTCGACCCTATCCTGCTGCCCGAAAACCTCAAGAGGTACCTACTATGGTGGACACACAGGTCGAATGTCTGCGAAGGAGTCTATTTACAAGAGCCGGCCTTCGAGACACACCTCTACGCGGATGCCTCGTTGCAAGGATGGGGGGGCACATCTCAACGATCAAGTAGCGTCGGGAAAGTGGTCTTATACAGAACAAAAGCTCCACATCAATCTACTAGAGATGAAAGCAGTGATCAACGCCGTACAACTATGGTCGAGCTTGCTGAACAACAAGATGTTGATGATCCACACAGACAACTCCACAGTGGCATTCTCTATAAATCGGCAAGGATCCACAAGATCACCAAGCCCTTTGCAGCTCACATTCCAGTTGTTCCAGATCACGCAAAAAGCAGACATCTGGATAAAGGCGTGTCACATACCCGGAGCCAAGAACGTACTAGCAGACGCTCTCTCAAGACCACTACACCCGTCACCAACAGAATGGATGCTCCATCCAGAAGCGTTTCGCGGAACATAAGGGAAATAGGATTCCCCTCCATAGACCTGTTTGCAACGAGGTTCAACAAACTACTGCAGACGTTCGTCTCACCAGTTTCAGATCCTCAAGCCTGGGCAACAGATGCACTGAGCATGTTGTGGGAAGGACTAAACGGCTACACTTTTCCACCCCCGATACTACTGCCAAAAGTACTGATCAAGATCAAACAGACACAGAGCGCTACAACTGACTTTGGTCGCCTTACTGGCCAGCGAGAGCATGGTTTCCAGATCTACTAGAAAACCTAGGAAGTCCAGTAATCAAGCTTCCAGATTGGCCGAACCTACTGATACATCCGCACACCAAGCAAGTCCACGGAAACCCAGCAGTGTTCCAGCTACACGTGTGGACCGTATCAAAATGTGTTTGAAGAAAAGAGGATACTCCGCCAGAGCAGCCAAAGCAGTAACTTTAGCGTTACATGAGATCGACTTCGCAACCTATCTGACGATAAATGGCTGCAGTTTGAAATTTACGCAAGGCGGAAAGGCTTCACAGCCATAATAGCTACACATCCTCAAGTGGCGGAATATCTATGTCATCTGAGACAGACCAGACATCTAAAGGTTTCGACTCTATCAACTTTCCTCGCTGCCATCAGTACAGTGATTACCATGAAAACAGGCATCAAGTTGACGAAAGTACCAGAATTACTTGCTCTACTGAGATCATTCAAGTTGGAAGACCAACAAAAGAAATTCAGAGCTCCAGCCTGGGACCTGAATGTAATAATACGTCATCTTACCAGTGATGTCTACGAACCACTAGACCAGATCACGATCGAGCTACTAACACAGAAGACGCTGTTCCTGCTAGCGTTAGCCACTGCAGCTCGCATATCGGAGATACATGCGCTGGACTACGGTCGAACAACATTTGACAGAGGGCAAAATAATACAGTTCATCTAGGACTTAGATTGGACTTTATTGCCAAGAATCAACTACCTGGTCAACCAGATAGACAATTCCACTTACCAGCGCTGTCTACAGTTCTCGGCCCACAAGATATAGAGGACTTATCCTTGTGCCCAGTCAGAGCCTTGAAGGTATATCTTCAAAAGACTAAGACGAGGAGAAGGAAATTCAAGCGCTTATTCATCCCATTATCAACTGAGACATCAACTGAAGTCTCAAGAACGATCATATCGTTCTGGATGAGAGCCGTTATATTGAGAGCCTACAAAGCAGCAGGACTAGAACCTCCTAGAGCTTCCAACCCACACGAAGTTAGAGCACTGGCGTCAACACTAGCTCTACACGGAAATTGCTCTATACCGACAATAATGGAGGGCTGCTTCTGGAAGTCGGACACGGTGTTTGCCAACCACTTCCTCTGAGACATAGCCACTGAAGACATCTCAGGCATTCACAAATTTGGGCCTCTCGTTGTAGCACAGGAACTAACGGTTCCTCAAAGGCGCTGAGTTGAAATCTCACCCTTTATCACGTTGACTTGTTGATGACTTTTACTAGGAAAAGTATTAGTTTGAAAGTCCATGCGCACAGTCTAGGACAGACTAGCATGAGTGATCCTGTGCTGTAATAACCTTACCTGCACATAAAGGGATCGCAACTCCATGGGTTGTTATAAGATATCTAGTACAGGAGAATACTAGTTTATCTATAACCACACGAATCAACATGATTCAACTTGTCTGAGATTGAAGTAAGACAAGGAGTGGTCCCCCTGAGTTACTACGCAAGTTGGAAGAATAGGACCACGGAAATGCCGTTTGGAGTTGCCATGGGGGGGATACAGGACGGATCCAAAGACAGCTGTTGAATCCAGTGGCTTGACCCACCACCTATTCCGACGGATTCTATAAGCAAAGATCATGAGTCAGGATAAGGAAAAATATGTAATTTTTTTAGTAAAATTGATATTTTATACTTATCCTGACTCATGACGAACAAGCCCTCCCAACCTCCCCATTGAAGACACTTGTGATTTCACAGCAGATCCAAGTGCATGGGCGAAAATATAAGGAAGAGTGACAAGTCTGGGCACGTCACATGGTACGTTTGCGCGGAAAAGAGGAAGGGAGGTAACTCGTGGGTGAGTATTGTACGTCCGCTTCGGGAACTTCAAGGGATTAAAGTGTTCCACTACCATTCGAAAGGGAAAGGGAGATAAGCAAAGATCATGAGTCAGGATAAGTATAAAATATCAATTTTACTTACAAAATTAAATTTTTAGCCCATGCATACTAGATCGATATCTTTTCATACGGCGGTTGCCTTGTCTTGGGAATCGGGTAGCTTCCTCACCCAGGTTTTGAGGATTATTTGGCACTTAACCAAGATACCGTGGTGGTCATGCCCTATTCGAGCTCTGAGATGATATCTCCAGCGTACTCTCAATATCAGACATATTTGCCGCTGTCTTTTTATCTCATGCAAGACAATTGTTGATTTGGAGATCTTGATTGCATATTATATCGTCTTGGCTCAGGACGACCATCACTTTTGTTTACAAAGGACTGTGACCCCAACTTAGTGAACAATAGTTTTCCCTGCATGAGACCAGGGCCTGGATGTCGTCACTTGCAGCTTGGGGGTACATTTCCATAGATCAGATTGTTGCTGCATGTTGTTGCAAAATATCTAATCCCTACACCAATTTGCTTTTGCTAAACGTCATTCCATTCTTGGAGAGCCTACTGACAGCGCCTCTCCTCCACCTGTTTTTCCCTTGAGGGGGAAAAAAAGAGGGGGGTTGGGGGGTTGCAGATATATCCAAACTCAGCAGTGGTTCACTGTTTTGGACTGTGAGGGAGGAAACAGGTTAACAGTAAACGGAAGGATGAGGATCTTTGAAGAACCTTATCTACTAATATTTATCACCAGTAAGTGGAATTATTATATCCGCTGCAGTTTATTACTCCAGTTAAATAATCTACGAGGAGACTTGAAATCACTTACCGGAAGTGGCGTCATGAACCGGAAGTGACGTCATCAAAAGGAAGTGACGTCATCAAACAGGAAGTGACGTCACAGACACCGGTTAAAATGAGATTCGGTCAAATAGACTATTACAGAACCGGATATGAGGTCTTGGACCGGAAATGACGTCACAGTCTTCTCCAAACACCAAATATTTCTCCCTCATGAGTATGATCCTTCCCTTTAGGTAATTGAGTGCTGGAATATCCAGGGAATGATCTAGGTAATCCATATAATTACATTTCATGACCTAAGTCATAGTTATCCTAAGTGTTATGTCATAGACTATAATGGGATAATTAGTGGTATTGCTTTACTCATCATCTGCATAAACCCTCCTTCCTTATGTGTGATTCTGGCAACTATAATCCAGAGGGAATGTTTACGCCTATGATTAGGAACAATTACATGTATTGTTAGTAATTATTAGTAAAATTACCTCTGGATTATGGGATCTAGTGCCTGCGCCAACCTCCCCACGAGGAGATGCAGAAGATGTTAGTTTTATTCAGAAAAATCATGAGAGGTTTTCAACAACTACGTTGTGATGTCACAGCCAAGGGAGATAACTGCATAACTCTTTTAAAGGTCACATGCAACTCTTTTAACGTAAAACACAACTTTGGAGATTCTGATACCTTTCGGTATGGACTTACCGAAACAAATCATCAAAAATGCAAATTCAACTTATAAAGTTGAAAAATAACGCGATGAAAAAAAACGCGCGAAATCGGAGTTCAAACGATTCACTAATTTTCCCCCAGCGTTTTTGGGGAATTCAAGTGGTTCCAACAGCTGGGCTGCGCTCATAGTACGTGCGCAGTGAAATAGGCTCGCGCAACTTGGAAGCGGGTTGTCCGGTGAATACTCGGTGAAGGCTTTGGTGTGAGCTATTTTTCTAATGTTTTGTTGATGTCTCACAGGCGCGAGCTTTGTTATTACAGTAAATTAACTGTTTATATAATTTCATTTGTCTATTTCACCACATGTTCTTCTTACCGAGTCACTTTCTCAGTTCGATACTTAAAAGCAATGTCATTTAGCGTTGACAGAATTTCTAACTGTGATATAGATATGTCGTTGTCACAGACATAACTCAATGTCTTGTTTTATTGGCACCTGTGTGTCTGCCTGCCTGCCTGTCTGCTAATGACAATATTCAATACACAACTGCGATCACTGACCACATGCAATTTGAACTTAACACCAATCAGGCTATACACCATAAACAAAATGCATTGATTTATGGCCCGAGTTCGGTCTCTGTCACATTATGTAATTACACAGACAGGCAGGTGTGATACTTGTACACATGACATGTTATGATGTCTGTTGATTGCAAAATGTTATACACAAAAAATGAGCATGTATTTACAAAACCCAACATCTCTATATATACACACACGCCGTTACACTTGAGTGCACACCCACCCGCTCTGACTGGGTTCGGTATCCCAGCTGCTTCGTTTCTTGGGAAGTAAACCCGAGTACAAAATATTGCACTTTTGATTTGTGATTGTACGCTTATAAATTTGTTTTTATGTTTTTTTTATAACCAGCAATGTATATTATATGACATGAATAAGTGATAATTGTGTTTTAATTATGTTTGATTTTTTGGTTGCATGTGACCTTTAAGCATACCACTAGGGATAGCTATGACTTAGTTAAAATATTTCATTTCCATTCTGTATGTGTCTGTGGAATCCACAGGAATAAGGCAACCATAATCCAGAGGCAAGTTTACTAATAATTACTAAAAATACATGTAATTGTTCCTTCTGCATTGTTATCAAAATCAATTTGTTGAAATGGCTGCAAGAGTTGTATGCTCCCCAGGGAGTTGAGATTGACAATACGATGTGCCGTTGAGATTGACATCAAGTGAACGAGGGAAAAACAAAGCACCTTTGAGCAGCTGAGCTGAGCTGGATATCGGCGCTATACAAATGTTAGTATGTATGTATGTATGTATGTATGTAACTGATGCTAGACATCCATATTTCCACATGAACATTGTTTCCCAATGACAATTAAACATACGTTTGCTTTTATTTGTCTCATCTTTTCAATATCCCCTACTTTTTGTGAGCAGTATATGTAACTAAGAAGTCATTTTTTTATTAGAAGTCCACGCCTCCAGAGCCTCTATTGGCTTGCCGGTGCAGATAGTTTCTATTGTGTCCAAACCACGAATAGTCTTCTGCAATTATAGATTGATTTAATTTCAGATGAGTTTCAACTGCACATATAATGTCACAATCTAAATGAGAACCACAAGTAGATCTCACCAGATGATCATCTGAATTAATTTCACAAGCCCATGCAACCATTGCAGTTCCAAAGCCCACACTTGTACTAATTTGAATAACTAGCCTTGCCTCTTCCAGTCATGTGCTCTCTTCCTTGTTCCTACTCACTGCTCCTTGGTGGATGATTGGCTCGCCTGTTGTCACATGTTGTTTGTTGATAGTCCTGTCCACGTGCTGTGGCTGCATCACTTCTTCTTTCATTCCTTCTGTTATGATAAGGGTCTGGGGTCCCAGTGATGGTTCCGGTGAAACCCCTTTCTTAACTGGCGTGCTGGTCTGCTTTGGGGGAATTTTACTTAGCAAAGAGTCCGAAGTCACAAAAAGCTAATCATAATTTTATTAACAAGAATGGAGTATACAACTCTTGCTGCAACTAGGTGCACCGAGTTATTGTAGCTTTCTCATCCTAACGAGGTACCCATTCACAGTTGGGTGGACTGGGACACATAGTCGCAGTACTTTGTCCAAGTTTACTGCACGTTGCTGTATTGATGTGGCCACCATCTGGTCATATACCAACGGATTCATGGGTTCTTTTAAGTGCACAGGGTTGTATACTGTACACTAGGGGTTGTGACAACACTGAAAGAGTCTGCACACAAAGTTGACTCTAAGGTTTTTACACCCGGGCACAGGTGGGCTCGATCCCGGCACCTCAACCTCGCTGGATCACTAGCCTGGCGCCTTAGCCAGCTCGCCCACCACGCCCATAATATCATATAACTAAATTCAAGCAATTATTCAACAGTGTAGACCTAGCTTTTGTCTTACTGGAAGGTGTGACTAACAGCTGAGTCCTAAATACCTTAGGCTAGGATTTATCTGGAGACATCTGTGAAATGGTGCAGTCGTAACTGTAAAGAAAGGAAAATGGCCGGCGTCTTGCATCTATGAAGTCACAGCCCAACTTTGCCCGAAGGTGGGATTACATTATGCACTGGCTATCGTATTTGGGAAGTTGTTTGTTACTCTTTAGAATACAATGAAAGCACATATGTCTTTTTTGAGTGTGTGAATGTATACTTTGTTTGATCTTTATGAAGTATTTTAAAAAGTTGTGATTCAATATATCTCCTTTAAGCAAATGTGGGAATAAGGTATTGAAAACATCTGTGAGAAACGTCTTGTTTTAGTACTGATAAAATGATCACATATCAAAATACTAGTATTCAAATATTATCCTTGATATCCAAAATTGTCCTTAGTTTTCTAAGGCATAACAAAAAATGTAATTTACATATTTACATATATATATATTTCCCTGTGTAAGGAAATGTCTTTCTTTCATCACTTTTTAAACTCTTCAATGCCTGAATGCATGCTTGAAAATGTATGCAAATCTAGTCAAATGATGCTTCTGCATAAGGGAATATGTAATGATTATATGTTTCAAAGGTTTAGCTTCATTTGAAATAAAGGCATTAAGTTTGTTCTTGTAGATTTCACATGTGGTTGTGACTTTTTATTGTTATTATGAAATCTAAGCTCATAAGGGGCGGTGGGGTAGCCTAGTGGTTAAAGCAGTCGCAACGCTCGTCACGCCGCAGACTCGGGTTCGATTCCCCTGCCATGATATAGCTGGAATATTTTTAAAAGCGGCGTAAAACTGAACTCATTCACTCTAAGCTCATAAACGACTCACTTATCATAAACAAAACAGTGGTGACATACAAATACTGTTGAGAAACAGTGAACGGCTCTCTTTTGAGGTTGTCTTAAAGCGTTGATCCACTGAATGTGCTTGAATATATAGTGCTGATTGGTCAACCACTAGTCTCATGTTAAATATATATACTGAACTGCAAAAGAAACGTCACCTTTCAAATTCAAATGCAAATAATTTGCTCTTACAAGGTAGTGTTTTTATTATGATTCTACTATTTTGCTAACATGTTTTTCAATCCAAATTGACAGTTATTACCAACATTTGTGTGTTTTCTGATGAAAAAGTATATCATCGAAATGCACTTAAAAGGCAGATGTGTTAAAAGGTTCTGTATGACATTCGTGAAAATGAAAATGAATGTGCATATCGTGACAACCCTACCAATGAAAGCAAGTCCCAAATGTGCCTGAAATCATACTTGTTTTGACACAATCACCATGCCAAGACTTACGAGAGATCAGATGAACCAAGCCTTGGGACGATTGCAAGTTGGCCAGACTGCATGGAGGGTAGCCAATCATTTTAATGTTCATGTTAGGAACATGTAAGGAACCTACTGATTGCAGGTGCAGTATCAGGCCACTAACAGCATCCAAGACCGTCCATGCACTGGACAACCTGCAGTAACATCACAACGTCAAGACCAACAGATTGTGCGCAACCATCTGCAGGATCGCGTCACCAGAGTAACGGAAACAGCATGCCAGACCATTTGGACTCACAACAGACTCATTAGTGCTGATACAATGCGTCAACAATTGCAGGGAAGAAACCTCTGCTGTCACAGACCATATCGTGGTCCTGTCCTCACTGCTCGTCACTGCTCAAACCAACTGCAATGGGCAACTAAGCATCGAAATTTGAGACGTGTGCTTTTTTCTGATGAAAGCTGATACTGTGTTTCGACAGCCAGTGGCAGAGTGAGAGTATGGCAAATGTGTGAGGAACGATTTTCCAATGAGTGCATTGTTGAAAGAGACTCGTGGGGTGGTCCAAGCATCATGGTGTTGGGTGCAATGGGCCTGAACCAGAGAGTTGGCCCTGTGGTGTTCCAGAACCCCAGTCTAGGGCGAGGAAATGGCGTGACAGCTGCTCGCTATATTGACCAAGTCATAAGATCCCATGTTGTACCACATTTTGGACGTCACAGAAGTCACATCTTCCAGCAAGACAACCCTCATGCCCACATTGCTAGAGATGTATTGGACTTCCTAAGACAACATGGCATCCAAATCCTACAATGACCTGCACTAGGTCTGGATTTAAGTCCAATAGAACACTTTTGGGATAAGATTCAAAGAAGACTGAATGACCACCAACCACGGCCGGCACCTGTGGCTGGACTTGATCAGGCATTTCTGGAGTATGGACCCAAGTGCCTATGGCCTTCATCAACCGGCTAATTCATTCCATGTACAGACGAGACAATGTCTTCACTGATGCCCATGGAGGCCACACACGATACTGACATTGAGGTATCTTTGTGGTACGATTTTTGGTGATTTTGTTTCTGTGAACTCTAAATGTGATTCCCGAAAATGCTTTAAACATAATTGTCAAGTTTGAGCTGAATCCTTGAGTTTGATTGTTAATTAGAGCGAACTGAGGTGTGTGGTTGAGAAATCTCTATTGGTGTGCCAATTCTTTTGCAGCTCAGTATATTTGACTGATCAGAATAACAATGTCAGCTTCTATCATTTTTGCTGTAACTAATTTTAACAATCAAAATACAAAGTTATTAGCTATTTCAATGTCAAGATAATGTTTAACCAAACTAAAACTAAAACTAAAATTATCTAGCAGTCAAATGAGTTTGGTGAGTCAGCCATGTATTCTTCTTCGGCCATGAAACCTATGAAGATCCATGCTAGAATTGGTCTTCAGCAAACCATGCTCGTCATAAGAGGCGACTAACGGGATCGGGTGGTCAGGCTCGCTGACTTGGTTGACACATGTCATCGTATTCAAATTGCATAGATTGATGCTCATGATGTTGATCAGTGGATTGTCTGGTTCATATTTTATTATTCACAGACTGCCGCCATATAGCTGAAATATTGTTGGGTGCGGCATTAAACAACAAACCAACCAACCAATCCTAGGCCATGCAATTTTCATTGTATATTTGAATTTGTTCTCTCTGTCCAGCTCAACCAGGCATATTGCGAACTGGAGAAGAGAATCACAGAGCATGATACAGCAGCTGCTTCAGGCTTTGAGAGAACTGACATCACACTGAATGTATGTTTAACACTATATGTTGCAGGGCTGCAATGATTCAGGTCGATTCATTGAAAATCAAATCTGACACCTTAGTTTCGATTTTTGATAACAATTATCACTATTTTGATTCGATATTTGAATACCTATTGATTTTATTTCCATACAGTCAGAACATAATTTTGACTCCAACTTAAGCAGTTTCAAGTGCTGAAATAAGGCGAAATGTGATTGGTTGACATCAGGCTGGTTATCCAATGAGAACTGTTGTTAGTAGACATCGCTAAGTTGACCATGGATTTCACGCTAAGAAAGACTCTGATAGTAAAATGAAATCGGATGTTTTCACTTGTTTGAAGAATTGAATCAAAGAAGATTGAATCGAGGGTTCAAGATCAACAATCGAAACGCGTTCTGGATGAATCATTGCCACCCTAATATGTTGTGCCTTCAATGTTTGATGTGTCTAGATTTCTTTAATTCTAAATTTAATACAACCTATACCATTATCTCTTATCAACTGAGCATTTTGAATGTGAACAAGTTTTTTAAGCTCGTATGTTGTTATAATATCAACTTTATCAACACTTATCGTAATGCCATAACTTCCTGATATTTTAATGTTCATTGAAACCCAGTATTGTGTCTTTGAAGATGTTATCTACAGCAGGGCAACAGTTAATATTTATCTGGATCCAGTAGTTCACATGTGACACAACATCAACAAGACTATAATTGGTTGTTTATCTATTGAGTTGAAACCAAACCACAAGATTGAGAGTTTGGAAAATTTCTGTGCTGAGACCAATTTATGGAAAGATTGCATGCATCCAGTTGAGGCAGCACCAAATCTTGCCTCGATGTCAAGTAGTATGCCTAATGTTGAACTGTCAGGCACATCACAGAAGGCGACTGGGACAGATTTACCCAGGTTTTATTTTGAGATCTCTGATAGTCTTGCAAGAGTTCACAGGTGTCCATGAGAACGTTAAACTAATGCTGGCATTTCTCTGTTTTATCAGTTCAAGTGTGTGAGTGTAATGGTTTGGGTAGGCATCACAAACTAATGAGAGAACATATCTCATCTCTGTGAATGGCTACTTGAATGGCATGCGATACCAGGAAACAATACAAGATCATGTTCTGCCCTTTCATGCAAATCCAGGGATGTAACATCACTTAGCATCAGAATAATGTCCTCCCATATGATGCATGTGTTGTAAGGCAAATTAACATTGCTATATTCCCATGGCCAGCTCTCACTGATAGAGAATAGATGTAACAGGATTCTTTCCCCCTGGAAAATTCTTCCGTCGGAATAATATACTAGTACCTATGTTATTGCTTCCTTCCAGAAAATGTAATCTAAATTATCTATTCCACACCTTGATTGAACTGCCAGGGGAATCATACACCTAGTATATATTTTATCCAAACTGGAAACAATTCCAGGGGGAATGAATTATCCTTTATCTGTCAGTTCATTTTCAATCATCTTCTGTCTTCAATGGGCCACCTATGTCTTGGCTGCCTCAACAGAAATGATGGTCACACCCAATAGAAACGTTGTTAATTGTGTTATTACACCATCCCTCTCTAAGGGCATGTCATTCTGTCTCCTGTAACAAGGTTTTGTCATTGATTTTGTTGTGACAAAACACTGACCAGTTGAATTACCAAATTGTATGATGTTTCAGTGTCAACATTTACACCACAATACATATGAATGTTTTTCTGTTGTAAATGAATTTGACTTCAAATGATAAACTGCATATGTCAGCTTCTCCTGTTAACTTCAGACAGTCCATGATGCTGAGTTGGAGCTGGAAGTCATAAAGATTGATTTTGAGAAAGCTCAGGACAAACTTGCCTTTGCAAAAATGAAACTTCGGGAACAGCAAATGACGCTGCCAGGTACTGCAAACTTTTTTTAAAACATTCTTTTGTCTGACTTTAAATTTCTTAAGGTATCTCTATGAGATAAATAGACGATACTATATGAGTGCCCATGTCATACCATGTTTACGACACGAGTGCATAAATGTTGGTATATACCGATATTTAGGCATGAGTGTCGTAAACATAGTATGATATGGGCACGAATATAATATTCTGTTTATTACCGAAGTCGTCAAATTGAGAAAAATAAATGCAAATCTACTTTCAAAAATAGGCTGGCTACCCGCTGACGCCGCATGTAGAACGCAACTTTATAGAAGAATTTGAACCGTGTCGTCATAGCATTGTTCATGATGTCACGTCACCATGGCAAAGTGATATTTTGCCCTAGGGCATATTAACCCCGATATTTTCGCCCTCGTGGTAATAAAATGAAATATGAAACTTCGGGAACAGCAAATGACTCTGCATGGTACCTCAAACTTTTCTTGAAACATTCTTTTGTTAGACATTACATTTCTTAAGGTATCTCCAGGAGATAATGTTTGACAGATGAGAAAGTAACATTGAGATAATGATGTTTCACCAATGATGATGTTTCACCGGACATGAAGATAATGAGGGTGTAATATGTAGAGATAATGAAGAATGACAGATATGAAGATAATGAGGGTGTAATATGTGGAGATAATGAAGAATGACAGATATGAAGATAATGAGGGTGTAATATGTAGAGATAATGAAGAATGACAGATATGAAGATAATGAGGGTGTAATATGTGGAGATAATGAAGAATGACAGATATGAAGATAATGAGGGTGTAATATGTAGAGATAATGAAGAATGACAGATATGAAGATAATGAGGGTGTAATATGTGGAGATAATGAAGAATGACGGACATGAAGATAATGAGGGTGTAATATGTAGAGATAATGAAGAATGACAGATATGAAGATAATGAGGGTGTAATATGTAGAGATAATGAAGAATGACAGATATGAAGATAATGAGGGTGTAATATGTAGAGATAATGAAGAATGACAGATATGAAGATAATGAGGGTGTAATATGTAGAGATAATGAAGAATGACAGATATGAAGATAATGAGGGTGTAACATCTGAAGATAATGATGAATGGCAGACGTGAAGATAATGATGAATGACAGATGTGAAGATAATGTGAAGATAATGAAGAATGACAGATGTGAAGATAATGAAAAATGACAGATGTGAAAATAATGAAGAATGACAGATGTGAAGATAATGATGAATGACAGATGTGAAGATAATGATGAATGACAAATATGAAAGTAATGAGGGTGTAGCAGGTGTGCACATAATGAGGGCCTCAAAGATGTGAATGTGACATCATCTGGTGATGTATTCACTACAGGTGTGACTGGAGGACACGCTGATCTTCCCGGAGTGAAGGTGATGGTTCGAGAGCTTGATGAAATTCTTTTAAGAGATGTTGGCAACAAGATCAAAGACTCTGGCAAGTAAGTTCTTTTGTAATGAAGAAAATTGTTGAACATGCATAGAGTGTAAACAAGTATACACATGAGCATTAATCAAGCACCAGGCACATTTGTGTATGAAAACAGTATGATTATGCTGATTAAACCAAAATCAAAACCGAAACTGAAATTTGGTAGTAATTTGTAACAATTTATTTGCAATCTGAAAGGAATACCACGATTATACTACTAACCCTATTGTCACACAGTTCTAAAAAAATTAATGTTGTAATGGGGAACATTCCTCACTTATCTCCCTTTACAGCTTCGCCAATAGATGGCGCCAATCACTACGGTCCTAAGTATACTTCCGGCATAATGATGTCGTTCAAAGTTTGTTGCACGGTCGATTTCAAATGCGCAGCAATATTACGATGCTTGAAACGTGCTGCCGTGCCTCGGGATGCTGCAATAGAGGTTCATCGTGTCCGAGAGGTCAAAACTTGCTGAAGTGGTGGTTGACTATCATTCGAAGTAGCGACGAATGAAACAAAGCATGACGAGGTAGCCGTCAGCTCTCGCTGGTCTCACTCTCAGTGTTGTGTGCCATTTCCACTTCTTACAGAGCGATTTCGTTACAATACTGTAACTAATTATGGTAAGTACCACGTATTTTGCATCTTTTTACAGTTTGAAGAAAATGTTGTTATTGTTATTCTCCTTGCCAAATTTAGTTAACGTGCATGCCAACCGAAATTACGAGCAGGGGTTTTGAATTGATTCAGGGAAAGAGAATGTGTTGCTGTACACATGCTATACAAAACTTTTCACGCGAAACATTAGGGGCCTCTCACTGTAGTAATCATCAAAACGTACAGTACACAATCTTTTCGCTTTACAAAGGGTGCAGCCCAAGGCACCACTGATGTTATCGTCTGAAATAGGCACCCTTGTGAAGATTAGCTATAAACATGATAAAACAGTTTCTGTAGTAGTTAGGCTGTATTCATTGTTAAGATTGTTTCAAAATTCATTCATTGTTAAGATTGTTTCAAAATTTTCCGACGTACTTGAACACAGCTGTTGCATTCTAATTTCAGGTTAATCTATTGAATCTATTTTCAACTATATTTCAATTAGAACTTCTAAAATGCCACTCAAAGAAGTTATATTTCAATTATATCTTAGCAAAGCATTCATCACTTGATATGGCCTGTTGATTTTACCTGCTTGTCTTCTCTCATACAACACCTGGTCATGCATCTTAAATACAGTTGTCAGTTTGACACTGAGTTACATTGAGTAATTTACTTAAAATTCTAATGTATGTGATATTTTCACATATGCTTATATCTCCTGATGACTGGTAGGTAGAGTAGGCAAGTAAATTTGAACAGACCCCAATTTATTACTTTCAATGTTTTAAGATGGGTTAACTTTCATTTGCTTCTTGCTTTTAAAAAGCAAGTTAGCATCATTATATACATGTTTGCAAAGTTGTTTATGTTTGACAATAACACCTTTGCTCCCTTCATTGTTGAATTAAAGTTTACCAAGAATGCTAATACACAATTGACTTTTTCCCTTTAATGCATCGTATTACATTTCCCTACAGGTGCCTGTTGTCCACAAAGATGAGGCCCAGGTGATTCCAGAATACACATGCTACAGGTTAGTGTTTGTTTACTTTTGGTATGAATTTGTCTGAATAATGTCTGGTGTACTTGTTGAACACACTTCTTTGTATCAGAAAAGAAATTAACGAGGAGAGGTACTTGCTTGATAACGGTGTTAATAGCTACACCACAATGTCGCTCATATTATATTAAAGAAGTTGTATATCCATAGAACTCTCCTTGTTGTTCATCACACCAACTTCTAAATGCCACTCAGAGAAGGAAAAAATGTCAGCATATTTAAATTATGCCTTCCATAGTTGAAACATTTGTTAAGAATATTGTTTTCCACCTTTGACCTATCGGAATGAATATGTTCATTATGTGACATGTCTTTCTCTACAATAGTAACTTAAATCTGATAATGATACATTTTCTCATAACTGGCAGTCATGAGATAATATTACCCTGTATCAGTTTGGATAGTAATACTCCACTGATGTTTTCCAGGATGAACACCTCTGAGAGAAACAGATGTTGTATGACCAATTCTTTCCCTGGACTGTATCAGCTGACCCACTTAATGCTGTTGGATACTTGTGATGTTGAATGTAACATCAGTGAGGTCGCTGGGGAGGAAATAATCACCCATGATGATTTTGATGGCAAGACTATTGAGCCAAACATTTTCTCTCTAGACTGGGCACAGGCCAAATATGAAAGTAACTGTATATCAACACAGAGACAAACATGCAGTGCTTCCAGTACTAACTATTATGCTTAGTGCTGCAGCAATTTTCATTTACACAGGACTGTCAAAATATTCAGACTTCACTGTTGTACTTCCATTTTTGGTGCATATGCATGTCACCTAAATTATCTGTACAGCAATATTGACAGTATGATTGTCCATACATGCAGAATATTATATGTTGAACAATAAAAACTGAAATTACAACCCAGACTTTGTTGATTTTTGTCTGATGATAATTGACACATGAGAATAATAAGTATTGTAGAATCTCAATTGTACCATTTAGACTACCATTCAAAAGCTACATTATTCCTTGTTTCAGTATTTCAAATACACACTGTGTTCACTGACACTGTGAGTCCATTATAATTGTGATGAGCCTTGATGTAAGTTGCAAACCCTTCACACATGCTGGAATAACAAATGTGAAATATTTTTATTCAAATTTAAAAGGCTCCCACCTTAAAAGACAATGTACCCGATACCCCCTTGCTTCTGACATCAGATAGTTCAGACCTCCAGTAATGGTTCAATGTGTTTATAATATTTCAGTAATTCACTCATGCTTAGTAACATTATTTGACAACACCTGAAACACAATTTCAAATGATATTCTTGTATTTTCAAAATGTGATCTATAATTTAGATACTGGTTATTTGTGTTGAGAAGAGACAGCCTTTAAAAATGGTACAGATTGGGGTGGGGTCCCAAATGATACTTAGAAATATATTGTGCAAGCAATATGCCAATATATTGTACATTTTGGGGATTGAATAATGGCCTAAATATATTTTTGGGATGTGAAGTGATGATGAATTTAAGGGGGATCACCTATTTTGTTCTGGAAAGGTAGAGGTCATCAATTTTGTACACATGTACTAGGGGGGTAAGCAATTTTTTACATAAAACGATTATGCTAAAATTATGGGGTGGGGGGTGGGTTTAATTGATTTTAAATATGACATATGCAAGAGGGTGTCACTTACTTTGTACATGAATTTTAGGGAGGTCATTTTCATTGTACATGCTTTTCCATAAAAATCATCACCAACACCCACCCCATTAATTATGAACGGTCCTTAAATATGTATGTAGAAACTATAAACCGGAAGTTGTGAGCTTATTTATCGTGTGAATGGGTGTAATATATTTTGTTGAACACACTGTCAGCGAGTCGTTAATTCGATGAAAATGATTTATGTTTCAAATCCTTTCGAAAACGATCCGTTGCCATAGCATTTCCTCTTTCCAGTGCATCCCAAAGCGTTATAGGCTATGAGAATAGGTTGTTTACGTGGACGAAAACTGAAGCACTTATGTTGTGCGCGTAATCAGGTCAGCGCTAACGTTATTTGTGTAACGCTAATTTCAGTGTACACTAATCCTATGTTCTAACACCTATTACGACCGCATTAATGCTCTGTGTAATGTGACATAATGGGGAGTAAATGGTTTGACGAATTTACAAAGCAACTACTCAATAAGAAATTCCGAGAAACGGCAATATTACAATATCTCCAGTACCGTTCTATTAGCATTATTTTTCTTCCAGACACGCTAGTTCTTCGTGCTTTGACAACAGTGTCAGTCGGGACAACTTCCAGATTCCGTAATTCGTAATATAAGAACCACATAGTTAAAAGTAGGTTTAATGTCGATTTAAGTTTAGGCTTGGCCGATAGGCAGGCCAGTATCAGAGTGACAGCTACTGTTGGACCGTAACCACCGCAGAGCGCTCCAAGCGGGCAAGGGGGCGCAACTCCAGGAATGTTCCCCATTGTATGAACCACAACTGGTGTAGCCACCCCTCACATGGATAACATTTGCCAATGTCCTCATCATACTGGAAATCAAATTCTCTCTCAGCATCAGAATCCTCTGCTATTCCTCATGTAGTGCCTCATGTAGTGCCTGCATATTGCTAAAAGCGGCATAAAATCATACTTACTCACTTGTCCACATTGAATAGGAGTTGAATTTGGAATCTACAATAGTCCTAAAGACGTTCTATGCTGTTCATATCGGGGTTCCTTGTGGACCAAGGTAATGTTTCAGTGGCATTGTACTGCAAATAGATGATGACAGCTAGAGGAAGTTGATGAACTAGCATTGTCATCCATGGATATCAGACAATTGGCAAGGGAATGGTTTTCAAAATGTGGCTCATTTGATAATGTTGACCATTATATGTCGCTGGTACTGTCATGAGATCCAACGTCCAGTCATATGAATCGCAATCCCACACCAGCACTGAGCCACCACCAAAGGGTTCAGCTGTATGAATCATCTCCTGGGGATATGTCACAACTGACTGTTGATAACCTACTCTCTGATAGGGCCACATGCCCTTGGAACAGCCCACTGCCTCCTGATGGTACTTGTGCAGAGTGTCAGTATAGCAGTGACCACATTGTGCTGAATTGCAAGCCTGACACTGAGAAGTTTGGACAAAGGTTTGAAGCTTACTACAATAGGGGGTTGATGCGCTACATCCCGATACCATTACCATGTTCATCACTCGGAAGCGATCGTTCGGAAAATAGCATTTGGAATCATTCGGGTACAAACCTTTTCGAGGTAAAAGTTCAAAAAGTATGTGCGAATGTCCACTTTCATGATTTGGTAAGCTGTGTTCTGATTGGTCAGTTGAAAAGGTTAGCTGACGCGACCTACTAGGGTTTATTAGACTCAGTGTAAGCAGTGTAATGAATAATACTAAGCCTAAGTTTACTTAGACTGACAAAAGAGGTTACTTTGGCTTGAGACCTGCTGTGGCTTAACTCATTAAGCCCGAGAGCCACTTCACTACAACACCTGGAACCCCTCACTGATTGCCTGACTCGTGTGCCGAGACTAATTAGTGCTAATCACACCTGATTTCCATGGGAGGTTTCGGGGATGACAGGAAACTGTCTAGTCGTACAAATAAGTCCTGATTGTTTAATTGTGTCATAAAGATATATGTTGAAAGAAATCAGGTGTGAAAACATATCATGTATTGCAACGTTTTATGTAATTTTATTGCAAGTTTCTCTTGTAGACCTTTGGTGGCTTGTACATTTAGATCTTATGAACATATACATGTATTCTTTGTAAATAAGAGATGAAACATACATAAACAAATTCTCTCTCTCATATCATTGTGTGAAGTTTAATTTTACAAAACATCTATGACAATGACATACTGTAAAGAAGAATTTACTTACATACTTTATAATCGACAAAATTAGCGTTTTGCTGATACATTTCTAGTGTATACGGATTATTTTAAGGAAAGTACTATTACACTAGTCTGTGACTAACATAGAGCAAATTCAGAGCTTGGCACTTTGTTTCATCTAGATTCAATGCAGAAAACATACGTGATCATACGAACATACATATGAAAAATGTATACTACATATTCCTTGCATAGACATAACACAAAGAGTCACGTGATAGGGCGTCATCAAATTTCCCGACCACAACATTCGGTATCTCATTTGTTCAATATAGTGGCTGGTCATTTGTTATCTATGACCAATCGTATCATAAAATACCTGTCACAGAGGAAAGGACAGGTGATGGGGCGTGGGCGAAATTTCTGAAGAGCACATTTGGTCACTCAACAGCTTGGATAGATATTGATTATTGGCTATATCGTTGACCAGCCGTTATGCTGGGTTTCAGCTTTATCAACTCAAGCTATCATGTAACAGTTTGTGTGTTGTAAACATACACACTGGTAACAATGTATGAAATATACACATAAGACAAATAGGAGTAGACAGACAATTTGGCGAGTTCAGAGATCGAATACACATTTTAGTGTTTTTCGATAAGTAAAAGAAAGCGATTGAAATCCAACCATTGAGTAGAGAAAGTATTTATTTTCATGTACATTTTACGCACACAACTAGTACATAAAACATAATGGTTTGCTGTACATGCAAATATAATCTTCACCTTGATATGAATGAATATCCAAATTAAAGTACACATATTATAAAATTAAAAAAGTGACACGATACTGAATTATTATAATGTAGCGCATTTGTTTATTTTAAAATTGTCATGGGACAAACCTTTCAACAAGCGCGTAACTACATATGTATTCTACTGGAGGCTGTTGTTTCAAGGTTGAAAGAGGTCTTCAATTATCTCATTTCTGTAATCTGATTGAATGATTATACGCATGTGTATCGATACCGTAACTGATATACTATCCAGCTTTTATTGACGATAGATCAATAGAGACTGAGTTCATGGATACACATGATAATTACACCGGATTTGATAACTGCAGAGATCAAATACAAATGTTTTACACAATGCTCATACATTGCATAGAAAACTGACAATTCAAATCGACATGAAACTTTCAACAGCTTGAAAAAAAATGCTTGAAATACCCTTGTATGGTTTACATGTAATAATTTATGATATTACTTCTGTGTATGTCTAAGAATTTTTTGAATTACCAACTTACTGTGTTTTGTAACAAACGTAGTAAAAGATTTCATTGTTGTAATAACACTGACATGTATATATTCCATGCAAAGGCGCCACCTATTACTTTATATTCGATTAGGTAACATTATCAACTTTAGATTATGGAAAATAACTAGTTACAATTCAGTAAGCTTTAAATTGGTAAGTTAATTTATGTCTCATCTGTTCGAGCTTGGATGTATAATTTTTTGTGTTTATACATTATATTTCATTATATGAACCATGACAACATAATAATACCGAAAACGTGGATTCAAACAAACTACTCTATTGTGTTTGAATTCTTTGTATGTCCTTGACATTTTGTATATTGTTTCCTATTTATTATGAAGTTGAAGAAAATATAATCTTCAGTAACCGCTAAACAATTACATCTGATTCAATCAATGTGCATAAGAAGTATTTTAGTATCCATTCCCATTGAAGAGTACCAGACACTCTGTAAAAACATCATAATGTGTTCATTTGCCAAACGCCTTACAAGCCTATGATAATGATTAGCAATTGCTGTCAAAACACTTTAAATGCTTCTTCTGATTGACACGAAAGGTAGCATCTCTCATAAGAAAATCTAATGTTTGCTCAGTGCTACTAAATTGGTTGAAATAATAGATACAGTGCGATTTTTAAAAGTATGACACACATGTGCGTCTCTCGCTGAATAAGAGGTGCTTTCTGTTGTTGCACATGTGCGTCTCACGCTGTAAGGAGTTAATTAATTTGTTGCACATGTGCGTCTCTCGGCCTTAATGAGTTAAGTGACTTTTGTCGCGCGAGATGTGAACCACTAGAGTCTTTGAGACTCCTCTCTTTCAAGACTTGCTTTCTGCTTACTATGGGTTAGTGAGGTTTAGTGAGCATCATGATCTCGATAGATAGATATATAGATAGATAGATAGATAATTGAAAGTTTAATAGGTGTTCGGGCAACTGGGCCCATTTACACCTTGCCCATCATAAAGGTTTGCTAAGTTTCTAAATTTTAATAAAGTAGTTAAGCTGCCACACACTTTAATATAGGCAAGATTGACATTCTGAATATCATTGCGAGTGATATTACTTGAACACAACAGCCCAGTCAATGAGATTTCAATATTGAGCGCTGTCAAAGATTCCACCATCACCTTACTTTGATTTAGGTATTTTGGGAAATGCAGTAAATAATGAACCACATCATGTAGCTGATTACACACTGTGGAATTTGCAGAAATATCATTATTAATAATGTTTAGACATGAACCAAGACCACAATGCCCAAGACGAAGTCTGGTTAAAAGAACCTATTCTTTACAATTGCTTCTGGATAATTTTGATTTAGCTACAAAAGGCTCGATGCCATAGAGATGGCATCCTTTAAAGGATGAGGTCCATCTCTGTTGCCATTTCATTTGAGCATGGATCTTACTGATCCATGCAGGAGAGTCGAGTAGAATATTGATCAAGCCTTGTCTTGCTGAGGAGAAACCTGTCCGAATTGCTTGTAAAGAACTGACAGAATCACTGAAAATGACTGCTGATACAGGTCTAAAAAAATGAATCCAACGCAAAGCTTCAATGATTGCTGCAAGTTCAACAGAGAATACAGATAAGCGATCAGCTAATCGTATAAGATACCTGCACCAACACGACTGGACACTGGGCACTTAGATCCATTAGTGTAAATCAGCATAGCATTGATCCACTGTAAACTTCGGATATGTTCCGCGGCAAGAGCTTTAACATGAGGTGCTGGCTCAGATTTAATTGCTTGTTCCAGGACATCAAGATAAACTGATGGAAGTTCAAGCAACCATGGTGGCTTCTTTGGCAGATCACTAACATCATCTATGGCAACATCACGTACAGTAAGATGGAAAGCAGTTCTCTGAGAACGCATCCCATAAGGCCCCATACTGTCTTTCCAAGGATCTAGAAAATACTCAACACAATCTCCCAATACAGCTGAAGTTGGGTTTTTCATTCCAAAGGATTTCAATTTTAGCATGTATCTAACTTCTAACAGTTAACGTCGGAGATCTAAAGGCATTTCACCCGAGTCAACATGTAGAGCCTCAACAGGGGTAGTTCTAAATGCTCCAAGGCATATTCGTAGGGCTTTTGACTGAACAACATCTAGTCTTGCCTTTTGTGTAGCACATGCAGATCCATAGGCTTGAGAGCCGAAATCAAGTCATGATCTAATGAGGGCACGATACAGTAATAAACACTTCCTGTCTGCACCCCATTTGGTACTGGAAATACTTCTCAGAAGGTTCAAGACTTAAGTGCACTTCTGAATCAAATGGTCTATATGAGGTTTCCAGGTAAGCCTCTTATCAAACCAGGGTCCCAAAAACTTGACTTTATCCACAAACTCCAAATGAAAACCGGACAAAACCAATTTTGAATTATGAGGGATGTTCTCCATCGTCTGCAAACTGTGATGTTTCAACCAGTACATCGATATTCTCAAACAGGTCATTAATCATTAACATTAGATAAGGTTGGGCTGATTACACTACCTTGAGGTGTTCCATTTTCTAACATGTATAATCCAACAGAGAAGATCCAATGCAAACTTGTATAGTTCTATCCCTCAAGAAATCTTTTATCCAGTCAAGCATACGTCCACAAGCGCAAAGATTATACAGTTTTATTACCAAACCGACCCTCAATAACATGTGATAGGCTTTTTCAGTGTCCATGAAAACAGCCAGTAGATATTCAGTGCTACCTAGTGCCTTTTTAATTTCGGTTTCAAGTCGCACTAAATGATCAGCACAAGATTTCGTGTTTTTGAAAGCCTGACTGGACACCTGAAAAGAGATTGTTCTGTTCCATGAAGTAAACCAGACAATTATTTACCATTCTCTCTATTATTTTACACATGTTGGAGGTAAGAGCAATAGGCCTGTAGGATGTGGCTTGAGTAGGATCTTTATCAGGCTTTGGACTAGGAACTACAATTGCCTTTTTCCAAGAAATGGAAAGCTTGCCTTCAAACCAAATGTGATTAAAAAGTAAAAGCATAGTTTCAAGGCTGATAACTGGCAGATGTTTGAACATATCATAACACAATAAATCATCACTTGGAGAGGTATTTTTTCATCCAGAAATGGTGTTTATTAATTCCTGTAAACTAAATAAAGAGTTGTAGTCAGCAATATGATGTGTTGGACAATGTAAGATATCTGAATACTCTGATTCAAGTGACTCCTTAATGAGCCGGAAGTCTCAACTAAAGTTATTTGTATTACCATACTCTTGCCAATATTTGTTGTTGCTGGTGTGTCTTTACCAATACATGGAATACTTAGACCAAGAGAAACGTTTGGCTGCAGTAACAGTTTGTTTAAGGAAAGCGGAAGCGCCGAAACTCTATTAAGTCAGATGGTAAAGCTGATTTTTCAACCATTTTCTTTGCCCTCTTCCTAGTATCATGCGTCCACCAACAAACTGGCGGTTTAAGAGAACGTTTACCTGAACGTCTGCCTATGGTTCTATTAGCTGCAATAATAATGTTAGAAACAAAGCATTTATGAAACTGTTCAATGTCGATCAAATTTATAGTTGGCGTGATAGTGTCAGAGCACCAGCAGTAAATGCAGATCAGTCTTAGTTTAGTTATCGGGTCAAGTTGAAGGCTGGTAAACACAGGATAATGATAACTGCCAAAAGAATCCTGAAAATACACTTCCCAATCACAGTGTGGAGCTAGTTGTGGACTGACAATGGTCAAATCCAGGGCTGAAAATGAAGCAGCGGCCAAGTCATACGGTACCGTGTCATGGAACCATCATTCAGAAGGAAAAGATTCCTTTCATCAAGGAGAGTCTTAATAGCCTAACCTCCAACATCCAACTTAACAGCTGCCCACAACAATGGATTATAACTATTAAAATCAGCACACAATGCTTTAAGATTATCCAGACACACAGACTTCATTTGTATATGAGGCCATGAGGCCGAGAGTACATGGCAATACAGACTGTTTAGTGGCGTGAACGACTTGTGGTGATACATTTCACGTAGTCGTTTACAGAGGTTCATAAGTATATAAATACATGTGGATGAATAAATGTACACATTGAACAATAATAATATACACTTAGTGATGTTCAAACGTCTTGAGTAGCAATTTAGACTTGGTGCACAAACCTGGGGGTAGACAAATACATAGCATACTAATGTAATGTATACAAAGTCGCAAGGTAGGGATTAAACTTAGGTTTCTCTAGTCTCAAATATCTTTGTTTAAAAAATTGCTTAACACAAGGTGAGTTTTTTATTTTTGTTGGTTAGTAGTCCTACAAACAACAAAGTTGGGTGCTTTGTATAATATTCTGGTAGATACTTTTGTCTGCTCTCCTCATACCTAGGACATACAAGGAGGACATGGAACTCGTCTTCATTTGTGTATCTACAGTAGGGGCAGAGCGATGCATCAGGGTCAGGGCTTTTAGCCCGCCGTAAATTTTGTATACAGAAATTATGAGCATTACATCTTAACTTTGATAGTGCTCTACAGAGCTTATGGCATTTCAGGGATTCAAGGTAAAATTCCATATTATTGTCGGTCTTAATGTTTGCAAAGATATATAGTGAGTTTGATGTTCTAATATCGTTGGACCAATCCTGAATATATATATCATGGCATCTCTGTTTAAATATTTGCAAGAATACCTTATCATTACCCATATCCTGTGCAAGCCACGTCCATCCAAAACCGTAACTAAATAGTAATTGTCTAACATATGATACTCAATTTACATCCCCTGTGTCATCAAGTCGTTTTAGCATATAATAGCATCGTTTTGAATAGCAGGTTTCAGGTTGTCTGAGTAAACAAATCCAATATGATATAACTCTGGCTTTACAGTTTATGTCTAACGGGTATCGACCACATTCAGAAATAACTGCTCCATAAGGGGGAGCAATAATTAATTCTAAGAAGGAATTTGCAGAACTTAGTGTGTACTTTCTCTATCAAAGGTCATTCTTGTATTCCCTAGATTTCGGCACCGTAAAGTAAGATTGGTTGTATTTTACTATCAAATATAATGGATGCAGATTTTATCGCTGGAAGCAAGAGCATTATTGTAGATATTAAAAATCGAGACCAATCTTGTATCCTTCAAATGGTTAGTGACTGCATTCGCTTCTATTTCGGACTGTGGCAACCTAATTTCACTAAATGACAACGAATCCTTTATGAGTATAGCACAACCACCTCTAGACCCGATCGGATGGTCTTTACGTAGACAGACATACCCTTCCCAACAGAATTGCTGATTAGGATTCAAAAACTTCTCCTGAAGACATATAACATCTTGCATGAGATCAAGACTGTTGACAAAAACTTTAAAACCTGGGCCATTAGCATTACTAGATCTAGCATTCCACTGAAGGATTAAGAGAGTCATAATAAGGATTATGTCTTCCATTATTAACCCTTAACCATGCTCGTCAGATCATCAGATGACAACTTTAACCCCAGCAGAGAATTTGCAGCTGATGCTATTGTCTGTAGACCATCAGACTTGAAGGCATGATTCGTTCCAAGGTTGGCAACTATGCAAATAACGAAATTGAGAAATTCAACTGGAGAGACATTTCTGGATTTGGACTGCTTCCTGATATTTAATACAGCCTCTGTAGGCAGCAGAATGAGCTTCACCCCAGTTTTTACATTTAAGGGAACTTTCATTGCATTCCTCATACTTGTGCTTCCCCCTACATGTAGCGCACACATGATGAGTGCTCCAACACTTAGCAGAGGCATGTCCAAAGGACTGACATTTAAAGCAGCGCAGAGGAGAGGCGACGTATATCCAGATTGGAAATCTCTGAAAGAAAATAACAGCGTGATCTGGTAAAGACTGACCAGCAAATATAAGCAAAAAGATTTAGTAGGAATTTTATCAGGTCCACGAGTCAAACGCACAGCAGAGCATAGTAGAGGCAAAACAGGTTTTATTTCTTCCTCAATCTTACTCATGTCAACATCCAGATCGATACCATAGATAACTCCACGGGATTTCATTAGTGATTCAGGCTCATAAGTGGTAACATAATGTTCACCAAGCACTGTAACTAGCATAACACTGACTATTTCAGTAGTAACCTTAGCCAATGCTCTCGCCAAAGCCCGCTGGGTCATCAGTTGACAAAGGGTTGGAGAAGTGTCATCATCATCATCATCATCATCATCATCATCATCATCATCATCATCATCATTATCATCATCATCATCAACATCTGCCTAAATGATGACAGTGGTTGACTTCACCTGAACTAGCTCATCATAAACAAAAGTAAGATCAGACCATGCAGAAGGAGTGGCAATAGCTATAGGTGGTTGCTTAACAACACAAGCTTTCTTAGAAGAACCATCTGGAATGCGACTGTTTCGCTTCCTCCCTGAGGACACCACTTTGAAGCCATCCTCACAGTCCATTCTGTTGTCAGACATTGCCAAGGAAAATCACCAACAACTGACTGATTAACCCACGAAAAAGAATAGAAGTAAAAGTTTCAATACACTTCAACAGAAGAGAAAAACAGAAAACAACAACAACAAAAGCAACAACCAAGTATGCTATGAAACTATTCAATTTGCTCACAAGCAAAAGACATCCGTACTCATCGGCAGTCAAGACCGAACTCCCATGATGTTGATGTTTCTAGGATCCTTTTCGACCAGCATGCAACGGACATGTTCATTGTAGCCTACTGTAGGACTTTGTCTCCAAAAACCATCTAGGTGGTCAACCCAATTGCCACTTCCTTGCACGACCCACTAAAGTGCACACATCATAATCCCCTCTCACGAGCAGGATACTTGTGCCCATTGTTGAACATTAATCTTATCTTCAGACCACTGCTCTGATCAGCGAGTGCTCAACTTGCATTATATCCCCTGGTTCTGATATGAATGCGACCGCCACAGTAGGGATCCTTACATGACATCTATGAGGTGCTTCCTCAACAAGAATGGTGCATATTCCAGTAAGCTCACCTTCCATGTCAGTCAAATAAAGCACTGTGTAACGTCAGATAAGGTAAAACATGTTTTATACAAGGTCCTGCACTTTAATGTTTCTACACTGTCTTTCCATTCCAGCACTGTCTGTTAGGTTAAGATAAGGAGGCAAAAGTGTCAAGTAATTATGTAAACATTGTATTTATCCCCAAAATGCTCATGTTTATTATGATTATTACTATCTGTTCATTGTATACTTTCTAGATGGCCTCTCATAATTGATACCAGTGGCCAGGCTGCAGTTTTCCTGCGTTACCGAGACACAAACAATATGAATGCTCTACGTCCTGCTGATATGGAGCCTGACCGCATCAGAATGGCCCTGCTTGGTGCTATCAGGTCTGTCATCCAGCATTAACTGTACCTTGTTTTTCATTTACAACTAGAATGAGTGAGTAAGTTTGGTTTGACACCGCTTTTAGCAATATGCCAGCAATATCACAAAGGGGGGACACCAGAAATTAGCTTCACACATTGAACCCATGTGGAGAATCGAACCTGGGTCTTCGGTGTCATGAAGAATGCTTTAACCACTGGGATGCCCCACCACCGCTACAACTAGAACATCTGGTAAGTCAGCTTCCGATTATCAAGTGTTATCCGGTGGATTTTATCTTCATTTAATAATGGTTATCTCTATCATCTGTATCACTATTCTTTTCTTGTTCATGAGAGTTTTTTGATTGAATAGCCATACCAGAAGTGGTCAAAACAAAGCTATTATAGTGGATGGAACCAGGGTATATTTATCATAATAATATGGAGATGTAATACACTTGATAATCAAGGTTCACTTTAGAGGATTTCATGCATGGTCTGTGTAGAAAGGGTGCTTGTCAACTTCTTGGTGTTGTTTATATCACTTGAAGATGTCATGAAGAAGTAGGAATGGTTTTTTAGTGATACTTGTGCATATTTTTCAGGTTTGGGAAACCAGTTGTACTGGACATGATGGAAGTGGACATGTTTGAGACATTTTCTGACCGAATGGATCTCATTCAGAAGGGACTAATGGCTTCTGTCATGAACAAAACCATACTGCAAAATCACAGGTATTAACCAAATAATATCTATATGCATACCGGTATGTACCATCACCGAAAGTGTGTGTAGGAAAGGCATGCAGCTTAGCAACCAGCAGCAAGGATGCATGTAACACAGTCAGTATTGCTACCTCCAGCATGGATGTGAGCCAGTCAGCTTAGCAACATGTTGTATTTAATGGGAACAACATACCAACTCTCAGTCATCAAGCTGGTGCTTTTTTTATATTATCCTCTATAGTCAATAGATGCCAATCAGCATTAGCAGTGTTTTGAGCCAGCTAAGAACTATCTCATGGACATCATGGACAAATATAAAGCAGTAAGTGGTTCACATTGCAATTATTTAAGCTAGCTTTGCAATCCAGATCTTAGGTGGTGAAACATTGCATTGTCAGTATAGTTGGCATCAGCATGGATGTGGCCATGTGAAGGATTCAGCAAAGCTACCATCAGCAACAGTGTGTGAGGCAGTCATAACAATGGGTGTCTGAATGTTTATCACTTCAGTATCGGAAGCAATAGCAATAGCTTCAAAATATGGATGTCAAGCAGTGACCATCAGCATGTGTGTGTGAGGCAGTCAGCATAGTTACCATCAGCATGTGTGTATTAGGCAGTCAGTACAGGTACCATCAGCATGGGTGTGTGAGGCAGTCAGTACAACTACCATCAGCATGGGTGTATGAGGCATTCAGCATAGTTACCATCAGCATGTGTAAGTGAGGCAGTCAGTATAGCTACTATCAGCATGTGCGTATCAGGCAGTCAGTACAGCTACCATCAGCATGGGTGTGTGAGGCAGTCAGTACAACTACCATCAGCATGGGTGTATGAGGCAGTCGGCATAGTTACCATCAGCATGTGTGTATTAGGCAGTCAGTATAGCTACCATCAGCATGGGTGTGTGAGGCAGTCAGTACAACTATCATCAGCATGGGTGTATGAGGCATTCAGCATAGTTACCATCAGCATGTGTGTGAGGCAGTCAGTATAGCTACCATCAGCATGGGTGTATGAGGCAGTCAATATAGCTACCATCAGCATGTGTGTATAAGGCAGTCAATATAGCTACCATCAGCATGTGTGTATAAGGCAGTCAATATAGCTACCATCAGCATGTGTGTATAAGGCAGTCAATATAGCTACCATCAGCATGGGTGTATGAGGCAGTCAGTATAGCTACCATCAGCATATGTGTGTGAGGCAGTCAGTATAGCTACCAACAGCATGTGTGTATGAGGCAGAAAGTATAGCTACCATCAGCATGGGTGTATGAGGCAGTCAGTATAGCTACCATCAGCATGGGTGTGTGAGGCAGTCAGTATAGCTACCATCAGCATGTGTGTGAGGCAGTCAGTATAGCTACCATCAGCATGGGTGTATGAGGCAGTCAATACAGCTACCATCAGCATGGGTGTGTGTGAGGCAGTCACTATAGCTACCATCAGCATGGGTGGGTGAGGCAGTCAGTATAGCTACCATCAGCATGTCTGTATAAGGCAGTCAATATAGCTACCATCAGCATGTGTGTATAAGGCAATCAATATAGCTACCATCAGCAAGTGTGTATAAGGCAGTCAATATAGCTACCATCAGCATGGGTGTGTGTGAGGCAGTCAGTGTAGCTACTGGGAGCATGGGTGTGTGAGGCAGTCAGTATAACTACCATCAGCATGTGTGTGTGAGTCAGTCTGTATAGCTACTATCAGCATGGGTGTGTGAGGCAGTCAGTATAGCTACTATCAGCATGTGTGTGTTAAGCAGTCAGTATAGCTACTATCAGCGTGGGTGTATGAGGCAGTCAGTATAGCTACCATGAGCATGAGTGTATGAGGCAGTCAGTATAGCTACCATCAGCATGTGTGTATGAGGCAGTCAGCATAGTTACCATCAGCATGAGTAGTAGACAGGATGACAGTCCTGGACCAGGGTAATCTAAGGCTTCATTTAATAGATAAAGCCTTAGTTGGACCCTTACCATTACCATCTACTACAGAGCTTTATTTCATAAAATAAGCAAAATGTCCCAAAGAAATGTATTCCCCAAAGGGGAATTGTGCCTCTATCACACGAAACGGTGGGATACGAACTCCACCGGGTATCTTACCTCTATGTCGTGTTGACGGGAGGTAATACTGTACCGTACGGTACGATCAATAATTCTTCTTTTACAAACCCTCTGCCGGGGCCATCCATTAAATAGTACAAGTTAGGTTCGTCGACTTTTATATCCACTTTATCTATGTTGTAAGTTTTGACTGACCATATAGGATCGGTGGCACGCTTACGACTATCACCCTCATGTTCTCCCGGTTGGTATAGATACCTCAGGAGAGCTCGGTCGGGTATCTGTTTCTCCTTCCCATGCAATGGAGCAGACGGTTCAGCCATCACTGTTTTTAATTTGATAGCGTCTGCCGGTTTCTTGCCAGTGAGTCGTGTGATTTCATGGTTTATTGCCGACACCACCTTAGGGAGCCGAGCGACCCATTCGGTGTTGGGTTTATTTAGACTTATTTCCTGAGCGTACTGATATCCAAATAAACGCTCAGCCAAAGTCCTATTAAATCTCTCTACTATAGCTTGGCTGCGATGGGCTCCAACCGTGCCACGTCTCACTCGTACTTTGTGCTTAGTCAGCAACTGTGATACAACACCCATGAACTCCCGACCAGGGTCAACTTGGAGCTCTGTTGGCCACGTCAACGGACTGCGTTTGTATATACGCTCAATAGCTTGAGCTACCTGGGCAGAATCTTTCAAGGGTCAATGGTTCAGCTTCCTTATACCGGCTGGCTATATCCACGATAGTCAGGGCATACTTGTAGGTTTTACACTCCTCACCCTGTCGCCGGAGGTAGGAACAGCAGGTCTGCTTGGTGAACGCTATTAGGTATATTAATACCGAACTTCCTTCTAGGCAACGTGAAGCGTGGTGGTGGTAAATATATCTGCCAAAGTGCTTGTTTTCAAGCCATGTTTTGACCTCCTCGGGGATACTCGCGCCATTTTAGCCAGCTTATCTACAGCTTAGCTCCTTTCCAATATCCACGCGGACTGTAGTAAATAGCCTCAAATTTTTCTGGTTCCGTGACATGTCACTATTTATTTATACCTATGTTCTTGGTTCAATTTTCTCATGCCCAGACGCTGCACGTGTTTATCCCATCAATGGCTATCCAACGCTTAGTGTCCATAGGTGATAATGATGTTTTATTTATAGTCAACCCGTGATATCCTATGCCCATCACTTCTAAGTGTGTTCATTTTATGTCTAAAGGTACGGGTCTTGAACAGGGCTTCCTTGAATCTGGCGTGTTTGATGTGTTGTTTCACCACGTATTTTTTTACACCCTTAGCTTTACGGATTTCACCATTGTCGGTCTTCAGTATGGAGTACATCTTAGGCCTCAACCCTATGTACTCGGCTATGGGCGTGCCAGCACACTCGTCCTTCATCTTACCTAGGACCTTTTTATTCACCGTGCTGTGTATGGCATGGTCCTTGGGGTAGTCGCTGGTGTCGCATAAATCGAGGTGTTTTTTCATGTCCCATTACACGCCCTCGGTTCGAATCTCCATCAGCAGGGAATCCGTGTCAGTGTACAGCACTTCGCACCTGTCGCCGTACTGTTTCTTCAGCTCGTTGTAGTAAAAGTCGTACATCAAGTGTTTGGATAAATCGAGGATGCTCATCCCAACGTAAACAGGCCGGTTTAATATTATGTGACTTTTCTTCATGTGTATGGCAGCCAGGTCGATTTATCGAATATCTTACTACGGTTGAATGCAGGGTTAGCGATCAGCTTCCTGAGAGTTTTTCCTCCTCATTCGACCGAACCAGCTTCACGCCCACGCCGCGTTTCCTAAGGTTCTCCATAGTCTTACCGAATACCGAAGTTGTTCATGAGCTTATACAAGTTTTTCTCAAAGTCACTGGTAGCAAGCTTTCGAGGAGGTCCGTGTTCATTCTGATGTAAGGCTCCATCCAGGGGCTCTGGTTGAACACGAAAGCACCCTGTGTATTTTGGCCAGTTTCATACCCAACGACAGGTACAGCTGCAGGTTGCGATAGTGTACGATGTATTTGGTCTTATTCATTAAGTTGGGCACGAAGTTTTCAACGCCGTCACCCGCCTATCTAACAAGTTATGTTGGTATTCAGACATCCAGTTCAAGTTAACCCTCATACGCTCGGGGCCAGGGGGTAGCTGTTGTGTGATTCGTGTAATGCTTTGGGATACTCCAAGTCAACCTCGAGGATATAACCTTTGTTCGAATCCGGTAGCCGATGCTCATAATATCGAAATCGGATGATATCCATTTGAATCCCCTGTTGGTAGATACTGACTCATGGCCCATCCGCATACAGGTTGTTGGCCGAGATAGAGAATGTGATTGGTTGGTTTGCTAGGGTCGTAGCCATTCACGTATTGATTATTTGCTTTTCGCGTAGACGCTTGGTTGCCATGGAGATCCCACCGCAAGCCTTTCTCAATGAATAGGTGCATGTCATAATCTGTAAGCAATTCCAACTTAACTCCGGTCTTTTAAGCAAGGCATCCCACGACAGACCTGGGCTGGTGTAATACCATGCTGGATCTAGTTTATACTGCTTGATACATGTCCTCCTAAATGTCTCAAACACGCCGGCTAATAATAGTACATCCATCTTCAAGTACAGATCGTGATAGTCACCCAGGTTTTACAACCAAGTTTATTCCATACGCTAATAGCGCATTTAGTAATCGCGTCTTCGGATATTTCCGAAGTCTGTCAGATTGCTGTAAAATTCTTTGATGGGAGGTAGTCTGGTCTCGGCGAACTTAGTCCAACTATCCATGTACTCATAGGGATACACACCTTTCCTCATAAGCAGAGATCTAGTCTCGGCGTCTGTGTATCGACATCGGTGATAGGAAGGTATCGTTGGCTTTAATCAGGCTGGCTAATGACGACAATAGAAATTGGCACGAGTCAATGAACCTAAGTCCGCCTAAGCTGAAAGAGAGATATTTCTCCATGTTGTTGGGGATGCGCGTTATATTACCATCGATTTTCGCGATGGCCTGCATGATTAAGTGAGAGTCGCACCCTCTCAAGTTGTGAAAGACAACGGGAATGTTTATTGTCTTAGGGTTGATTCTAAGCTTGAGGTTACACTCTCGTTATGCGCCTCTATACTTTACGGTTATGTGACAGTGATCTCTCACCGAATCACCGTTCAGTGGTGAGTCACACACGCGTGACAGTTAATGCTACGGGAGTGAGCTAGCCTGTCGCTCGAAAGTCATAACGCGGGAGCCGCATTCTATGCAACTTTTCCCTAATAATTTCTTCTTCCTCCTTCAAACACTTTAGAAACCTTTCAACCGCGTGCAGGACCCCTGTACACCACGGAGATTTCGTTTCACCGTCACAACGGATCTGACTATGTATCCAAACCCACATGCTTCATGCTCTTGTGTTTTGAGTGTGGTTGGGGTACCCCAATATCAACAGGTTTGATCAATGCTTCAAAGTCGGTGAGATATGATATAAGGAACAGACATTTGGTGCTTGTGGTTGTAGAATTTTAGGATATTGTCACCTTCCTCGGCATGTCGATGCGTCAGATAGCCGTCTGTCCCACACCTTGACAATACTCCTGGTGGGATTCTAATAAATCAGCTCGGCTGAAACCGTTGCAGACATCGTGATACAAAAGTGTTTTTCCCCATCGTGTTTAGACTGATCGCGGCAACAACCGACTGAAATGTTTTTATCCACGTGTAGTGATACTTTTCACCTCGTTGGATCATGAATATATTGATAACACGAGAGGGGTTCCCCCCCTGTCCCCCCAACAGTTGGGTTCCCACCAACGAGCTGAGCCTGTGTATTATTGTTGTGTCGTCTTCATGTCCAAAGACATTTATAGCTAGATTATTCTGTTTTTCTACTTTAGTGATCTGAGATATGGTGGTTGGTTCATCTATACCATCCCAGTTGAGTCCATCGTCTTGGGGATAGCTAGAAAGCCTGTCTGAATGAGTGTCAGCTGGAAACAAGGCTGATCTGATAGCTAATCTCAAGCAATCGTTTCCTCTATTCTTAACGTTTACTATGGCATGTTTTTCTTATAGTATGGAGGTAAGTCTAGGTATGACCCGCCTTTGAACGGCTTGCACGTAGTTAGCTATGTCTAGATAGACAATATCGATTTTATCTACAGCCCACCCGGATCCCAAGTGTGTGTAGCGCTCTAGGTATTCCTGTATCTGCTGAAAACTAGTATCGTCGATGTGTTTATAGTCTCTATCTGGGTCACGACCTCTTGTACACCTCGAAAGTAAGGCTGAACGTACTGCTCGGTAACATCCCCCACGTTCTTTTCGAGTGTCATTTTAATTGTGATTTGAAATTTGATACTTCCAAGACTGGCTAGTTCCTGTTTTATTTTATCATCTATCAGGGCTTAATATCTGAGACATCTATATTCCTATCAAGCAAGCATGCGCCAGCCTCTTAAATACTTACCTACAGCGCTCAGTGCGCACTGAACTGTATAGTATTCATAATTAGTACACACCTAAGGAATTAATGTCTAATTGGGCGCCGTAAATGTAAAAATCATATATCCTCTCTCGTTATCCCCAATGAACTATTTTTAGATGGGTTGTTTCGATCCAGTGCTCACACTGTTTGATATAGTATTCCTTGAAATTTAGCAGGTATTCGATATACTTGTAAAACAATCTATCTGGTGTTGAGTCGTGATGTTCCCCACACAATGAAGAAGGACGAGTATACTTAACACCATCTTTAATCCATACCATTTTCAATATTACCCGAAATCTGAAGTTCAGTTTATCTTTGAGTATGTTTTACCCTGAGATTCGATGTCTTCACTGGGATCAAGTTCCACAAACATATCTATATGTAAGTGTGTAAATAATCTCTAATTGGGGTCTATCTTGAGAAATCGCCACGTTCTTTTATGTAGGCCTTTTTATTCTCGTAGATGAGGTGATGTCTGACTACGTTAGGCCCGTGGAGCTTTACATAAACAATAGTGTCCTTTGACTCTATACCACACACAGAACACGCAAAGTAGTTGGGACTTCCCATGGGAATAACAGTACCCATGAGTACCGCATACCCTACCACAGGTCTCGGTCTTCCCCATAGTATGTATTCACATCTATACATGTTAACATATTTATATGTGTATTAGTCTAATTGTTTCGCAACCAAAGCAGTCGCGCTATACCCAGCTATGAAGGTCAGTTCACGGTCCATTTGTCCCTTGGATGGTGTGTAGTACTGAGCTTAAAGTGTTGGCTTCTGTAGTGGCTCCAATCGCTTACCAGTTAATAAGTAGTATTGTCTGCGCGCGTCGTCGACATCGTGGAATGTTTGAACGGCATGGTTTTCACGCCTGAGTTGTTCGTTAATGTAATCGATCCGCTGGAGGTTGTTTAGCGTGCATTTCGGTCTGTGCTATTTGTAAGTTCTCAATAGCGAGATCGTACGCTTCCTCTCCGCTTCGTATTTCAGCCGCTGCAGGACTCTCGTAGTTTAGAGAAGAGGAAATTACTCCCCGAAAATGCCAGGGCATTCACTAACGCACCATCGTACCATCATCATAGCAATCGTAGCCATCCTTATATTTATTTCATAATATCTTCAGGAATTATTCCTTGTTTTACTAGGATGTCTTTTGTGGCCATCGCCATACCAAGGTTCATTATTAGCATACCCATATCCTGCAGGTTGAAATCTAGCTTGATAGTCGGTTGTTTAAGCACCATTTTGGTCAACCGGAAGCCGCATCCTACGGCTAGACTGGCTTACCACGGTGGCGTGGTATCGTCGTTGACTAACGCTTTTCCCCTCAGACATTATGTATATGATATAAATATATTAAATTATAACATGATATGGGTTGACCTCTAATTCGGGGGGATCCTCACTGCCGTGGTATATAACCACGCAGATAGCCAATGGCAGCAGTTAGCATACAACTAACAAGAGTAAGCCCGGTGAGTCACCCTGATAATTTTATGTTGGTTACACCACCGCTTTTTACCGGCAGCTACTCTCTTAGGATTCTTCTGTCTGGTGACTGTGGGAGGGTTCACAGTCACCTGTGAGGGGTCTCCTCCAGTTGGGGTGGGGTCTCCTCTGAAGGGGTCTCCTCCTTGGGGGTCTCCTGTGCAGCATCCATCTATACTATTATTATTATTTTTCCTCTCAAATTGACAATGCTTTGCCGCGGATAATCGCCGCGCGTCACCGGGCTAACAACATACCGTATTTGTGGTACAGCTCGCGAGCTAATAGAGCTCAAGGCGTGTTCGATAAAAGGGTCTTCTCTAAGTCTTCCCACAGGTAAAGTCGGCGTCCGGGGATGGGAAGGAAGTATGACGCAATACCAGTGTATATCTGGGTCATAGCCGATCCTATTGTCTTTGTCATCTCTGCACCTAGTCTAGTCTCATTATTTTGGCATTACAGTTTATCGATTTCTTCGGGCTGACATTTTGTGAATTTTATCCGAGTGTAATTCCCAAAGTAATGTTTGGCTTTGCCACCAACAGCCAACGCCACCAGTTTCTCTCTCGCTTATCATCATCCACCTGTATTTGGGGTACCAACAGTTGCTCTAGCAACTCCTCACACTCCATCCTATAATATGATAAGTAAGTTTTAGTTTTAACAATATAATATACCTATATAGTTTAAACACAGAGAAATAAAGGTTAAGTTGAACACGACGCAGCACTTCAAATACCATAACTATAACTAAATGCTAAGTATTTATACTAAGCATTGCTAAGCTTTGCTAAGCATTGTTAAAAATTTACTAAGCATTGCTAAGCATTGCTAAGCTAAAACACACTATAGGCTACTGGTTGGTCTGTCTTGAGCACGAGCTTAAGCTGTTTAGTTTCAGCTAGCTGTTTCTTCACCCGCTCCGTTCTAATTTGCTCATCACATCGTTTCTCTCAAACACTCTTCGAATCCAATCCCTGTCCTTGCAGTGAAATAAGGCAACCCATCAGCGTCTGCTCTCGGAGGTCTTTCAACACCGAAGTTGAACTTCTGCGTTAGCACCCAGACGCTATGTGCTTTGCGTGGTCGGCCTGAAAATGCCAGGCACGATAGCATATCTCTCTTTTTGTTATCTCGATTAGCAGCTGCAGTCGTCCAGTATGAACAACGCCGACTTCTTTAAATTTCATATGGTAAGCTTTCAACCAGTCCTGTAGACGTGGCCCCGGATCGACTCTGTGTATGCGCCAGGGTCCGTCATAACCCAAGGTCTTTCCGTAATAACGCTTTATTCATGCTCAGAGTAGGACACATGATAACGATGTGGTCGAACACATCCCTGTAGTACCCTCCAACATATCCAACACGAAAACGGTCTTCCCACAGCCAGTCTGCCCGCACACTATGGCGCGAGTGTGGGTCAGCGGGGCAAATTAATAAATGGCTTGCCGCCAGGCAAATTAGTAAATGGCTTTGCACCGAATCTCCCATTGTCTATATTAAGTTCGCGATCCATAATAACGCATAGATATAATTTCAACTTGCCAGCGGGTTGAGCCTTCTTGGTAATCTGGATAGTAATCCCCTCACTACCGTTGTCTATTCTACGGCCGCTACCGGTGTAGTTTATCGTCATCCGTGGATCGCGATGTCCAACCACAGCTGCATACTTGTTAGTTAAGTATTCGCCGATTTGCACGGAGGATAGGTCCAGGTCTTTGGCTATATATGGATGTTTGCTCGCAGCTTTTTATCTCATCCCACTGCTGGTATGCGACGCATACCATGACTAAACAGCTGGTTGGGGCACCGATGGTCACTTCCACCTTTTCGATCTCTGGGTTGAAAACTTCTCGCTGTCCCTCCGAACGCTCGTAATCCTCCACAGGGACTACCAGGATGCCTTTCATCGATCGCTACCGCACGCTTCAGGTTGATATTCCACACAGTGTCGCTCTTATCCCGCACGATGGATCTATGCCTCAGTATACGATCATCGTACAGGATGGCCACATTCCCCCAGTACTGGTTTGAACCTGCCTTGCCAGCTCGGGTTAGTGACCATGTCGAACTCCAGAGAGATGTTGTCTATGGCGTAACTGGCCTCATCACCGTTCGGCGCGCGCACTACTTTACTGTAGTCATTAAACGTGGAGCTCAGTATTCAAGCCTATCACCCAGCCGCTTGGTAAACGGCGCGTGTTCGTGAGCAACTTCGAAGTCGAAAGGCACGCAGAACCGGGTTCCGTGACGCTTGAGCGATGGCCTTTCACCGCCTGATAGCTTGTCTAACTGGTCTGCCGTGGAAGGCATACCCAATGCGCGATCTGGTCGATTTACTGATACCTTGGTACACGCCATTGACGCAGCGTTCTCCCTCGCTTCCAGAGGTCCTTGTAGCAGTGAAAGACGCCGCTGTCGCCGATACTCAGCACCTCGTTACCGGGTGATCTTGATGGTCGTTTTCTTGATAATAGCTCGACCCACGTTCCGCTACTAGTCTCGTTTTTGTCGTTGTCGGAGGTCAGCGTGATGTTGAACGCCAGTCTAACAGTGCCTGGTACAATGAGGTCATTCGCGCCAAGGTTTGGAAATCTAACCAGCAGCGTTTGATTCTGGTCTATCTTGCTGGATTGTTGGTGATGGTCACCGACTGACGACGGCTTTGACACCTAGTGGCTCTCTCGATCTCCTGAAAGGATCTAGTTTTCACCGCACATTGTTATATAAATGAAATATATAAGTTTTAATACTAAATAATGGCTGAAGGTGGTCATGAAGAAATACCTATGGATGATATGTGGGATGATAGTGCCGCGGATGATGAAACCTCATTCTCGCATAGAAGGCAAACGAACTCGTGAAGCAGGCCGTCAACGGTTTTAACGATGGTTTAAAAGAGGATAGAAATACGTGAGAGCCGTGAAGTGAATATTCCAAGTTTTTGTCGATGGCAAGGGCACGCTGCGATTGAGGGCTCACCCAGAGATCGATCTCATGAATAAGCGCGCTAGAGAACCGCTTTGCTTTATCAACACTCAGCAGTCGCCATGGGGTGACTTTATCCATGATGAACTAGGCTTCATAGATTACGGGCGCATCGCCTAAAGCCCTTCCCTTCAAGATCTGCAAGACATCAGGGTTTTACATCGGATCAAGACATGACTGATAACATTGAAAAGCTGTTGGCCACCTACCATGACAAACCCTTACCCGGATTCAATTTACCGCTGAACTCGCGGGGGCTGGACATGGCCATGCAAACCATTAAGCGCCATCTCGCGGAACAACACGCCAAACTGGACGCCGATAGACGCACCATATCGCCCATGAAAAGGTCAAACTCGGTGAAACGGAGGACGAAGTCTCTGAAAGCCACCATCGAGGAACTTAATACGTAATTTGAAGAGGAAAGAAGACCCGGCTGGAAACGCATCCTCCTTCGAGACCAGCTTCGATCCCAGGTCAGCCGTGTCGGGAAACCGTTGATCGAGCCCTCCACCAAGACACCACGTTAGCTGACAGGATCCCAATCCTGTTCCGCGGAACAAGGCATCACCATCGCCAGCATCATTCTGACTGCACTGGGCTTCATCATATCAACCCTGGTGGTGTCACTGAGTGGGGTACCCCACACCCCCAAGTGGTGGCGGTGGTGGCACAGGTGGTGTCAAAGAGTGGATTAAAAACTAGGGGAAACTCTAGCTAAACTGGCTGGTAAGGCGAAGCCCTACCCGGCATCCTGGGTAGCATCGCCTCGCGGGTTGCTGAGTGTTTTAGCTAAAACTGCTACGATGGCTCAGTCAAAACCTGTGGGCAGCCATCGCCGCAGTAGCTGGTTTGGTGTAATGAAGCGCTAAGGAATTTTTAACCAAATGAGCCCCAAAGCCACCCACCAACCACCATGGCTGTTTTACTGATCGATGTGCTGTGAACCCACAGTGGGTGCAGACTGGGGCTGTAGTGTGTGTTGAACCCTAGGTTCCGGGATGGCGCCACTATACCCGCTTTCACCGGTCGTGGGTGGTGGGACGGGGACATTGACATCGAGGTTGACGCCAACTTTTGACCCGGCCGCGGCTACAATTATTTCGTTGTTGTAGCCCACCACTTTTTACTCTCAGTTGCATATCATTTCCGGAGCCATGTACAGTCCCACGTCGAACACGTAGTCGACTTTCGACCTGGCATATTCCAACACGCCTTGGTAGCGTTTGATGGCACTCGGGAGATCAACTGGAGCATTGATAGCATCCTCTACGTTGACAAATCTAACTGTTTCTGAGCGTCGTAAGCAGTCCCTTTGCCTAGGATATTTGAACGCGCTTTCGCCTGGCGCGATCTAACAGTGCCCACACGCACGCTCGAATCGAGTCATTCGCCGCCTCGGTGCCGCACGCAGTATACCCTTTCGATTCCAACATGAACTTTTTCCAATCACCACCCTGCTCGAACCTCCAAACTCGGTAATCCTTGCTGTCGCCGAATGCCATGTAACGGTCATCCCACTCGTTGGTTGTGACGTAAGCATTCGCATACGCTTTCACCACCCCATTCTTTCAACTTCTCGCTGGCTTCCACGAGGCATGTTGTGAACGATAGGAATACCCAATCCGCGGGTTCGGTCCCGTAAACGCCAATCCGTTTTAGTGTCGATTCGAATTCGTTGCAAATACGTCAGTAGGCCCGTCTATCATCGCATTGGTTGTTTACTGCATTCCACGCTTTTTCCTGTGAGAGCGGGCGCTGATCTCTTTGAGGATATCGCCTGACCTGGTAGTACACGTGAAACGCGGAACACAGACTGACTCAGCGGTTCACGCACTTAGTGTCGGATACACCACACCCCGTTGTAGTAGCCACCACGGCCGCGGTTGAGTTGATTCTGCCAGAACTGCATCGGGTTGTTGAACCAAGCTGCACTGTCTTAACGTTAGTCACCGAAAACTTATACTTATCGAACACATCTATGAACTGGGCGCCGAAATACAATCCATCAGCGACCACGATCTTCATGTTTTAAAACTATTATATAATGAGTTTATATAACATGTACATAACACTCCCAGGAATAACGAGCGGCGAGGCCGTTCAGCTGACGAGACGCGATCGATAACACGTCGGGTCAACTCGAAGTCGCGACTGTGCGATATCACCTACCTACCGCGATGGACTAACATCAACGCTAGCAACAATAAACTGTTCGTAGGTGGCGCTAGCAACAAGATAATTGACGGTTACTACAGCGTGTGCTCTCTAAGCGACGAGGTATTCAAACCATTGGGAGCCGAACTCAAGATGAACGACTCAAACGGTACAGTGGTGTTAATCAACAACGGAAGAAACTCCTTGAGGCTCGGTCGACCATTGGCTAGAACACTCGGTATACAGCCTGAAGAGATAAAACCAACGACTACAGTCACAGGCACTAAGTTACCCGACTTAGTACCGTACCGAGAGTTGTGTATTCATCTCAACCAGGTTAGCACAACGGACAATATTCAAGGAGGCCACCCTTCCACTATACTTAGAGCAGTGTCGGTTAAAACGGAGAAATACAACGACGGCAGAACCGAGTCGTTTTCAACGTGGCAATATAAGAGGTTAACCCAGGACAACATCCCTGAGCTGATAATATCGGTGTTAGATATAAATCATAATCTCGTGAATATAGGATACCTCAGCGTAACGCTGCACATAAAATGACCAGCGCACAAGGTCCCGGAATGAAGTTGAAAAAATGCACCAATGTGGGGATCTCCGACCTCTCGGGACACACGCGGATTCGACGACCCGGAGTAGATGGTAAAAGTAACGCCTTGCAACTTAAAACAGCATTTATAAACGCGTTGAAGTTTCGGTGGTACTAGCAACCTAAGCGATATAGTAGATACCTCAAGAGCGGCAGTCAACACTAAGTACACCCTTGTCACCACCGGGGATGATAACTGGATGATATACCCATACGGGGGTAAACTGTTCGACTTAACCGATGTTGAGAGCACTACCGTCGCCCGAAACAAACCATATATACGCCGTCTTCACCGATGATGACAAGTGGGTGTTATTACCGGGTAAAGTCGACTGGTTTCTCAATATTAGGCTCGGCTCCCCCTACGTGTTCACGGATAATAAAGACAACCACCTAAACAAAGTCGTGAACAACGGAACCCTGCTCGTGGCTTACATCCCGACTCAGAGACGTAGCGTAGTCATCAGCCCACTCGCCAGTATGGCAGCCCACATGCTATCGAGTAAAGCGGGGATGCAAAACGTGGTATTGCAGTTGGTGTCTGAATTCGAAGGTGTGGTCAGGATCCTGGAGAGTCTACCGGCGAACTCAACACTGGTCATCCAAGTCTACCTAGGGGAACCATCGCGGAATGATGTAGAGATCGTGAAGGGGGTCAAACTCCGGTGGGGGAAACAACAACAGTATCACGTTTGCAACGTTTACGTGCGGGTGGGTGTCGACTCCAAAACCAGTCTGCAGGGTGTCACCGTGGTCGTGGAAGACACTATATCACTAACCAAGATCTTCCTACCCGACAACATACACTTCATGGGGGTGAAGTGCACCCCTGAATTATTATCAGAAAACCAGTTGGAAATTATATCGTAATAATATAGCAATGTCTTGGATTCACCCCAACACTACGATTAACGACTTAGGTGACACGGAGGGATTCGATCAGCCTGGTGAGGAAGACACCTTATACATCCTGCACTTGAAAGACAACGTGTATAGGCGGGTGTCGTTATCAGATTTTAAAGAACCCAAATGGATAATCAACTTAACCTTCCCCTCACCTTATATCTCATTTAAGGAAGGTAATTATATCTCTGAAATTAAAAATATAGGTATCATACCCTCGTGTTTCATTCCGGGCCGTCATACAGAAATTGTGCTAACTCAGTCCGGTATGTTAAATGCACACCAAGGGGGTGAGTTAATGTATAGATGCTCCGGGCTCGTGCATATTCCGGGTATGACCCCAGGTTCAACACTCATCATAGAATTCCATATCCGTGAACTTTCTATTAGTAAAGAACAACAACTTTTACGCGGGGTGACAGTACACTGGAGTACCCAGAACAATAACCGACGTTACCGTATCATCATACAAACGGACTCAACAGGTTCTATAACCCACTCAATAAACCCCCCCTACTATGGGGTTCGTGTGGATACAGAGTTACCTATTCACTTCCGAACTATTTTCCTAAACAGTGATTTATACCTTATAAGCTTCAAGTTAGTTGATCAACTATTAACTGAAACCCAATTAAAATATCTTTTGTAATATATATTATAGGATGGGATTGTATCCAGGCATAGATGAAGTAGCGAAGACCTTGGAAACCGTAGACGGGTTCCGCTTGAGGCAATTATGTGATGTAAGACGCCAACTAGAACAAGATCGTGATAAGCGGAAAGCATTATATAAGAAGTACCATAGAGTTTTCAATGTCGTGGACGGGGCTGATACTGCCCTGATGGCAACTAGCATGGGACTAGGGGTGGCAGGTGTTGGGTTGCTGACAACCATCGTGGCCGCACCCATAGTGCTGGGACTCGAAATAACGGCTGGGGTGTCAGGGTTGGCTGGATTGGTATTTAAGTTTGTTTCTCGCAGACTGCAACGTAAGGCATTGAAGCATGATGAGATCAGAGTTCTGGCTGAAGCAAAGCTTAACACAATAGATGATCATATTTCCACGGCACTCGCTGATAACAAAATCTCGGAGGAGGAGTTTCGTTTAGTCCTCTCTGAACTCGCAAAATATCATAGAATGAAACAAGAAATCCGGTCCAAGTCTCGTAAAAGTACTACTATCAGCGAAGACGAGAAAAAAAGTACATAGAACAGGGGGGTACGAAAAAGCCCAGCAAGCTTTCATTACCAACACCAAAGAGATCCTAGGCGATTCACGTTAAACTGTTTCGTCCGAGGTCAACGTGACATAGTGTCATATAGCAACCATCAGCATGGGTGTATGAGGCAGTCAATATAGCTACCATCACCATGGGTGTATGAGGCAGTCAGCATAGTTACCATCAGCATGGGTGTATGAGGCAGTCAGTATAGCTACCTTCAGCATGTGTGTGTGTGAGGCAGTCAGTATAGCTACCATCAGCATGTGTGTGTGAGGCAGTCAGTATAGCTACCATCAGCATGGGTGTATGAGGCAGTCAGCATAGTTACCATCAGCATGTGTGTATAAGGCAGTCAATATAGCTACCATCAGCATGTGTGTATGAGGCAGAAAGTATAGTTACCATCAGCATGGGTGTATGAGGCAGTCAGTATAGCTACCATCAGCATGTGTGTATGAGGCAGTCAGTATAGCTACCATCAGCATGGGTGTGTGAGGCAGTCAGTATACCTACCATCAGCATGGGTGTATGAGGCAGTCAGCATAGTTACCATCAGCATGTGTGTATAAGGCAGTCAATACAGCTACCATCAGCATGTGTGTATGAGGCAGAAAGTAAGGCTACCATCAGCATGGGTGTATGAGGCAGTCAGTATAGCTACCATCAGCATGTGTGTGTGAGGCAGTCAGTATAGCTACCATCAGCATGGTGTATGAGGCAGTCAGTACAGCTACCATCAGCATGGGTGTGTATGAGGCAGTCACTATAGCTACCATCAGCATGGGTGTGTGAGGCAGTCAGTATAGCTACCATCAGCATGTGTGTGTGAGGCAGTCTGTATAGCTACCATCAGCATGGGTGTATGAGGCAGTCAGTATAGCTACCATCAGCATGTGTGTGTGAGGCAGTCAGTATAGCTACCATCAGCATGGGTGTATGAGGCAGTCAGTATAGCTACCATCAGCATGGGTGTATGAGGCAGTCAGTATAGCTACCATCAGCATGTGTGTATGAGGCAGTCAGTATAGCTACCATCAGCATGGGTGTGTGAGGCAGTCAGTATAGCTACCATCAGCATGTGTGTATGAGGCAGTCAGTATAGCTACCATCAGCATGGGTGTGTGTGAGGCAGTCAGTATAGCTACCATCAGCATGTGTGTATGAGGCAGTCAGTATAACTACCATCAGCATGGGTGTATGAGGCAGTCAGTATAGCTACCATCAGCATGTGTGTATGAGGCAGTCTGTATAGCTACCATCAGCATGTGTGTATGAGGCAGTCAGTATAGCTACCATCAGCATGTGTGTGTGAGGCAGTCATTATAGCTACCATCAGCATGGGTGTATGAGGCAGTCAGTATAGCTACCATCAGCATGGGTGTATGAGGCAGTCAGTATAGCTACCATCAGCATGGGTGTGTGAGGCAGTCAGTATAGCTACCATCAGCATGTGTGTGTGAGGCAGTCAGTATAGCTACCATCAGCATGGGTGTATGAGGCAGTCAGTATAGCTACCATCAGCATGTGTGTATGAGGCAGTCAGTATAGCTACCATCAGCATGTGTGTATGAGGCAGTCAGTATAGCTACCATCAGCATGTGTGTATGAGGCAGTCAGTATAGCTACCATCAGCATGGGTGTATGAGGCAGTCAGTATAGCTACCATCAGCATGTGTGTGTGTGAGGCAGTCAGTATAGTTACCATCAGCATGGGTGTATGAGGCAGTCAGTATAGCTACCATCAGCATGTGTGTGTGAGAGGCAGTCAGTATAGCTACCATCAGCATGGGTGTGTGAGGCAGTCAGTATAGCTACCATCAGCATGTGTGTATGAGGCAGTCAGTATAGCTACCATCAGCATGGGTGTGTGAGGCAGTCAGTATAGCTACCATCAGCATGGGTGTGTGAGGCAGTCAGTATAGCTACCATCAGCATGTGTGTGTGAGGCAGTCAGTATAGCTACCATCAGCATGGGTGTATGAGGCAGTCAAAATGGTATGGAGGAACATAACACACACAGCATGTGGAAACAGAAGACACATGAAAATATACACACATGTGAAGCACAGTAGTATGAAAATCAAGGAAAAAGGAAATAGAAGCATGGAGGAGCATGGAAATACGACAGTATGGTGGAATAGTATAGTACACAGTATAAACGAAGGAGGGGTGAAGAGAGAAGGACAGCACACAGACAGACAGGAGAACACACGACCAGACAGACACACAGCACATGGACACACACAAAAAATATACAACAGCATAAACACACAGCATGGTATGGAGGAACACACAGACACACATAGCACGACCACACACCAGCATGGTCACACGACCAGCATGGACGACAGACACACATGGAGGAACACAAGGACACAAGCATGTAGCCAGACACACACACACCCAGGACATACACATGGTATGGAGGCACAGAAGCACACAGCATGTGGAGGTGAAGGAAGGCATGGTATGAGGTGAAGACCACATGGAGGAAATATAATAAGGAGTATGGAAATATACACACATGGTGAACAGAGACACGACAGACATGGAGGAACACACATACACAGCATGTATGAGAGAAAGAAAAGACACAAGGACAGAAACATAGCACACAGAAGGAAGGAAGAAGTAATGAATAAAGGAAAACACAGCACACAAATATAAGGACAGTATGGTATGAGGAAGAGGACCACACACCAAGAAGTACTTATGAGTATGGTGGAACAGAATGAATAACGGAAGAGAAGGATGAATATGACAGGAAAATATAGCATGACAGAAATAGCAGAAAGGAGTATGGAAGGAAATAGAAGTAATGAATATGTGGTGGAAGAAGGACAATATGGAGGTAGCCAGTATAAAGACCAGATGGTATGGAGGTAAATAATGGACACATGGTATGGAATATAGACAGTATGGTATAGGTGAAAGAAATAAAGCAATGACAGTATGGACAGTATGAAAGAAGGAAATAGTACAGTATGAGGTGGTGAAAGAGAAACACACAGTATGGTGGAAGGAAGAAGGGTGAAGGAATGACAGTAGGGGTGGAATAGTATGGTAGGACATAATGGAAGGAGGTGGTCATGGAGGCAGTCAGCATAGCCAACGATCAGCATCGTGTGTGTGGATCGAGTCAAGACTAGCCACCCAATCAGCATGGGTGTATGGAGGCAGTCAGTAAAGCACACATTAATCAGCATGGGTGTATAATCCCAGCATAGCCACCATCAAGACAGGTTTGAACACCCAGAATAGCCAACCATCAGCACAGGTGTGAGGCAGCTCACCATAGCCACCATCAGCATGTGTGTGTGAGGCAGCCCATCACATGTGTGAATAGTCCATAGCTACCATCAGCACGGGTGCATGAAATAGGCACCATCAGCAGGAGGCAGCATAGCCACCCATCACGAGTGCATGGAGGCAGACAGAGAAGCAACACGGACATGGAAAGACGACCAAGGTGAAGGACCCATGACAGACACGACCAGACATGACAACGACCACACGGACACACATGGACAGCATGGACACACACACAGCATGGAGACACAGCAGACACAAGACGAAGCACACACACATGTGAGGACAGACACATGTGACACATGGCATGGAGGAACACACGATCACAGAGAACCCACACACAGAACCAGACACACACACACACACACATGGAGACACACACAGCATGGACCACACACACACACACACAGCATAGACACACAGCATGTGAACATATAGCACACACACACACAGCATAATGAGACCAAACAAGACACAGACACACAGACAGACACGACCACACAGAGAAGCACACACACCAGCATGGACAGACACACACATGACCAGAAGGACCACAGCACACACACACACACAAACCACACATGTGGAGAAGCACACAGAACACGACCACACAGGCATGGAGGAACAGACAGCACACACACACAGGGAGAACCACACAGGACCCGCACAGTGGACACACACACAGCATGACACACCAGGACACCAGCATGAGCACACACACACACAGACACACAGACACATGTGGACACACACACACACACACACATGACACAGACCCAGACATGGACACACACCATGCATGACCACACACACACACAGACACAGACACACACACACCACCATGCATGAACACACACACAGCATGTGACACACAAAGACAGACACATGGACACACCCAACACACATGTGTGAAAGGAATCACATATACACACATGAGTGTGAGAACACACGACCAGCATGGAACACACACACATGAGGAGACACACATGCATGGTGAAGGAGGACAGTGCACACAACATGGTATGGACCACACACATGTGAGAGAAACAGACGGCATGGAGGTGAAGGACCACAGTGGCACGCACATAGAGCACGACATGAAGGAGGTGAATAATAGCACACAAAATATGTGGAACATAACCCAATGACACACATGAAAGACATATAAATATGGTGGAGGTAGGAAGGGATGGAGAAGCACACAGCATGTGTGAAATACATGACAGTGTGAAGTGGAGAAGGACACAGTATGGAAGGAGGTGAAATATAGTAACATCAGCATGAAAAAGAAGTAATAGACAAAATAATGAGGACAGTATATAAAGATATGAAAAGAAAAGACAGAATGAAAATATAATGGACAGGCAAGACACATGGAGAAGGACAATATGGTGGACAGAGAAAGGAAAAGTGGACAGAAGGATAGTAGTAATGGAGGACAAGAAGGACAGAATGTGGAAGAAGAAGAAATAATGACAGTGAAGAAGGAAGACAGTAGTGAAGGTAGAAATAATGGACAGTATGGTATGGAAGAAAAGGAAGAAGGACAGTATGTATAAATAGGCATGAATAGTGAAGAGGTGGTGGAAGGATGGGGTGGATGGCATGGAAGGACATCAGGGGTGGACACAGGAAGGATAGTATGGTGGCAAGGAACAGCATGAGCGTGGACAGGCAGGTCAGTATAGCTACCATCAGCTACGATGGGTGTGAGGCAGTCAGTATAGCATAGCATGTACCATCAGCATAAAGTGTGTGGAGGGGCAGTCAGTATAGCTACCATCAGCATGTGTGTGAGGAGGCAGTCAGTATAGCCACCATCAGCATGTGTGTATGAGGGCAGTCAGTATAAGCTACCATCAGCATGGGTGTGTGAGGCAGTCAGCATAGCTACCATCAGCATGGGTGTATGAGGCAGTCAGCATAGTTACCATCAGCATGGACGTGTATGAGGCAGTCAGGCATAGCCACCATCAGCATGTGTGCATGAGGCAGTCAGTATAGCCACCATCAGCATGTGTGTATGAGGCAGTCAGTATAGCGAACAGCCATCAGCATGAGGCAGCACACCATCCAGTATGTGTGGGTGAGGCAGTCAAAGTATAGCCACCATCAGCATGGGTAAGGAGGCAGTCAGTATAGCCACCATCAGCATGGGTGTATGAGGGAAATAGCCAGCATCACAGTGGATGCAGTCATAGCCACGATCAGACACATGAAGAATAAAAGGGAGAACCGACCACACACACAGCATGGAATAACAGACACACACAGGTATAGCCAAATAGTATATGGAGACCATATAGAAACACACAGTATGAAGACAGGGCATGTGGTAGTATAAATACCACAGTATGGTATGGAAGAAATAGCATGACACAGCATGTGGAGGTGGCCACACACAGCATGTGAATATAGTAATGGACAGTATAAATAACACGAAAAAAGTATGGAGGAAATAATGGACAGTATAAAAATATAATGAAAATAAAAGGAGAAAGAAAGAATATGGAAGACATAACTAAGGACAGTATAGGAAAGGAAAGGAGTAGTGAATGACAGTAGAACTGACCACACACAGCATGTGAGGTGAACACACACAGAACCCAGAAGGACACAAAGAAGGAGGAAGAGAAAATAACACAGTGCATGGAGGTGAGAAGCACGACAGTATGTGGAGAGAAAAGAATAGTGATGAGAAAGAAGGCACCACAAGGAGAACAGAAGGTAACTTAGCACAGAAGCACACAGTATGTGGAGTAGATAGTAGAATGAATAGTATGGTGGAGGTGAAGCCAGTATAGCATGTGAAGAAAGCACACAGAATGGAATAGTATGGTGAGAAATACGACACAGACAGAACACACAGCCACACATGGAGGAAAGGCACACACAGCATGGTCAGAGAAGGACAGTGAAATAGCACACAGTATGTGGACGGAGCCACAGAGAAGCACACATGTGGACACAGCACACAGTATGGTGAACACAGGCACACAGTATAAAAATATAATGAAGAAATATGTGGAACAGCATGACAGAAAAGAATGCATGGAGGAACAGACACAGACACACAATGACCAAGGACCACAGACACACACAGCATGAGACACACACACACACATGGACAGACACACAGCATGGACACGACCAGACATGGAGGCATGGAGACACGACCACATGTGTCCATAGCACACAGCATGTGTATGGTCACACAGCATGTGTGGAGGCACACAGCATGAGGACCGACCACAGGCAGTCAGACACACGACAGCACACACACGACCCATGTGGAGGAAAGACACACACACACAGGAAAAGGAGGTGACACACAGCATGAAAATGGACACACAGTGTGTATAGACACACAGGAGACAGACACACCACCACAAAAACACACTGAGCACACACACACACACACATGTAAAAGGAGACAGAAGCACACAGTATGAGACAGAAATATAGCTACGACACATGTGGTATACACGAAAATGTGGTATGGAGGAAGAGAACGACAGTAGCACAGGAGTATGGTGGAATAACTTAATGTGGAGGTAATATAATGAATAAATATATAACAGTAGTATGGACACAAGGCACACAAAGAAGGAGGAAAGGAGACACACAGAATGGTATGGAGATAAGTAACATAGTATGGTATGGATAAATAGTAATGACAAAGAGACCCACACAGAAGGAGGTGTTACATGGTAGTTAGTATGGAAGGAGAAAGACACAGTATGAAGAGAAAAGACAGTATGGTATGGAAGAAGTAACACAGAAGGAGGTGAAATAACCACATGCATGGTGGAAATAGTAATGGACAGAAGGAAATATAACAGAGTATGTGAAGGGGTGAAATGACAGAAGAACATAAATAATGGACATTGTATGAATAGCATGACAGTATGTGGTATAAATAATATAATGACCAGAAGGAGGGAGGAAGGAGGGGACAGAAGGACAAGGAAGGAAAATAGTAATGACAGTAGTAGTGACAGTGTGGTGGTGAAATAGCACGGACAGATGGTGGTGGTGGTAGCCAGCATGAAGGAAGTCAGCATAGCCACCACCCACCATGTGTGTGTGTGAGGCAGCCAGTGTAGCCACCATGAGCTACGGGTGTTTTGGTTACAAAGTCAGTATAACCACCATCAGCATGTGTGTGTGGAGGCAGTTTGTATAGGCCACCATCAGCATGGGTGCATGAGGCAGCTCAGTATAGCCAACTAATCAGCATGTGTGGGTGCTGAGCAAGCAGCCTGGGGCATAGCCACCATCAGCTTGGGTGCATTAGGCAGTCAGCATAGCCACCATGAGTCAGCAGCAAGGGAGGCAGTCAGTATAGCAAACCATCACCAGGTGTGTGTGTGTGGAGGGCAGCCAGTGTAGCCACCATGGACCATGGGTGTGTGGGGAGGCAAGTGGCAGTCAGGCATAACCCACTGTGGACGTGTGTGGAGGCAATCCCCAGACACACCATCAGCATGGCCAGACACAACCCAGCAGCATGGATCGGCCAAGCACACAGGCATGGAGAAGGACACAGACCACAGACACACGACCACATGAAGGAGACCCACACACAGAGAAGCACCACACGACCACACAGACACACGACCACACACACAGCACAGAAACACACAAGGACACACATGTGTGTGGAACACAGCACAGAAATAACCAACGAATAACACACAGTATGGAGGGGTGGCCGACACACACACAGACAGTGAACGACCACACCAGCACAAAATCCACACATGTGAGGACCACACGAACAAAAATGAACAGCACGACCAGCATGGAGACACACACCACACAGAAAAAGGTGAAGGACCCACACAGGACCGACCAGCATGGCCAACACAGCATGGAGGTGGCCATAACCCACATGGAGGAACAGACACACACACACACACAGCACACACATGTATGGAGGAAAGAAAAGCACACACACGGGGTGAAGCCAATCCCACGACCGACCAGTGGAGACACACACACCAGTGGAGACACACCAGCATGTGAAACCCAGAGACACACAGCATGGTATGGAGGCACACACAGAAGCACAGTGAAAATATAGCATGAAGACACACACCAGCATGTCACACACACACAGCACATGGAGACACACACAGCATGTGAGGCAGACAACCCACACACAAGGACATGGAAGCACACACAGACACCGAACGACCAGCATGGTATGGAGACACACACACCAGCACACACCACAGTGGCCACACGACCAGCATGTGAGGCACACACGAGGCACACACCAGCACACACCACAGCATGGAGACCAGACCAAAGAACAGAAGCACCACACACAGCCACACACACAGACCAAGGAACACACACACAGAGACCACACACAGAGACAGACAGCCCAGGAACAGAGAACCAACGACCAGCATGAGACACACAGGCACACACACACATGTGGACACAGACAGCAATGTGTGGAGGACCACAGAAGGCACCCAGTATAACCACACACAAGCATGGTATGGAGGAAGCCAACGACCAGCATGGAGGTGAACTGGTGGCACACACAGCATGTATGGAGGTGAAATAACACCAGCATGTGGAACACAGCACACAGTATAGCACACAGCATATGAGGTGAATAGCACACGCATGTGTATAAGCCAACACAGCACGACCAGAATAAAGGTGGAGAAAAGAAGAACAGTATGGTATGAGGCACACATATAACACAGTATGAGCAGAAATGTATAGCACACAAAGAAAATGAATAGAAGGTGAAATACACACAGGATGGTGGAGAAGGTGAAACACACAGCATGGTGTATGGAAGAAATGTATAAATAATGACACATGTGGAGGTGAAATAACAGGAGTATGGAGTAGAAATAGAGACCACGAATAGCATGTGGAAGGAATAGTATGGAAATGGAAGGACAGTATAAAGGGAGGAAAATGGACAAGGAAGGCACGAAAAGGTATGGAGAACGGACACAGGTGGAGGTGGAAGGAATGGAGTATGGTGGAGACCATGAATAGTGAAGGACAAAATAGTGGCCATAGTGAAGGGGGTGGATGAACAGCATGTGGTGGAGAAAGGAATAGAATGGATAGTATGGTGGTGGAAGAAGGAACAGGACCAATGGAAGGAATGGAATAG